>NC_137801.1:8524341-8864774 GCF_963383645.1 Muscardinus avellanarius | reverse complement strand
TCCTCCTCCTCCTCCTTCTTCTTCTTCTTCTTCTTCTTCTTCTTCTTCTTCTTCTTCTTCTTCTTCTTCTTCTTCTTCTTCCTCTCTCTCTCCCCCCTCTCTCCCTCTCTCTTTCCTTCTCTCCCTCTCTTCCTCTCTCTCTCTCTCTCTCTCTCTCTCTCTCTCTCTCTCTCTCTCTCCCTTCCTCCCTCCCTCCCTCCCTTCCTCTTTGTCTCTGTCTCTCTCATCTAAGACACTCTTTTGGCCAACTGGATACAAAGTCAGCTGAAATAGGAGCCCATGCAATGCAGACAAGAACAGAAGAGACAGATCTCTAGGCAAAGAGGCTCTGAATCTGCACAGCTTGCCAGCTTCTAGGACTCCACCTTACTTGCTGAGGAAGAAGAGCAGAGGCCCTATGATGGCCTCTTTGATCAAGATTGGTGTTCCAGGCCAAGAAGAGAGAAGTGAGCCGCAGCTCCTCTCTCCTGTGCCACCCCCCTTCCTTCTTCCTTCTTTGCTCCCTCTTCCCCTCCGTATCTTTGCCCCTACACTGTGTAGTTTGGAGTTGGCCTGATTTGTGCCTGTTCTTTTGGTCTTTTCCTTCCAACTGTATTTTCCTCTCCGCCTTTCTTAAATTACCCCATCGGGCTCCTCTCTGCCAAGCGAGTTTGTTGGAATCATGAGGGGAAGCTCCCCAGTAGGAGAGCATGCATTAGAGAAGAGAGTTTGCATAGAGGCAAGGAAGGCGGTTCCCTTCTTGAAGTCTTTTGTCTATGGCACTTGTCCCCTCCCATCATACCAGAGGCCAGCCTACCACTCCAGAGAGCTGGGGCTGCCCTGTGTTACAGTGTGCTGATACAGTAGATGCCCCCCTGCTTCGGAGCCAGGTTGGAAACCTGCCTCTGCCCCTAAGTATGCAAACACTGGTGGGGGGAGAGGTCTCAATTCTCAGCATTCCATATTCTCAGCTGAAGTATGGAATATTAATTACTGCTCCTTATTTTTAATGGATATGTAATAATTTCACATATTCATGGACTACAGCGTGATGTTTCAATATGTATGTAATGCGTGATGAGCCAGTTGAGGTAATTAATATTTCTATCATCTCAAGCGTTCCTCATTTCTTTGTGCTGGGAGCATTCAAAATCCTCTCTTGTAGATATTTTTGAAATACACAGCAAATGGTTGTTGTTAACTGTAGTCACCCTACTGTTCTATAGAACACTAGAGATTGTGCATTGGTTTTAATGCATGATTTTTGCCTGGATTACTGCAATAGCCTCCTAATGGCCTAAATACTTGCAGTCTTACCTCCCACTGTCCCTTCTCAACATAACAGCAGAAGTTGTCTTCCCAGGCCAACATGCACCCATGGTCCTAAGATGGCAACTGTTAGGTCACAGCAAGGAAGCTATGATGCCTCAGAGCCATGATGTGACCTTACTACCATTCTAACTCCCCCTCTGTCTTCCTTTTGCTGTTCCCACCAAGGCTCTCTCTGGCCTTCGGGCCTTCCCATTGGCTGTCCCTGGAGATTTCCTCTTCTCCCAGTACCCACATGGTTAATTCTCATGTTCTTCAAGTCTTTGCTTCACTGTCATCTTGTAACTGAGGCTGCCTCCAACATCAGTTAGAATTGCACCTGTCTGCCCACATCTTGCAAAATACCTGCCCAAAATTTTTGGTTTTCCTTCCTTCATCCTGTAAACATTTTCTTTTATTCCTAGTATGTGACATCGTCTCATGAACTAGATCTTTCTCACAGGGCTAGGTAGGATGCCCTGGCATATATTCAACTGACAGGAAAAACCTGGAGGATGGTTCTGCTCCTACCTCGTAGGCCGCATGACCATCTAGGGCTCCTGTGTTCTCATGACAGCTATGATCCCTCATTCTCCAGGTGTGACAACTTGCCTTTGGAACTTGAGTCGGATGGAGTATCGCTTGCCCACATTTGGAGGAGCCATCTGCTCTGCAAGTAGAGGGAACCTAGATCCCCTCACACCTGCCCTGGTTGGCAGGCTGGAGGCAGCTGATTAACAACACAAATGAGAAGACTCACAGTGAGGGCTTCGCAAAGAATCCCTCCACAAGCACTGTACACGCGAGCCACTTACCCCTTTATTTGGGACTTCTTGCTGAGTTACCTACATGACTGCTTCGCTGATGGCAGGATGCTGAGATTATCAGGCTCTGAGTAAATCTTACATCCCTCTAGAATCAAGTTGGAGACCCCTGACTCTTCATGCAAATCCACCCACCCACTTCTGTGCCCTCCGATCATCTAGATGCTCCTTTGACCCCCAGCTCAGCATCCTTAAGTCCCTACACATCTTTAGATGGTATCTCTGGATTGCCTGGGGCTCCTCCCAATCTCTAGTTTTTATTTCTTTTATTTTCTTCTCCCTACAACCTGCTTATGCTGTTGCTAAGGTCTCCATGTTGTGTCTAGTCTTGTCATTGTCCTTGTCTTCCCTGCAGGGAACTGTGGCACAGCCCAGCGATGCTCAGTTATAACAATGGGCCCCTGCACCTACCAGCTGTCATTGTTTGTATTTGACTAGTCTTGTGACTAATTCTGGCTTAAGGACCATGAATGGCACATGATGCCTTCTTTCCAGAAGGTGTTCTTACCCCATACACTCTGCTCCCCATCTACCAGTTGAAGGCAGTGGGTCAGCTCTGGTGGACCAGAAGCTAGTGATGCTAGTGGGGTCACAGAGAGACCAAACAGCTTTACAACAGTGGCTGATGACACTGTGAGGAGCACTGTAGAGAGGAGGGGGCCCACACAACTGTGTGGCGAGTGAGGAATGAACTTAGAATATGGATGCCTCTGCAAGGTTTGTGGTTATATGCAAGTAGGTAATTTATTCTATCATCTATCTATCTATCTATCTATCTATCTATCTAATCTATCATCTATCATCTACATACTATATTTGAGGCTCTGTGCTCCATAAAGGGGACATAATGATGGCTAAAACAGAGTCCAGAGCTCAGCATGTGCCTGACTTTAGTGGCATAGCATTATAGGAGGTAAAGTTCTGGGGAGGACTCAGCAGGGGTATAATGAGAACACAGAGCATAGGACTTTGGAGTGGGGGGCAGAGGGACTGGATCCAGCTTAAGGTTCTTCAAGGATT
Source organism: Muscardinus avellanarius (assembly GCF_963383645.1). Classification (NCBI taxonomy): domain Eukaryota; kingdom Metazoa; phylum Chordata; class Mammalia; order Rodentia; family Gliridae; genus Muscardinus; species Muscardinus avellanarius. The sequence goes on along the minus strand of NC_137801.1, from coordinate 8,861,643 downwards.
CTCTCAGTAAGCACAATCTGAGCTAAAACTCACCCTCAGCACCAGAGGAAGAGAGGCCTTCCAGGAGAAGGCACTGTGTTGGAGGTGACCCCGTTTAACCTGCTGAAGGATGCTAAAGGATGTGCCAGTTTGCCTCTGTCTGCCATGATCTTAGTACGGTGCCAGCTCACAAGAGGGCTAATAAGTGTTTGCCAGATGAATGAGCAAATTGGATGGACTCAACATTTAACTGAAAACAGGAGAGGATCGAAGGAAGTAGAAGCAAGAAAAGGAATCAAAATTAAGGAGTGATAGGTCAGGAAAGGAAATATCTCTATTAAAATAAAAGAGGTATAGAAAGTGTCTCCCCCAATCCCAAACCCATTATAGTTACAGGGCCATATGTGAAAGGCTTCCCCAATCTGTCTGTTTCCGAGTCCAGTTTTCTAAGGGTCCTATTCTGCCTTTCAGCTCTAGTTAGGAGCAATCCTTCAGAGCCCCAGCTTTTCTCCACAGCCTTCAGAAGCTGGATCTGGTTCTTATGCAGCAGAAAGAGGAGTCTGCTTTTCGAATATTCTGCAGAATTGAAAGCAATGAATGGGTGATTCCTTGTGGCTAATCTGGACCTCGCTTTGAGAGAAGATAAAGTCATCTATTTCCAGTCTTCTGACTCCCTCGCAGTGAAGTAACCCGTGGGCTCTCCAGTGGTTAATGAGCAGATAATTTATATTTTATAAGGTAAACTCTGAGAGTTTTCTTTACGTAATGATAATACATTGTCCACAGCCACCTTAGTGGAACCTAAAAACATCATTGCTTGGGGCCAGATGTAATGCACAATAAATAATGTAGCACCAAAGCTCTCTGTTCTATTTACAGTAAGCTAGAATTCATCCCCGTGGCCAATGCAAAGCAGCACTTAGTACCAAATATATCCACATGTAACCTGATTCACACGGAAAGGCCTCCAACCATTCCAAAGATACTTGCGGGCTTTGGAGTTCTGCTTTCAAAACTAACACTCTTTCTTTTTTCCTTCTGCCTTTTTATCCTCCAGCCTAAACCAGTGTCTAAGGGGTAGATCTATTTGTTTGAATATTGGCGTGCATTTCTCACCTCCTAAAACGCTTCAGCTAGAAACCGTGGCTCCTCATTCTCTAGCTGTGATGTTAATGTTTTATGTCCAGAGTGCTTTCAAACTTGGCATATTCCCACCACAATAATGCACTCGACATGGGGGGTCCTTTACATCTACACAAACGGAGCTGCAGAGGGCTCCCAGCTTGCTCCAGGGGGCCCCAGTGGGTGTTCCCCTCCATTTAAATATTCAGTGAGCCTCTGCTACTCTCAGAGTAGAAGGTACAGTGGGCACTGTGTTAAAACAAGGCTGGAAAAGACCCCGGCTGCCCCGCCCTCATCTAACTTACATTCGAATGAGGAAAACAGCCATTTGCTGCAAATGTTGGTTCTGTTTAGGCTGTGGCTGGGCTTTCGGCAATGCACATGGTGACATAAAGCCTGGAGCAAGGGGACCTGGCTGAGCGATGGAAGCTAGGGGAAGCTTCCCTGAGGAGGATGTGGCCCAAGATGTTAGAATCAGAGAGGAAAGGACATTTCAAGTGGAGGGATCTGCAGGTGCAGAGGCCTCTGACAGGGCCTACTTGGGCACTGGAAGAAAAGCTTCCTCTTCCTGCAGAAATCTTCTTCTAGCTCATGATTTTGATTCCACAGTCAAGTTCTTTTCCTGTTATAATAAAGATATCTTGGAGTTTGGAACCTGGCTGTGGGCTGAGGAAACCATCTGGAACTCCCAGACAAGGGTGTTTTCACGGATGAACCTCAGCTTTTGCAAGCTGAGTTGTAGCATGAGGGGCACTTAGTAACAACTCATGGCAAATATACCCAGGACCTCCAGATTCACAGCGAACAGTAACAGGGTCTATTTCCTTGATGGACTAGTGTATCAGATACTGATCTAGATATGGTAGTGAAAACTAGAAAAAACACTGTATCATAAGGCTTGCATTCTAGGAAAGTGAAAGAGAGAAAGAGAGAAGAGGGGGAGGGAGGGAGAAAGGAAGGAATGAAGGAGAAAGGAAGACAGAAAGGAAGAGGAAAGGAAGCAAGGATGGAAGAAGAAAGAAAGAAAGAAAGAAAGAAAGAAAGAAAGAAAGAAAGAAAGACAAGGAAGGAAGAAAGAAAGAAAGGAATGTATGTATATTATGTGATGCTAAGGGCTTTGAGGAAGAGTGAGGTGGGGTGCTTTACCTAAGATGACCCGTGAAAGCCTCCCTGAGCAGGTGACTTTGTGCAGCCTGGAAGGGAGTCAGCGAGTGACCCACACCGCTTCCGATGGCAGTAACCCGAGCAGAGCGTCTCATGCATCCTCTGACGCTCTTATTGATTTCTCTAAGGCAAGAACCGTGCCTCACACTTGATCAATTCCTTCATTCACGGAGCATTTCACGAGGACCTGCCGTGTTCTGCGCCTGTCCTGGGTACTGTGACTTCCCACGATGGGTCACAATCCTGTCAACTCCTGGGGAGGCAAATAGTGGCTGTACCCTGACTGTACAGTATGACAAGGGCTGCAGCTCAGGGAACTGGGAAAGATAAGGAGAACACCCCAAATTCCAAGAGGGAGAGGAAGCAGGGCCTCAGGCCTGGAGGGGAGCCCATAGGAAGCACCGGCTATATGAGCCTCAGGAAACAACGGAGACCGTATCAGGAGGATATTCTAACCTCAGGCACAAATTCAGTGGTGTCCTGTGGTGGCTGGATCCAAGGACACATGGTAGGAGGGAGGCTGGGAGGCAGGCAGGGTGGGACCTCCCTGTGCCCTGTACCCATCATGGGGTGGGAGCCTGACCTGGAGCAGCAGGAGACATAAGGGATTTGAGAGAGAGAGGGTAGCATGTCACATTTGCTGGCTGGATGTCTATTTTCATAGCCTGAGCTGGGAAAGGGACTGACTTTCTGACTTCCAGACCGCAGGGACTGTTGAGAGTGGGAGGGACGGGAAAGCCTGCAGGCAGAGGGATGTGAAAGGAGGGGCTGACCCCGGTCCACTCAGGAGGACTGTCACTTGTCACAGAGCATGAGGTAAGAGGCCAAGGCAGGGGCTTAGGCTTCTGACATGAGAGATCATGGGGTGGGGACATCACTGACCAAGTACGGACCCTGGCAGTTTGTGGATTCAATTCAGACATATGGACTCTAAAGTTCTTCAAGGACACTGGCAAGGCAGTTGGAGATGGTTTGGGGTTTTGGACAGGGGCTCGTCTCCACCCATAGTATTTACTGTGTTCCAGGCCTGTGTCCAGCAGAGACATACAGGGCTGGCCTGGGTCTTCTCTTTAGTTATCTCCTTTTTTGTGTGTGTATGAGGTACTGGGGATGGAATCCAGAGGTGTTCCAACTCCGAGTCACACTCCAGCCCTATTTTTTATTCTTTATTTTGAAACAGGGTCTCACTGAGTTGCAAAGGGCCTCACCAAGTAGCTGAGGCTGGCTGTGAACCGCGATCCTCCTGTCTCAGCCTCCCAAATGCTGGGATTACAAGCGTGTTCCACCATGCCCGGCACTAGTTATCTCTTATAGAGACCCGCGGGATAGTGCACTGCCTTTCCACAGCTCCAAGACAGAGGTGGCTTGTCATACGACTTTAAGCACTGTCCTCATGATAACAGCCAGTAGACCATTAGCCACATGCAACTCAGTCTTGAGGATTTTATATCATTTTTTACATTAAGATCTTCAAATGGTTTCAAAAGAGTAGATGCATACATAGTCCCATTGTACAGATAAGTAAAGCAAGTCTCTGAGAGTTTCATTAACTCTCCCGTGCCACCTAACTCATAGGAGTCCCAGGATTCACACCCAGTTTATCTAACAAGGCCTGTACCTTGAGACGCTATCTTTTTACCCTCAGAGATTGGTGGGTGTTATCCTTGTGTTTTGTTTTTCTGGCATCTTTAATCAATTGATCAATTAATTATTTAAATTTGTGTGTGGCACTAGTAATTGAATTCATGAGCATTGTGTCTCTGAACTGCACCCCTATTCCTTTTTATTTTCTTAGTTTGAAACCAGGTCTCACTAGGTTACTGAGACTCTCCTTAAATTGCCAGAGCTGACCTTGAGCCTGTGATCCTCCTGTTTCAGCCTCCCAAGTACTGGGATTATAGGCATGCCCCACTACATCCAGACCTCTGACAGCTTTACTTAAGTGAAGAAGGTAAGGGGCTGGAGTGTGGCTCAGTGGTAGGTAGAGCATTTACCTAGCATGTGTGACACCCTGGGGTTCAATCCCCAGCACTGCCAATCAATAAATGAGTTAATTAAAACAAAAAGAAAGAGATCAGATTTGGGAAATTTTAATTGTGTGAAAATAAAATGTTGTGGGGGGGGGGCTCACTTTAGAAAGAGCCCGAAGAACAGGATCTATACGTGATCTTAGCCAAAAGGCAGAGAATCTAGTGACTGTGGGAAAATAGGAACTCTTACACATTGTTGGTGGGACTGCAAACTAGCCTCGCTGCTATGGAGATTAATGTGGAAGTTTCTCAGAAGACTGGAAATGAAACCATCATATGATTCAGTTATACCACTCCTGGGCTTCTTTCCAAAGGTACCGAAGTCAGAATATTATAGTAATACATGCATATCCCTGTTTACAGCAGTGCAATTCACAAGAGCCAAATTAGGGAACCAGCCTAGATGTCCATCAAGGATGAGTGGATCACAAAGCATATACACACAGTGGAGCTTTACCCAGCCACAAAGAACAAGATTATGTCATTTGCAGGAAAATGGATGGAACTGGAGAATATTATGCTGGGCGAGATTAGCCGGACTCTGAAAGTGAATACTTGTACGTTTTCTCTCATATGTGGAAATTAGATGAAAACTGGAAAACAAAAGAGACCCTAGATAGAGGAGGGGAGCAATGGAGGAGCAAAGAGGGGGGATAGAGACATAAAGAAGGAGTAGTTTAAATGATGCTCTGTCCATATATATGAGGTCACCAAAGCCAATCTCAATGGCTTTTGTGGGAAAGGGGAAGGAAAGATTGAAATCTGGAGGAAAGTGCACCAAGGGCTGTGTGCACGAATATTCCTCTCACTGTATATTTCAGTAGATTGTATAATTACAATGCACAAATAAAAGTGTAAAGAGAAAAGAAGGGATAAAGAAGAAAAGAAAAAAAGAAAGAGAGAGAAATAAAGAAGAAAAGGAAGGAAGAGGAGAAAGGGCCTCTTACTTCAAGTGTGCCCAGTAGTCAGCTCAAGGATCCAGGAGTGATGTTTCAGGGTCCCCTAAGGCTCCCCACAGACACTCAACATTCATGGAGCCTCAGTGGTCAGCAGGACTGTGCTCTGAATAAGGCAGTGGGCAAGAGAGATGGCCAGTAGGACCTCAGGACCTCTCCGGAGTGAGAAACCAAGCATAGAGCTGCTGTACTGGTCCCCACGTGAGCTCTGTTCAACCACTTTTAAAAATTAAAATCACTGTATACTTCAGTAGGTTGTATAATTACAATGCACCAATAAAAGTAAAAAAAGAAAAGAAGGGAGGAAGAAAGAAAGAGAAGAAAGAAGGAAGGAAGGAAGGAAGGAAGGAAGGAAGGAAGGAAAGAAAGAAAGAAAGAAAGAAAGAAAGAAAGAAAGAAAGAAAGAAAGAAAGAGCGAGCAACTTGTCTTGGTTGTACTTGCAAGGTGGGACTCTGGTCCCCTTTGGACAGGTGTCCTTGGACAGGTCTCCTGGGGGAGAATCACTTCCAGAATGGCCCAGCCACTCTGCCCTGGGATGAAAAAGTGATGGAATTCTAAGTTTCTCCTGTTTGCTGTCCTTCACAATAGCTAACATTGTCATTGATCTTTAGAGGTCACAGAGAAGGACAGCATGCCTATCATCCCCACCTAGGAAAAGAAAACCATGGGGCCCTCAGGTGCAAAGGGACACTGGTTAGCAGAAATTCTGTGACTCAGATGCAGGTTTCAACTTCCAAACCCCTTCCTCTTTCTAGGTGTCTGGTTTCTCTACCATCACAGCCTTAGGACTGGAGGCTGATCATCCTCTTGACCTTTGTGGTCTTTAGCTCTTTTTTGGGGTACTAAGGATTGAACTCAGAGCTATTCTCTTCTGTGCTACATTCTCAGCCCTATTTTAAAAAAACAACAACAAAAACAAACAAAAACAGTCTCACTAAGTTGCTGTGGCTGGCCTTGAACCTGCAATTCCCCTGCCTCAGGAGTATAGGCATGGACCTCCAGGTCTCAAAGACAGTTAGTCTTGCTAGTTAGTTGATATTCTTTGTGTCAAGAGCTTTCCATTGCAGGAAGCTGCTGGCCTAATTCAGCTGCAAATTTGCAAATTGAGGAATGGGGGTATCGGTCCTGGGTTGTCCCAGAGGAACCTGGCTCACTCTGGAGAAGCTACCACCAAGCTAGAGCCCTCCACAGTCGCTCCTCCAACACCTGCCGTGTCCCAGTCCTTGTGGGGCCTGGCTCATGGATCCCCTGTGACCTTGACCCCCATCCTTCCTGTAACTCTAGGGTGACATACAATGGCTTTTCCCAGAATGGCAATGGCTGCAGAGGTCTGGCCCTCCTCACAGTTGTGGAGCCAACATGCAGGACTTCCATTTTCCTACTTCCACAGTGACAGTATTTTTCTTGCCTCACATGGAGCCATGATCCTGAGGACAAAGCAAAAAAGAGCTCTCATTTTTTTTTTCAAAAAGAGCATATTTTTGTCTTTTTTTTTTTTTCTTTTGCTAGCATTCGTGCTTGCTGAGATGGGAAATCTGGATAAGCTGCAAAATTGTGTTATTCTCCAACCCACACTCCAGGAAAATCCTTGGGGAAATAGTGAGAGGGTGGCCGGAGGTGTCATTTCCTGCAGAGAGAGCTGGTTATAGCATAAGAAATGTATCATTTAATGCTCTTTTGCCAAAGATTTTGAACCCAAGTATATGCCAGGAAAAGTCCTGTTGGCGGGATATGTTCCAGCCAATAGGCTAAGCCCTCCTTCCTTTTCTTTGCTAACTTGCTGACTGCTTCAGCCCAGAGGAGAGGCTTCTCCATATACCCTCGTTGTACCCATGAAGAAATGCCTATATGAGCTGGTTAATAAATGCAGCTCATAGCTGCCAAAACAGCATCGCCCCTGGGATGGAACTGCGCAGTGTATCCTTCCTTCTAAAGGCCCCAAACCAGCTGTGAATCTCTTCGGGACAGGACTCTCCATGCATTTGCATGTATACTCTACTTTATTCGGAACAGGATCCTAATAAATACTCAATGACGATTTCTTGAATAAAAATGTAGTGAATACGTTGTCGTGTTAATACTATATTTTGTGCTATTTTCCACCAGTACATTGAATTGTTAAAATATGTGTTCCTTTAGCGTGTAGGACATTTTAACATAGGACATATTATAGTTCACAAACACAATAGCCCAGTTACTTTCTCTCTTGCCCTTCCATATATTAATTCACTAGGAATTTATTTTGCTAATTATATGCTGCGTGCTGTGCTTTGTGCTGGGGACACAGTGATTAATTATCGCCTCTCAGGGCACACATCTCTCCTGTCTCCACCCGAGAACTCCACGCTCAGTTGGGAAGAAAGAGAAGCAGGCAAGTAATCGCAGTACCTAAGCTTAAGGGAGTTGTATGCACATGAATGCACACGCATGCACACTCGGTGGTGCTTGGAATCTTGGAGGAATGACTCTCAGGCAACAGGTTGCTTGAACTGAATCCCAAAGGGTTATGTAGTGAGTTTTTGGGGTGCACTGCTGCAGGTTTGGTAGAGAGATGTGCATTTTCTTGTTCTCTAGACTGTAGTTTCCTGTGAGAAACCAAATGTGATTGGCTATTTGTCTTCTACTGACACCTTCCAGAGGGAGCCTTCTTAGTCAGCATGTTTTACTAGAAAGAGGAAAGAATTAAATCTCCCTTCTACTGATCTACTGGTCTAATGGTCCTTCCAGCAAATTTTTTTTTTTCTGTGATGTGATACTGGGTATTGAGTCCAAGGACATTCTACCTTCAAGCTATACTCCCAGGCCTTGTTTGTTTGTTTGCTGTTGTTGTTTTGAAACAGGATCTTACTAGGTTGATGAGGGTCTTGCTCTATTGCTCGGGTATTGTCCTGGAACCTGTGATCCTCCTGTCTCAGCCTCCCATGTACCGGGATTATAGGCATACGCCACCATTCCAGTTCTCTCAAAACCCTCAGTTTGTTTCTCTTTAATTGGAGAGACTTGATATCATCTTCTACTGGTTATAATGAGAATCAAATGTTTTTATTTACATAAAATGCACAACATGAAGACTATAAAGTTATTGGCATATGGCTAATGGTACCTTGTCTCCTCCATCTTCCTGGTGATAATGCCTGCCCAAAGTGTGGAAACCAAGTTAAAGAGGAACCAATTGGTGTCAGGACTGAAGATCTCTGGTGCTCTAAGGATCTATGACTCTGTCTTCTTAGAAAGTCCATGAACAAGAGATAAAAGGGCTAAGTGTGAACTCACAGCCAGGGCAGTGCCCGCTAAAGGTCAACACTCTACTAAAATCTCGTAGGAGCAGAGATGGGGAGACCAATGAGAGTGTAGAATTCCTTTCTAAAGAAATCCAGATGGACATAGCAGGTGGTACCTTCATCCTGTTCCCCATCTGGAGCCCCAGCCTTTACTTAGACTAGGTGAAACCCTGCTCTCCCAGCCTTGATCAGGTTTAACAGCACACACTTCATGATTAAACCTTCCCCAGGGACCTGTTACTCTATTGGCCCGTCAGTATTTCTGTTTGAATCACTCATTTAATACTGAGTGTCAGGGCCGCCCCACCCCAGACAGAGCAAATCGGGAGTAGATGGATGGGGTCCAGCCAGTTAAGATGAAGATTTTTAGAGGCCCTGCCCTTTACCAAGGTTGTCATATTCTTGTCTGTATTGAAACAAAAACTGAACTGCAAAACAAAAGTGAGTTTGACAAAGTTGACTTTGTAAACACTGTATAAAAACGATCCCAAATTGGATTGTTTTTAGAAAGATTTCCTTTCATATTGCTGGCTTTCCAGTTCTTGGTCCACCTGTTGAAGGATTTATTACTGAAGGCTATTTGGGATGGAGTTGCCAGTGACAAAAAATTGGCTGTAAATGGAGCTTTTACAGAACAATTCAGGTTAAGGGCAAAAGAGTAACACCATATGCAAACATCAAATCCAAAAGAGAGAAATTGGTGGGGCCAGAATCAAAGCTAGTCAAAAGCCAACCGAGGTTGTAATAGCATCATTCAGATAAGGTAAGATAGTTATATGGTATAACTCTGGTACCCAAATAATTCATCTTTCAAGCTGGAACACTTTTGAGGGAAAAAAAGAGTTATAATTAGTAAACATATCATATAGAAAACAGAAATGAGGTTGTATGTCTACTATACAGAGAGAATCAAATTTAAATGTTATCTTATTGACTCTTTGGTATAGGATGAATAAGACACAACACTCTTTTAAAATTTGGGAACATTCATTTATTTGGAGCATGATATAGCTTTGTAAATACTCAACAAATAAAATCTACATCATTTAGCGCAGCATTCAAGGTCTTCCACCCTCTGGCTGTTGTTTCTCTCATTCCAAACACTTTGCACAAGGAAGACTCAACATCTAACATCTTTTCTCCAAACTCCTCTTTGCTCTTTTTAGATTCTGTCCATCCCTAAACGTCCCATGTAGGGACAGCTCTCCTACTCCCGTTCCCCTACCTCATGCCAAAAGCATTTAAAAAAATTTAAATCTTATTTTAATAATAATTCATCTTAATTTTTGTCTTACTCTATGATAATATAGATTTATACCTATGTGCCCTCTTAAATTTTTTAGTATACATTCACCTTTTGAAAAGTGGTTTGCAAATTGTGTGGTTTGTAATCACCTTGGAAACCTATAGCACTATAATTCTTCTATTATGCTTCTTGGGACATATTCTGTTTGGCTCTCAGGGCTCTCTCCCCAAAAGATTCCTCTTTTCTTCCTCTCTAGAGGTTCCTTAAAACCTTACCAGACCCTGGGAGATTCCTACTGTCTTTTTCTGCAGATATCATATCCTGAGTGGTATTCACTGAGTGGCTTTTACTGGGTGGTCCGTCTCTCTCATTGCTGGGCGCTCCTCCAAGATGGCTGTTCAGCCTGCTTATCCTCTGTCACCTCACCTCCTCTGGCTTAGAAAAGTCCCTCAATTTCTTATATTTTTAGAAAACTACTTGTATATGTTTTTTTGGGGTTGGAGGAAGTGAAAAGACGATAGCTCAATTTGGAAATAAATTTAGACTTCCTGCAAAATGAATGTTTTTAAAAAAAAAGTGAAAGTTCTCCACTTTTAAATTTAATAATATATAGTTGCTGACAGAGAGTGGTTAGAAATGTTAATTAAATCCAAATCTAGGTGCTCAATCAGAGAGCTATTATGTAAGCTTAATTATTTAACTTTTCTGGTTATCTGATGCTGACTCATGTTCGCCATGAGGTGTCTTTCAAATCCCAAGCTCTTCTGCCTGTCAAACTTTTCGAGGCCTGGAGACATTTCTATTTCATCTCCCTTCTTTTGTCAAACTCTTTGTGGTTTCCTCTGTCTTCCAATTAAGACCTAACACTGATTCTTAGATAATTCGTTCAAATTCACAGGCACTCAGTAGTCAAGGGAGGAATTATAATGACAAGGAAATTGAATCCTCGTTGTCTTCCTTTCATCCCAGAACATGAGAATTCACAGAAATTTCTGTGAACCATGTGTGTCTTCACGGGGCACTTTCTGGGGAACTGGTGCCTGACCACAGGTGCGGAGAGAGAAGAGATCAGAGATCTCCTGGTAGTTCAACGTTCAGAATGGTGCAGCTCTTGGGTAATTTCAGAGATTGACTTGTGCAGTCTTCTGAGGTATAGAGAGGAGCCATGACCTCTGCAAGAAACACTGCTATCCAGGCTGAGGCAGGGCGCCAGTGCTCAGCTCATTGCTTTCCTCCAATACCTGCCGCATCCAGAGCTACTCAATTGGAGGAGGCTATGGAATATTCAACCAGGTTGTTTGAAGTGGGCAGGGCTGCAACATTCGGCATTCTTCTGTGACATCTCTAAATTTTACTTTCTGCATTTTTCACTGTGTCTAGGATCTATCTGGAGCAGCAGTGGATGATCGAGATTAGGCACAGATTATAACCCAAGGTCTGAATCAGGTTAAACAGCAGCAATGCTCCAGTCCTCCTGCAACTGACAATATTTTTCATAAAGATGTTTTACTGTTTTCTTTTTTTTTTTTTAATGTGATACTGAGGGTTGAATCTAGGGGAATTCTATCTCTGAACTATCCCCGAAGCCTCCCACCTTTTAAATTTTTTTTGCTTTGAAACAGGGTCTCAGTGAGTTGTTGAGGGTCTTGCTAAGCTGCTGAAACTGGCTTTGAATCCGTGACTTTCACGTCTCAGTCTTCCAAGTACTGGGATAGCAAGTGTGTACACTACACCAGGCAACCTGTTCTACTCTTAAGCAGACAACTGGCAAAACAAATGGTTGAATAAAGGTGATTTCATTTAACTTATTCTAACTAGAATTGGCCTGAGAGAAGTGAATACTACCATCCATTCACTTGTCCCTGGCTGTTGGCCAAGATTCTCCAGGAAGAAGAATTATTTAGAGAAATCCAGGTGATAACAGACATGACCTTAGCTATAAATTGAGAACTCCTTTGGAGACATTTATAAGTAAAACCAAAAAAAAATTCCTTATATAAAACCAATTATACATTTTTTCTTAAATTTACTACCATTTTTAATCAATCATACCATTTTATAGACAGATAATTTAATTTTTAAGGTAGTGAAATGAATGAGTTAACTATTATTGGGCATTTACAATCAGAACAACTGTCAGTTTTTTAATGTGGGCATGAATCCTTTCAATAACTCTTGAGAAAAATATTTCTTTCCCACTTTAAAGAATTTTAGGTGTACTCAGTTTAAATAACTGCCCTAAAATGAATAGATAGGACTCTATAAATTGGTGCTCAGATTCAGATCTAACTTTTCTTAAATGACACCTACCACACTTAAGGTAATGGGTAAAATAAAATGAAATAATATAAGCAAAATGGCAAGAATCCCTCACAGCAAACACACAGCTCATCTAGGGTTGCAAAGGTGTCACAGAATCAGGGGACTTCAGAGCCAGAAAAATCTTGTCATTTTTATCCTTTCGTATTATTGGGATCTTTTGAAAATAGATTTTCATGCTAAATATTATGCAAAATAACAATAGGATCAAACAAACAAATATACAAAATAGATAAACCAACGAACCCAGGAATACCTTCTAGAAAGCCTACTTTGTAAAACACTGATGGATCCAATCTAGTCTTTATGGCGTGATTGTTAGAAAACTGATTCTGTGGTTGTTCTAAGGAGGGAAATATCACATTCAATGGTAAAGATCAAATGCTTTCTCTTTAAGATTGGTGGCCAAAAATTCTAGGACTTGAATATTCTCACCACTCATTCTTAGATACTAGAGTTATAGTCATCGCAATAAGGCAAAATAAAAAAAAAACACAAGACAAACAATTTGAAAGAGAAAAAACTGTAATTGCAAATTACATATTTTCCTATGTAGAAATCCCCCAAATTCTTTTTTTTTCCAGTAATGGGGATGGAACCCAGGGGCATTCTATCTCTGAGTGACACCCCCAGCCCTATTTTTTATTCTTTATTTTGAAACATGTTCTCACTGAGTTGCAAAGGTCCTCAACCTAAATAGCTGAGGCTGTCCATGAATGACAATCCTCTTGTCTCAGCCTCCCAAATGCAGGGATTACAAGCATGTGCCACCATGCCCAGCTCCCAAAATAATTAAGGAAATAAATAAGAAAAAATAATTTAAAAGGCCTCCAGAACTAATATTTAATTTTAGCACTGTCACAGGATATAAGATCAACATGTAAAATAATGTTTACATGCATTGACAATAAAAATGTGAAAACAAATTGATAAAACTTGTCCTAAGTTATATATCATATTATTAAATAGTATTTTTTCACCTATATAAGAATTCTTGATTTGACGATATTTTAGAAATGGAAAACTGATTAGTGGGCCAGATTAGTAGATTAAGGAGGGAATGAAGTCAGTAGAACATAAATGTGGCTATAAAAGAGCAAGTAGAAGATCCTGAGTTGATGGAAATGTTCTGGATCTAGACCTTATCAGCATCAGTATTATGATTGGGATAATATTCTGTAGTTTTTCAAGATGTGACCATTGGGAAAATTGAGTAGTTACATGAGATTGCGCTGTATTCTTTCTCATAACTGTGCATATATCTATACTTATCTCAGATAAAAAGCTGAATTAAAGCACAGTGTATGAACATGGTATAAAATTGCACAATACAAACATGAGCTAGTGTTTTCACCATCACTTTTACTAGTGGAATTAATGTGAAAGAGAAAGACTGGGGAGAGTAAACATCAAGTAGAGAATGAGAAAGAACGAAAAGTCCAAACACCATCACGAAGCCTTCATAAGGTGTTTTTGCTGACCGAGTTGAAGGCAGAGGGGTTTAGACTGTGGAGACTGGCTGAGGTCTCCTGGGCTTTCCTGATGAAATTCTGAATAATGCTTATTTCATGGGAAGAAAGACTGCTGAAAGTAATCTAAGGGTAACCCTGTTAGTGGGAAAGAGCAGAACACTTGGGAACAGGAAGTGTTAAAAAAAAAAAGACCATATGTTTTGTATAAAGAACAAAAACAGAGAAGGTTAATAGGATATAAGGGTAACAATGATCATGTAAGAACTATGGAAATCAAAACAAAACTTCAGTCCTTTCTGGGGGCTGCATTCTGAGGAAAACCTGTGTGAACTTAATGGGGCGGGGGGAGGTGAGCAAGCACGAGGTGCCAGGAAATTAGACTCACTAATGATTCCAATTAAGGATTGAAACTGGGCAAAAGACACTGGGTCCCTAGATCCAATTCTAGCCATAACAAAGCAGATGGGGAGCCTTAGTAAAGTATAAAAGCTCATCTCCTAAGAACTTCAATGGTCACTCTCTTTCCAGGATTCTTTCCCAAGCACCCAAATACTGCAGTGACCCCTAGGATGGGAACCAGGTGCCACAAAAGGCTCCCTATCCCCTTGATTTGGTGTTCTCTCAGGGACACAGAGGGCCATCCATGCTTTCCCTAGCTACTGGAATGACACATTTTATTTTCTTATGCTCAGCATATCCCAGCATCTTGCAGAAGGAGAGGCCAGTACCTGAGTTCAGCTGCTGTCTGATTTGCTCAAGGTGCACTGGTCTTTACGTCATGCTATATTGAGTGACCTCAAAGATCTCCCAAAAAAGGTAACAATCACAAAACCAGAGGAATTCTGCTGAGGGCACAAAAATATAAGGAATTGGGCCTGCAGCCAGGAAGAACCGAGAAAGCACAAGAGCTTTCTGAATACATTAAACGGGGGACCCAGCATCCACACAAACATGTTTTAGGAAACTTTCCAGCTTAACCTGCCATATTTCTCTGCCCTACCACACAGCCTTACTCTAAGAAGACAGTAACTCTGAGCTCATTCTACATCTTTATATTATAAAAATAAAAAGATTGGAATCTTGATGAATGAGCTTCTAGAAATAAACTAAGTCAGCCCCTCCATTTCCTGCTGAAGAAGAAATGGACTCTAAGACAGATTTTCTCTGGATCATAAAGGGAGTTGGAGCAAAGGCCAAAACTTAATGGGGCTATTTTATAATAATTTAAAAATTTTCAGTCTCTTCTATTAGACACATTTCTAATCATTGCACATGACTATAAAAAAGGCTTTTTAAACTTTTTATTGGTGCACAGTCATATATCTTAATGGAGTACAAGATGGTAGGGGCATATATGCACACGTCACCCAGTTCCTGATCTATTCTTTCCTTCCCCCTCTTTCTCATTTTTGGCTTAGTGATTGACTTTGATATATTTGTTAATGTACATCATGAACATTAGAAAATTTCACTCTTCCCCCTCTCTCATCCCTTCAGGTTGCTTTATTTGATCATTGATAGTTTCTCCTTCTTTGTCTAGAATTTCTCCTATGACTCATTTTCTCCCTAGCTTTCACATATTAGTAAGAGTATCCGATTTCTTGTTTTTTTGTGACTGACTAACCTCACTTCACATAATGTTCCCCAGTTCCATCCATTTCCCTGTAAATGATGTAATTGTGTTTTTCTTTATGGCTGAGTAAAATTCCATTGTGTACATATCCCATAGTTTTGTAATCCTTTCATCTGTTGATGGACATCTTGGCTGGTCCCATATTTTGGCAATTGTGAATTGTGCAGCTATAAATATAGATACACAAGCATTAGTTTGGTAGTTTGGTTTCTATTCTTTTGTGTAGATACCCAGAAGTGGTATTGCTGGTAAGTTCATTCTCATTCTTGTGAGGATTCTCCATACAGTTTTCCAAAGTGTTTGCACTAATTTGCCATCCCACCAACATTGCAGTAGAGTTCCCACTTCTCCACATCCTCACCAGCATTTGTTGTTGTTTGTGTTTGGAATGATTGCCGTTCTAATTGGAGTTAGGTGAAATCTCAGGGTAGTTTTGATTTGCATCTCTCTGATTGCTAATGATGTTGAGCATTTTTTCATGCATTTAATTGGCCATTTGAATTTCTTCCTTTGTGAAATGTCTATTTAGTTCCCTTGCCTATTTTTTGATGGGGTTATTTGTTTTCTTAGTGCTGAGTTTGAGTTCTCTGTAAAGTTGAGATATTACATAGACTGTATGATTGTGTGAGAAGGGTGAGTACTGGGGACTGAACTCAGGGTCAAAAGAGATGACTAACAGAGTGCTCACCCTGAGGCTTCTAGAAATGTATTCTATCTTAGCACTTTGGGCTCAGTGGTTCTGGGCAAGTTGATTTTCCTTTCTAGGCTTCAACTCGCACATTAATGGATTAATTTTACCCTTCATTTCTTGATTTATTCATTCTAGCTCTGCAGAGTCACTGATGTGTCAGGGACTGGGGAAATGAAATGAGTGCCTTTGGGGATGCACCATCGTCTTCCCTTATTCCTTGGGAGACACTGACTGCATGCTGGTGAGAATCACTTCCCTAATTCACAGAAGCAAATAGTGGGTCATGGAAGTAGATATTAGGGGCCTGCCTATCATCAGCAGGCACCAAAGTGCAGCGGTTTGTCTCAAGAAAGTGCTGGGTTCAGTCCTGGCGCTGATCTCTGATAACCCAAGACCTGCTTTGCTTCTATTGACTGGAGATGATGCTGGCCTATTTATGGAGAGGATGCCAGCCTACCTACTAGAGATAAAACCAGTCTATTGATTTCTCAGACTGGAAATCAATGCCATTGTAGAGGTGGAAACATTTTGTAGGCTGCAAAGTGATACCAAATGCATTGGGCTATTTATATAAGAAAAAAATCTGCCTAGGTAACACAAAATTGATACCTAGAAAACGGATCTCTCCCAGATTGTTGAAGTTCAGAATGGTCCTGGGTTTTCTATCTTGTTCAATCATTAGTATTTTAAAAGTCTCTTCTGGACTCTAGACTAGCCAGTGTCCTTGGGCAAGGTAGCCTTAGTGATGAGCTACAGTGTGGTACATAGTCCAGGCTTCAGATATATCCTAGAAATATTCCTAAAGGTAGTAGTTGGAAATCTTGATGAAAGAGCTTCTAGAAATAAACTATGTTAACCCCTCCATCTCTTGCTGAAGAAATGGACTCTAAGACAGTTCATATTTTCTCTGGATTATAAAGGTAGTTGGAGCAGAAGCCAAAACTTAATTCATTTCTGTTTTAGACAACTGGCAACTCTTGGGTCTTCTGACTCTAAGTCGGTGTTTATTTGATTATTCCACATTTTCTTAATGCACGGATTTTTTTGTGATTTGTTACTCTTGACTAGAACTAAGAATGAACTGTCTAATGCTTTGCTCTTTCAAATAAGTATTTATGTCTATATCTTTTAGTGCTAAAATATAGAATGGCACATTAGGAAGTCAACTCCTTGTTACGGATTTTATTCAAGAAATTGGATTATGTCATATGGGAGTTGGTGTCTCTGAGATGTTTACTGTCACCCATTCTAACATTTTTTTTAGTTCATTCTAAAGCCAAGAGCCTTAATGGAGGATCTAAGCTCAAGAAGAAAAAAAATGAATACAAAAATGTCACATGCTTGTAATCCTAGTACTTAGGGGGCTGAGACAGGAGGCTCTTGCTTCACAGACAGCCTTAGGGTGAAATGACCCTGGGTTTCATCCCCAATAATGCAAAAAATAGTGTTTGTGTGTTTTCACGAAGGTGATCCACATTTACATCGTACCAGTATTGACTGACTGTCTAAATTTAAGCTAATTTCTTAACATCTCATGTTTCTATTCAATAATGCCCATAGAGCAAGGTATGAGTTTCCAGTGGCTGCTATAACAAATTATCACAAATGCAGTGGTGGCTTCAATCAACAGAAATGTATTCTTTCACAGCTCTGAAATACAATGGTAGCATGCTTTCTCTGGGGGCTTTAGGAGATGCTCTATTCTTTGTCTCTCCCAGCTTCTGATGACTGTTCCTCATCCCTAAGCCTGCAACCACATCATTCCAATCGCTAGCTCCTTTTTCACATCGAGTTTTCCTCTGTGTGACTTTTATGAGTACATTTTATTAAACCAAAGACACACCTAGATAATCTGGGATGAACTCCTCATTTTAATAATCTTAATTTAATTACATCTCCAAGGACTCTTCTTTAAATGAGGTGACATTCACAGATTAGGATATAGATGTACCCTCTTAGGGGCTACCATTCAGCTCACTGCAGAGATCATGACTTACATGCGAGCCTAGTTCCCATCTGTTGTGCAGAGATAAGGCTCAGCAAATGTAGGTGGTCTCCTACCTTAGGCATTAAGGGAAAAATCTAGTAGCCTACTTTTTTTTAAAGTTGATTTTCTACCTAAGTAACTTGGAGAATGCTGAAACTACAGGCAGTTGTCATTCACTGTGTACCTGCTGTGAAGCTGTAAATGTATGCAGTTTGCATGTCTTAATCCTCACAACTGTGAAACTGGAAAATGAGGCTAAATCCCTGGTCAGAACTCAGTCCATGATTGGCAGAGGCTGGCATCAATCACAGGCCAGCCTGATTGCTTCCTGGGTGCACCACACTGTCTCTGCCCCTTAAGGATGTATCTGGCTGATCAGACTAACATTCAGCTAATTCAAGCTACCTGGAGGTATTCCTGGCTGAAAGCAATATATGCAAGGATATAGCCTGCCTTTTCCTTCTGATTTCTAGATCACCTATCCTAGATGAGCAAAAAATCTTCTGACAGTATCCTCTGGCTTTCTTCATCCCTAAACATGCATGAGTTTTCTAGCTTCTGTAAAGTCATCTTGCATGCAATATGACTAGACTACAAATTACATTTTTAATAAACAAGTTTTCTGAAAGAGTGCACATCATGCATTATGGAACGTTTGCCTTCGCTTAGCTCTTCTTGTTTAGAAACATGGAGCACCATGATTAAATATCTCATCTGTGAATGTATGATTTATTTATTTATTTATTTATTTATTTATTTTGGTGGTACTGGGGTTCCTGGAAACCCTTCTACCTCCAGGCTACACTCCCAGACATATTTTTGTACTTTTTAATTTGGAAACAGGGTCTCTTAAACCAGCGCAGCTGGCTTCGAACCTGCATGATCCTCCCATCTCTGCCTCCCAAGCGCGGGGATTACAAGCGTGCACCACCACACCTGGCATGTAAGAGCTTTTTAGAAGGACACTCCACTGAGACTTCCTGAAGTGTTGGGAGGCAGTTCTAAGGAAGTAGCAGACTGTGCCATGCGCAGCTCAGTGAACTCAGTTGATGGAAAAGACAATTCAGATGTCTGTGGGTTCCAAGGCCAGGGATAAATTTGACATCTGATGATTCTTTTCTGCATTGGTCAACATCCTTCTGATTCTCCCAGTGGGGCCATAGTGGACCACTATGGGAGATCCCTCTAAAGATGAGAAGAACTAGAAGCCCATCTTCCCGCAATCATCTTCACCTGATTAGTGAAAGCTACTCCCAAAGAAGGCCAAAACAGTTTGGCTTAGCTCTGTCTTACTGCAGGTAATTTTGAATGGTTCTATGGGGATGTGAACACTGTGTTTCTGTAGGAGCATTGAGAGATGGAGCATACTGAAAGAGGAGATCAGGAAGCCAGGCTGTAGGAAATACTATAGAAGGGCATGATAGTGGTCTTCAAGTATTCAAGTTCAGGCATCTGAAGACCTGTTCTTACCCTGCCTTGCCTTTAACCTACATCCTTTGCCTTTTCTCAAAAGGCAAAAACCACAACCTCTTGCATGCTCAGCATACCCATTACCACCTAGCTATATCTCTATCTCTTAGTAGGGGTTTCCATGTAAGAAGGTTTATTCCCCTCCCTGGGGGCTAGACTGCTATAGCTTGAATTCTCTTCCAGGGATACAGGTGCTGCTGGTTCTCAGCCATCATTCCATCTTTTCTCTCTTGGGCTGAGGCTTTCCTGGCTTCACATTATGGTCTGTGCTTTATTGGTCTTCTGATAAAAATCAGGTATTGGAAAATGTTCATAGGTGAAATGTATAATGGTGCCCCACTGTTGGGTGCCCAAACTATAATGGTTTGAGATGTTGATGTGGGTTCTTTTTCTTAGTTTAGAAAAAAATAGCCAGAACTATACTGCTATAAACTTAAGCAAATTTTATTATTACAAAGGTAGAAAGAAGGGACAGAATAATAAAGCACTACATCAGAGGGACACAGTGGAGTGCCTTGAAAATAAGACACTGAAGTTTTTGAACATAGATCAGTTTTTATAAGGATTTATTATCTTCCATATGCTTAACCAATAATCTTTTTACTTCCCCCTGTACTAATACACGTATAGGATCGCCCATATTCTCTGGTGAAAGTCTTTGTTTGACCAAGCCTTTTTATCTTCCCCGACCAGACTGCAGGTATGGGCCCATCCATTATCTCTCTGATGCAAGCCTTTGTTACTACCAAGATGTGTTACTTGGTTAACAAAGTCAGGGATCACATAGTATATGTCCTCTTTGAGAAAAGCCTGTACTATCTTCCAGTGTCCTTGGGGAGTTTTAGCCTTTTTTTTAAATCTCTATCCACTATAAGTTATTTATTATGTAAACTTGTCTTTAAAATAGGAAGGCCCTGGGCTACAACTGTTTTGTGTACTTGGTAATCACTTTCGGTGAGGGGAACTCGAAATTGTAACAGCTGCCTCCCCTTCCTGCCTGAGTGCCTGCACAGCACCCAGGCCCTGATTACTTTTTACATTTTGAAATTAACACCAGAGCAATTTTCCAATACCAGCACATTCCTCATCAAAATGATTCCTTCTAAGCAGGGTGCAGTACCATATCCCTGTAATCCCAGTATTTGGAAGGCTAAGATAAGGTTTGAGGCTAGCCTCTACAACTTACTGATGCCCTGTTTCAAAAAATAATAATGGCTAGGAGTACTCAATGGTAGAACTCTCTTGAGTTCAATCTCCAGTAATGCACAGACAGACAGACAGACACACACACACACACACACACACACACACATACACATGCGCGCACACATACGCGCACACACACACTAGAAAAGAAAGAGAATCTTAATTTTTTTGTGATTAGTGTTCACTTTGACTTTATAAAACCAAACACTGATCTATTTAAATAAATAGTTTGTTTCCTGAGCATGGAATTAGAGGATATAATGTTAATTCTAAATTAGTCTCAATTTAAAAACTGATTATTTCAGCTGGGCGTGCTGGCACATGCTTGTAATCCCTGCGCTTGGGAGGCAGAGACAGGAGGATCACGCAGGTTCGAAGCCAGCCTTGCTGGATTAAGAGACCTTGTTTCCAAATAAAATATATATATATAATAGGTCTGGGAATGTAGCCTGGAGGTAGAAGAGCTTCCAGGAACCCCAGTACCACCAAAAAACCCTAAATATTTTAAATATTTCCATCACACGCAAGATCAAGGCTACCATGGAAAGCAGAACATTCTTATACAGGTGCATATTAATTATTATTCAGAATGGTGGGATTCATTGTGAACTATTCATACATACCTAAAAACATTATTTCATCAATTCCGATGGCTCTTCCTCACGGATACTATTGGAGCTTGAAACCTTTGCCCCAGCCACTTTTGCAGCTTCCTGATTCCCCTCGCCAGCTCCGGGAGGTTTCTCCTGACTCTATCAGACAGGTAGAGTTCCTTATTTTCTTCCTTCTCCCATCTGCATGACAGGCTGAGGCGCCTTCTGGCACTTAAGGATTTATTTAGTGGCTGAATGCCTGAAGGTAAATTTTTGAAAAAAAAAAAGAATGCTTATGTGAGGAAGAAACTCTTGACACTGCTAGGCGCAACTGGGTTTGCTCTGCTGCAGGTGTCTGAGGTGACTGCGTTTGCCCACGTCTGAAGCCTCAGCCATCTCTTCCTCTCTGTCTTGTCAATTTCCATGGAGTGACAAGGACAGGAGTGAGCCAGGTAGCCCTGCGGGTGCTGGCTCCTCTTGGGTGCATATCAAGTGGTTTGAAAAATGCTCCGGTTTGGTTTTGAGACTATGGAACCAGCCAAGATGTCCATCAGCAGATGAATGGATTACAAAGTGTGGGATATGTACACAATGGAATTTTACTCAGCCATAAAGGAAAACACAATTACGTCATTTACAGGGAAATGGATGGAACTGGAGGACATTATGCTAAGTGAGGCTAGTCAGTCACAGAAAAGAAGAATGTTTTCCCTAGTATGTGAAAGCTAGGGAGAAGTGGGTAACAGGAGGAATTCTACATGAACTATGGAGACACTATTGATGAGCAACTAAGGCCACCTGAGGGGAAGGGGGGTGAGAGGGAAACTCTCTAAAGCACATGATGTACTCAAACAAACATATCAAAATCAATCACTAAGCCAAGCATGGGAAGGAGGGAGAGGAAGGGAATGGGGCAGGAATTCGGTAAGGGCTGAGTGATGTGTGCATTTATGTCTCCACCATCTTCGATCCCATCAAGTTGTATGACTACAATGCACCAATAAAAAAAATTTAAAAATTTAAAATGCTTCAGTTTGGTTTTGAGACCTCTCTCTAGTTAACAAACACTCTTTCTCTATTGTTGTGGGTCCTTCAGAGGGAACTTGGAGACCACGGGAGGGATAAGGGAAGATGACAAAGCACAGCTGTAACTGTGATGACTGCGGTGTTCTGAACTCTGCTACGAATTTACTCCAGAGATTTTGAGCTGGTCATTTTTTTTTTTCTTGTTGTTTGTTTCTGGACACATGTATCCTTATGAGTTTCAGCATTTTTTAAAAATACAAATGAACAAACAAGCAGCAGCTCACAACCATCATCTCATGTTTGAGCAGACCCAAGAGACAGGTATTGTAGCACACCTATTGGTGACAGCCTGGAGCTCCTTGTTGAGGGCTCCGGTCACTGCGCAGGAAGGAGGAGCGCTGGGCTTCCCCCAGCCTTTGTGTGCTGTGCTGTGGTTGCCTCGCTGGCAGCTAAACCAGCCAGGCCAGAACCCTGTGTTATGCCAGCCTTCCTTCTCATGGAGAGGTCCTGGCCGGGTGTGGTGTCATTTGACACAAAGACTTCTTTCACCAGCTGTCCCCACTGTGGACCACCCAGAACAGAGTTGGTTGCAGCCACAGCTGGACAAATTTAGGTCAGATCTGCAAAAGAATTTCCTGGCAGGGTGGCAAGACAATGGATGAGTTCCTGAGCAAAGTTGCAGTTTTCATCTCCCGAGGATCTGGAAATCAGAGCAATTTTCTTCTGCATACACATAGCAGAAGCATTAGCTCTGTATCTTGTTCTATCTCCTTTACAACAGACAGGTCCGCGATACCCAGGAGACACAAAATGATCCTTCCTGACACCCCCATCCTGTTCCAACAAAACGAAACAAGGCACAGAAGAGGTTGCCTGGAGAGCTGGAGCAACACAGTTCATCTGCAGATTTTTAAAATCACACTCCTGTTGTATATTCAGCAGCACTGTCTGGGTGCCGGGGGCAGGGCATTAAATGTAACAGAGTCCTTGTCTGTAAGGAGATGTGTTTCTAGTGAGGAAAGGCGAAGCACGCAGGAAGATAACTTGATGGAGAGAAATCTGGGAATGCCTTAGCAGGAATGTTCCAGAAAGGTCTCTCTGAAGAAGTGAGGTTTGAGTTGTGACCTTCGGGTGGAAGAGAGCATCCTAGGGGACACAGAGGGAATGAGAAGAAGGAGGCAATACAGGAGGAGGCTGCAGCCAAGCACTTCAATGGTGCGTATTCCTCTTCCTAGCTGACTGTACCTGTCTGAGCTTGGATCTTGTCACCTGGGAGATGATGACTCTGTTAGTATCTCACGAGCATGTTGGGAAGGTTGTGAGGAAGGAGGATGCATCTGCTGGACACGTGGCTGACACTCATACTCCCTCTTACAGTGTTTGTACAAACAGGTGTTTGAGAGAAGGAATCCAATAGAACCCCATGCAATCTCGGGTCCAGAGTTAGGGAAACTAAACCAAAGTCCACCAGGCCTTGAATTTGGAGTATCCCTGACCAGCAGGTAGATGCTCAGCAGCCTCTCTTTCCATCTTTCAATCTTGCTTTCCTCATCTTTATTTATTTATTTTTTATCTATTCTAACTCATCATCTTTATTTTTTTTATTGGCACTGAGGCTGAACCGGGGAGCATTCTACCTCCAAGTTGCACTCCCCGACCTTTTTATTTTTTTGAAACATGGTCTCAAAACTAAGGATTTCTAAGTTGCTGAGGCTAGCCTACAACCGAAAATTTTTCTGTCCTCCAAGAACTGGGATTACAGGTGCGAACAGTCACGCTCACCTCCTCATCTTTAAGATGTAGACAAAGTTAAAATTGCGTCAGTAAGTTGCTGAGAGGAACGCATTCATTTATTCTATGAATGCGTACTCTCTGTCAGGATTTGTTTTAGGATTTGTTTTTTCTAGGGATTCACAGAGAATAGAGAAGACAGACCCCCCCCCCACACACACACACACACTCTCTGCTAGGGCTTCCATTCTAATGAGGAGTAAGAAACAAAGACCCAAATCCTGAGGGAACCTTTGTGATCACGTGATGAGCTTGGGTAACCTTGGCTGCATCAGATCAGCGGGGGGGTTGTTCAGCGGGGAGGGTAAGCCCTGAGGCACTGTGGCAGAAGCAGCAATGGTCCCTGACACTTAGATTCCATTCTCCAGACAGTGCTGACCACTCATAGTTACTACCATATTTAATATTGTGCAAATCCCCGAGAGGGAAAACGCTAACATCCAATTTATAAATGAAGCTGCCGACCTTGCAGTTCTGAGCAGGAGGAGGATAGTCACTTCATGTTTGGAGCTCACAGTCAGTATCCAGGATAGAGGGTAGCGGTTAGTATGATGGACCCCTTCCTAGAGGAATTGGGGAAATGTGGTGACTTGAGCCCTGGAGTAAACATGAAGTCCAGTTATTAGAATCCAGAGTGTGTTGATAGATGCAGTGGTGCAGATCTGTAATCCCAACACTTGAAAGGCTGAGATAGGAGGATCAGAGGTTAGAGACCAGCCCCATCAACTTATTGAGAACCTGTTTCAAAATAGAAAATAGTGTTGGGGGTGTAATTCAGTTGTTGAATGCTTTGAATGCCTATGGGTTTGGTCTCCAGTACAAAAAAAAAAAAAAAAAAGAAGAATTTGGAGCTTGTGAACAGAGAGGGCAAGCTGTTGGACAGGATCAACACCTGTGGATCCAGGTCTGGGGTGAATGCCCAAAGGGCATAATACTCCCCCAGATGGAGCTGAGGACTAGTGCCTGTGGCTGTCCTGGGTGATGGTGATAGTGTGGCTGTCATGGGGTACAGCTTCAGGGTCTCCCTTCAAAGCAGGACCTGCTTCTGTGATGCTCTGAGGCATCCTCAGACTCTACTCACCTCTCAGGCCAAGGCCAAGCTCTTTCTAGGAAGTCTCTAAGCAATGACAGGACTTAGTAATCATTCCAGCATTTGGCCATTTCCTCTACTTAGGCCACCTTCCTCTGGAGCTCCTTGTTAGATCGGCAGGAAGGGTCAGAGTCTCACTGTCATTTCTGTCTCGCTCTATCTGGGACTTCTCATGACCCTCCATTCTTCTTTCACAGGTGCCAGGCCTGTAGCATGTTTGAGAGCTCTTTGTACCCAGTATGGTGTCTTCTCCTTTTAGCTTGTACAAGCTGCACTCCATAAGCCTCTTGCATTTTTTTATTTCATCCCATGATTAGCTTTGTAGGGGCCCTGCTGATACAGTCTTGGACAATGCAGGTTATAAGAGACACCTGCTCCTGGGGCTGGCTGTGTTTTTCTAGTTCCTCGGGTAAGCTGGTACGACTGATATCATTATGTGTCGATCACGAGACAGCAAGGACCAACTGGAAGCTTTCTAAATCTCCAGTATGGTTCCCAGGTCCATTTGAGCCTCCTTCATATTCAGAGTCAAATGATACCCCTACTCCCACATTTTTTCTTTTTTTCTCATTTTAGAATCAGAATTTTAGTTACACTGCATTCCAGTTTATGAGAATCTTCTGTGTTGCATATTACAGAGTTGTGGAGTCAGAAAGGCCATTTGCGAAGTTGTTCATCTATTTGCCATTAAGAACACGGTGGGGCTGGGTGTGATGGCGCACACCTGTCATCCCAGCTACTAGAGGTGGGGGAGGCCGAGGCAAGAAGATCACAAGTTGGACGTCAGCCTCAGCAACATCCTGAGATCTTGTTTCCAGAATAAAATTTAGAAAGGCCTGAGGTTCAGTTCGGTGGTAGATTGCTTTCCCAGCCCGTGGAAGGCCCTGGGTTCTACCCTCAGCATCACAAAAGACAGAAAGAAGCCACTATTACCTTATCTTCTCATTTGGCTGCCTGGCAAGTGCCACGTCTGTACTCAATGATCAGCTCCGACATGGTGTCCTGCAGCTACCTTTATGCATCCCAACAGCTCTCTCTTCTTCTTTATCTTTTCTGCATGCACACACTGAGGAATTTTTGTTCCACCTTCTAAACGGCAACTTCTTGGAAGGCAGGAAGCACAGAGACTTATAGCAGAAGGTAACTTCTTGGAAGGCAGGAAACACAGAGACTTGTAGCAGAATATCTGACACAGAGTATTGTTTTGATAAATATTTTTTGTGATACTGATGATCGAAACCAGTGACATTTTATCTCTGAGCTAACACCCCTAACTCTTTTTCTTATTTTTTTTAAACAGGTTTTTTTCTTAAGAAACCATATGCTGACTGGAGCCTGCAGATCCTTTGGTCTTACTTAACTTCCCGAGTAGTGAGATTACAGGTGTGTGCCACCATTCCTGGTTAGCACTTAGGTTAACATATGAAAATTGATCCTTTACTGAAGACCAGTATACGCAGGAAATGTATGATCAATAGACTGAACACTTGCAATCCCAGTACTTGAGAGGCTGAGACAGGGGGATCGCAGGTTCGTGGCCAGCCTCAGCTACTTAGTGAGACTCTTCAGAACTTATTGAGACCCTGTTTCAAAATAAAGAATAAAGAACATGGCTGGGGGTGTAGTTCGGAGGTAGAGTGCCCCTGGTTTCCATCCCTAGTACCACACACACACACACACACACACACACACAATAAATAAATAGACTGATTGAACTCCAACATATCAATCTCTTTTAATACATAGATCTACTATTGCCACAGTCTGACATCTGTTTTTCTGTGTCTTAAACCCATCAGAATGAACCCAGCTCGGCCGGAGATGGCTACTTCCTTCTGGGGCATTTTTTGTGTGTGTGGTACCAGGGATGGAACCCAGGGGCACCTCTGAGCTACACTCCCATTCCTATTTTTTAGTCTCTTATTTTTTGAAACAGACTCTCACTGAGTTGTGCTAAGTAGCTGAGGCTGTTCATGAACCGTGATCCTCTGGTCTCCACTTCCCAAATGCTGGGATTACAAGCGTGTGTCACCATGCCCGGCTTGGGGCATTTCTAATATTCTCTGTTCTCCAGTGTTTCCTCTACCCAGCAAGGATGATGACAATTTTTAAAATATTAATTAGCAAGAAAAGCCTTAGGTAAAAAAGGAAAAAAGGAATTTAAAGCATAAGATCTTGTGCTTTCAAGTCATAAATAATAAACACACACTTTGTCTTTCGGCACATGGGGAAATGCCCGAATGAATGATGGGAATTGTCTAGTGTTTCAGTTTAAAGAATCCTTCTCACCTTCCCAGGCAATTAAAGGCTACAGTTCATGCTGATTATAGCTTTACTCCTGAGGGCTCCATTATTTTTAACCTCCAAAAACAGTGCGTATTTCAGCCTTGGATATAAATGACATAGTTTCATTTGTTCTCTCTCAGTATTGAATGTCTTTATGAGGGCCTGCGTGTTGCCGTAGCCGAAGGGATTAGATAGCAAGGGATGACTGTGAAATCAATTGAGGAGTAATCTCCTTGGAAAAATAGCGCTGCTTTAGGAGGCGGTGTAATTGACTGTTCTATAATAAGCAACAGAGCTGAAGCAGCATTTGGACAGAGGATTTTCACCCATAGCTTGTGTGTCTCTGCGGTTGGTGTTGGCGCACTGTCCTGACCAGGCTGTTTGCCGTCTCGTTGCAAGGGACGGAGCCACCCTCCACCACCACACTGTGCCTCAGGCCATCGCCTGGAGCCTGGACAATGTCCTGAGTAGACCTGGGCATTGTCGTTATCTTGCTTAGTTCATAAATAATGGAGTAAGAGAAAAACAAATTGACCTTGGTGATACGAATAGTGAGGCATGTAGCCGACGTTACAACTGGCCGTGTTCATTCCTTCTCTGTGCTGTTTGTTTGTTTCTTTGTTTGTTTTTCTGTGAGGGAACACATTAGTGTGTATCCTAGAGTATTTTCAATAAAATATGATTCAATTTGAATACATTAGTGATGATTATAATTTATTAGAAACTATGATTGCACAGATACTTGCTCATTACAGAGATAACGGGGTCCTTTTTCTGAGAATGAAAACCCTCTCTGATACACCTAACATGAATTCCGTCTTTACAGGAAAGGTTTCTGTGCCTTTATCCATATCCTATGCACCGCCTGATTGACCTCTCTCCACTCCTTTCCTCCCTATAAAGTTCTCTTTATCCTTTGTAAAATACTTCCTTCTGGCTACAGGTAATCACGCTGACCTCCACACACCTCGAAAGCCTGCCCAGAAATGCATCTCACTTCCTACCACTTTGAACTAGTGGAAACTTCATCATGACATATCTCAAACACTGACACATCTCCATTGTGAGCCTGTCTTGAGGGCCAGGACTCAGGCCTGTTCTCTACGACCATATCAGGATTTGAAAACAGAGGTTCTCTTGTAGGGATTTCAGCATCTGCAGAAAGGCAGACAACTGGGCAAGTTCTTCCCTGTGCTAAAGAACGGATGCTTAGTTCTTAGCTATCAAGTTCCAGGGGCTGCAGCAAGAGCCGTGTTCCTCTTGAGGCATGGAATCTGCAAGCATTGTGTCCCACAGGGGTTAGGAACTTTCTGCCCAGCAGTGAGAGAGTCCTTTCAGCAATCCAGAGGATAGAAGTCCTTCTCTTCTGATGCTTGAAAGTGCCATGTCTTTAGAAGCTAAGAGGATGGTGACTTTTCTACAGTTGGGCCACCTCGGGTTGTTCTTGGTAAGTTCCCAGGGGCTCTGAGGAAATGTGGCCTGATGGACAGCACCTCACCAGCAGCCTTATTTATGGAGACATCGTGAACCATTTCAAGTACCCTCGAGTCTGTCCATTATCGCTATTTTCATCTTCCTATGGTGGAAGTTTCGTGAGATTATATCACCTTTTTCTCTTCAAAGTCATCATTCTACGACTTGGAGACAGGATGGAGGGAGATCTGGCTGCAACATGAGATTGCATCACCTTTTTCTCTTCAAATTCATCATTCTAAGACGTGGGGACAGGATGTGAGGGTGATCTGGCTGCAACATCTGGCACCCCATTGGTCATCAGGGTTGATTCGGCTGAACTGGCTGGGCTAGGTGGGTGTCCCTTCCTCCCTCACTGCTGCATGTGCGTCCCTCCTGAAGCTGCGTGCTCGGTTGAAGAGGACGATCTTCCCCAAATAGGGGAGGGCCTGTCTTTGGTCAATGGTATGCAAGTAGCTGCGCTCACTGCTAGAATCTCCAAACAAGCTCTCAAGGTCCATTTGTAGGAGAATGTAGGGTAGCCAAGCTTCCAAGACTCCAGACACATCCAAATGAGGTGCTGCTTGTGGCAGTCTGCCTTTATTTAAAAAAAAAAAAAACAATAATAAGACTTGGGGATAGCCTAGGATAGTTCCTAGGAAGAAGTAAGGGTGACTTGGGTTGAAATTAGGCTCTGATCTCTACTATCTACATACACAAAGTTGGCTCTCCATGTTCCTGAAGTCCATATTCATAGGTTAAACCAATCATAGACCGAAAATACTTAGAAAAAAATAATTGTACCTGTTCTTAGCACAGACAGGCTTTCTTTTGGTATTATAACCAATACAGTGTAACAACTATTTACCCAGCATTTACATTTTTGTTAAGTAATCTGAATATTATTTAAATTCCATGGGAGCATAGCATAGGTCATATGCAAATATAATGCCTTTTTCTATGAAAGACTTGAGTTCTCATGGATTTGGGAATCCAAGGGGGCTCCTGGAACCAGTCTTTCATGGATGTCTGAGATGACTCTATTTGTAAATAAGTGAAGATATGCGTTTTCCCAAGCTGGACATTTACCTTTTAAGAGATGAAAGATTAAAATTAATGCAGAAACGTAGAGTAGGGGACTACACCTGTAATCTCAGTACTTGAGAGGCGGAGACAGGAAGATTGGAGATTTGAGGCCAGCCTCTGAAACCTAGTGAGACCCTCAACGACTTATCTGGATGCTGTTTCAAAAATAATAATAATAATAACAAAAAGGCTGAGGGTATAGCTCAGAGGCAGAATGTCCCTGGCTTCAATCCCCAGTCCCAGTAAATAAATTGATGACTCCATCAAGATACAAGTCCCACTTCTTCTCAGCTAACCCACACACCTCTAACTGCATGCTCCCTCATACATGTTTACACATAAAGGGAAAAATTCACGAGCAAAGTCAACTGCAAACACTGCAGCTCCTCCTTCCCTGTGGTTGCTATGGGCAACCACTGCCAACAGGTGCCCTAGGTTTGGGCTGCTTGGCAAGGCTGTCTACATGTCACATTACAGCGCCAATAACCGTGTGGGCGAGAGAAGGGCACTGGCTGGCTGGGTTCTGCAATTAGTCCTTCTCAGAATAGCCTCATTTGTCAATCTCAGATCAAAGGCGGATGGCTCTTTCTAGAGAGAAAGATAATAGCTGAATTCTTGGTAGAACAGAAATTTAGTTCCTCTGGCTCCCTAAGGGAGCTGCCGCACCTAATGGGGCAGAGAGAGAGAGAAAGTAAAAAACACACTTGACCTGGGAAGCCAAAGTGGGCTAGGCAGGGGACTGGCTACCTCACGTGCAGCTTGGCAGGCTCTGAAAAGCCAGCATTCTTATCCCAGTCAGAAGGTGAGGCAGTTGCTTACCTAAGAGGATATGGCAAACGTGAGGCGTATCTAGGATTCATTTTTTTCTAACTCCAAGTTTATTCTCATGCTGTAGTCCCACACCTATCTTCAGGATGCAGCTCAGAGGCGGGAGAAGTCCTGGGGGAAACCAGGGAGCCCATCACAGCAGTGTCTGATCTGCTTCTGCATCACAGGAGCCGTGTGAGGGGCATCATCGCTGGACCTCCCTGGCCCTGAGGAGGGTCTAGTTCTAACATCCATCTATCTTCATAGTGCTGCCCCCTCCCCTGTGCCTGCCACAGCTGTGAATGTTGGGTCTGCCCGGCCTGCCCCTCTGGACTATACTTGCTTGGATGGCGATTTAACTCTTCTGTTCATATTCCGGCTTCTTGCCTGCGAAATCCCGAGCAGAATGTGGCATCCTGCCCTCTTACAACCTACTTATCAGCTAGAACAAAGACATCTAGGGAGACTAATCTCTCCCAGAGCCGAATCCAGCTTAAAGTAAAACGAGGTCATGCATGCGAATAAAATGCCAGGAATATGATGGCTCAATGAGTCTTCTGTTTCCTGCCTCTCCAGGTCCTTCCAAAGCCCCGTCCTGCGTTCTGCACATCGAATAGATGGTGTATGCTCATCATGTCCTGTCAGATCAGCAAATTAATTGATGATGTTCCAATAAAACAAAGCCTGCCTCCGTTCTCAGCTCCCCTTACACAGAGAAGCAAGCTCGGGAGCCCCACTGGATGATTTGAACTGGGTCAGGTTTTGTATTCCGTTGTTTTGCAAATTAATTCAATTGTACTCTCAATTGATCATTCTGATTGGTCTTGCTGGATGAAAATTGAGTTTTATGTACAACCTGAGTTACTCTGCATCTTAGAACTAGCCAGAGACCAAGAAGTGATTGCACCTGTTCGATGATTGACAGAAAGACCTCTCAAGAGGACAGAGAGGCAACCAAGCCTTGGACAGGGGATTTATCTCCAAATCTCAGCTTTGTGTTAAAATAAAGATGAGGGAACATATAAAAATAATATGACAATAACAGTAATAAAGTCAGCTGCAGTTTGGTGAGTCATGACCAGGTCCCAGGATTTTAGTATAGATCATAGCATTTTTTCCCCCTCTGTCTTTCCTCTTTCCTTTCTATGATGATTAAATTTTTTGTGTGTGTGTCAATTGGGCCAAACGAGATATTTGTTCAAATATGATGCTAAAGGTTTCTCTCACGTATTTTGAATGAGATTAATATCTAAACAGTTTAACCCAGTAGGTTTTTTAAATAAAGCTGTTTGCTCTCCCCAATATGGGTAGACTTTATTTGATCAGTTTAAAGGCACGGATAGAATTAAATACTGGCTTCCCTCGAGCAAGAAGGAATTCTGCCTGCAAATGGGTTTCGGTCCTGAACTATAACTCTCCGCGGTCCACCTGTCCCTCCTCATCTGTTTTAGACTCACCGAGTCTCCACAATCGTCTAAGACAATGCCTTAGAATCTCTGTCTTTGGAGAACTCTTACTAGTGCATGTCGCTTTCTTCTTATCTCCCTCTTCCCTTTTCTCTCTCCTTCTTGCCTTATAAAAGAGGAAACTGGTTCAAGGGGATGAAGTAAGTTGTAACTAGCCAAGACTAGGAGAGAGTCCTTCTCACTCCAGAGCCTCCAGAGTTCCCCTGAAGTGGCCAGAGAAGGACTGTGCAGACAGCAGGTCCACGCTCCCCAAGTGACTCTAGCTTTGCCCCCTTTGCTCTGTACCCTTGAAAGCAGCAAGGAGAAAAGGAATCCCACTGACCTCCGGAGACCCCAGAGCCCGATCCCAGGCATGTGTTGTTGCTTCTCTATTTATTTTGCAAATGAAGCATATTACACATGAACTAACATCATTTTATGGAAAGAAAAAATGAAACGAACAAACAAAAACACTTGCTTGTTCTCCACGAGTTTCACCTAGATAAGGTGCACTGTAGCTGCCCCTGGGCCTTTCCAGTTTCTCCTTTTCTCTCCATTTTCTCCTCCGCTGCCTGGCCCTCCTTTACCCACCCTTCAGCAAATTTTTTTTTCCCTCTGCTCCTGACAAGGTCAATAGCCTACAAACTCTTCTCCCCAGCCCAGCCAGGGAGATGAGTTTAAACTGAAAACCTGTTTATTCTACCCTGTTCCCTCCCCTCTAGGCAAACCCCAAGGTTTGATAATTATTCTTCACATCAAATCTGAGCTTCTTAGTACTACAAAGTCCCCTTTATCTACTTTCGCCCTTAGTTTCATCTCTCCAGTGCTGTCTATCTCATCTCTAGCCATAATAAGTGATGGGCACTTTCTTCTGAAGTAGGTGGCTTTATTAAAGGTGTTTAATGATGCTCCCACCTAAGCCTGTTCCTGTGAAAATGAGCCCTGCCTTTGATGCCAACCTTGAACACATGGCTGACTTTGACCAAGGACCACTGTGTGTGTGTGTGTGTGTGTGTGTGTGTGTGTGTGTGTGTGTGTGTGTAGATGTGGTTACTGGGGATTGAACCCAAGGGCATACTACCTACAGACTGTGCCCCATCAGTAGTTTATTATTTATTTTGAAACAAGATTTTGCTAAGTGACTGAGGCTTGCCTTGTATCTGTGATCCTCCTGTCTCAGCCTCCAAAGTACTAGGAGTACTGGTGTGGGCCACTACGCCAACAAGGGCCTCTTCTGACTCTCATGTGCTCTATTTAACGTTCTTCTTGTCCTTTGGCTGGCGTCTCACATGGTCCAGATGCAGGCTGTCTCTTCAACCTCAGTTCCAGAATAAATACTGCAAGGAATCAATTCTGACTTAACCCGTGATTTACTGTGAGAACTGAGTGGGAAGATGGGACTTATGATACGTGGCTACGACTTTATGATACTGTTTGCTACCATTGAATGTCTCAGTCTTTGCTAAAAACATCCTTTCTCCTTCAGAATCAGGTGGCCCTTTGCTGAAGGCTCACTGTGGTATGCACTTTATTATGTTTCACATTTTCCTTTTACTTATTTGCCTTTCCTATTAAATGGAGAAGCTTTCAAGGGCAAAAGACCGTGTGCTTGGTTTAACATTCTGTCTCCTGTGCCCAGATCTGGTGTTGGAAACATGTCTGAGTAAACTGAGTCAAGATCTTGACTCATGAATCTTGCTTTATTACCAATTAATGAGTTAATAGGAATCAAAGAGGTTACCATCACTACTTGTAATCAAGAGAAGGTATATTAGGTATGTAACTGAGATCAAAAGGGCCTGGACTGAGAAATGAGCAGGGTTTGGAATTATTCAGCGACTAGAAACTATGCGTGTTCAATACTGAGGGAAAAATTTCTGGGTATGAGGTCAGGATGCACAAAAGGCTTTTCAAAGGACTTTTTCACTAAAGTTATAGACCACGTGGATTTTATTCTCCTTTATAGTTGTCAAGGGGAGATAGGTATCATTCAGATAACATTCATAATATCCTTGCCTTTAAAGGAAGAAGAGATTTGATTTTTTATACAAAGGACAAAATAAAAAATGCATATCAACTCTCAAGAAACCAGTGATTCACAATGGCCCTCCCGACACTTCCTCCCGTCTCGGCTGAGCTGAGATCTTACACACTGATACTCACTGATGGTTCTGTTCCACTTTGTACAATTTCTCTGGCTTTATTCTGATGATTTCTTGATAACAGTAATTTACATCACTGATATGGGTAAAGACCAAGAAATAAGGAGCATATAAAAACTATTCACAAGAAGATGAATTTCTTGACAATCCAAACCTAAGTAAAAACACAATAATGAATATCTGATGTATTAGTTAATTTTTTTATTTATAACAAATAATGATAGATTCTGGATGCTAGTCAGACATTAGCCATCCTTCTGGAGGATCCTTTCAGGTCTCAGACTAGGTCATTAAAATGGTACCCGGAGCCTTTTTTTTTTTTTTTTTTTTCAGTTTAGTCACCTAATTTCTCATAGCATAAGATGATCAGAAGTGAATGCACGTTTGCAGTTATGAAGCCTAAACAACTTGTTGGACTGAGGCCAAAATTAAGCACTCAAGGTGAAGCTCAAGGTCAAAATTAAGCACTCAGGAGCACAGCTCTGAGCTGTGGGAATCAGGCAGATCTGGCTCCTGTTTTGGTTCCGGCTTGGCCACTCTGCGTGTTCTTAGCCAAGATATCTAACAAACCAGAGCCTCGGTCTCCATTCCCATTACAGCTGTGTAAGCTGCCTGCCCATATTGAGGCCGAAGAAACTGCCTCCGCACTTAAAAAGAGAGAGGCCTTGTCAGAAGTCTTTTAATATACTGAGGTGCAAATAAAGTAACAGCAACTAGACCAAGGATAAGCTTAGCACTTCTTGAATATGTAGTTGCTTTGTAAGGCATAGTGTATGTGAGATTTTAAAGTACGTACCTCTTTCCTTTCCTTATTAGTTATAGCATGCTATTTCACAGTAAAAAAAAAAATTTTTTTTCTTTGTGACTTTCCTGAAATCACTGTGATTTCCTAATAAAAAATATATATTCGAGGTCTGTCCAAGGCCTCTATTTTCCACCACTTAAGAACCACAGATTATGGGAGTGATTACTGAGGCTGTCATGCTAATTGCCTATTTAAGTTTCCATCCTAAGTTTTGATGGGCAGTACAGAGCTTCCAAAAAATGGAGCAAAAACAACAACAACAACAACAACAAGGTTTCACAATATAATATTTTAGGCTTATATTTATAAAGGTTCTAATCTATTGCCAGCATGAAAATTCTAATGCAGTCCCCCCCACCAAAATGTGATCATTCAGTTGAAGGTCAATATTGATTGGTTCATTGATGGATTCATTCTTTTGGCACACGCATGCCAACACCTGGAATACAGAGTTGAAATGCACTTGGCAGCATGCACACAGGCTAGTAGGCAACTCATAAGCCAATGAGTAGTGTTACCAGTGTTTTGCTGGACTGCTGCAAAGGGCATAGGATCTAATTTTAGTGAAAGGAGTAAAATGAAGCAAATAGGCCAGGAAAGGCTCCTTAGACAGCCTCAGCTACTTAGTGAGGTCCTCTGCAACTCAGTGAGACCCAGTTTCAAAATAAAGAATAAAAATAGGGCAGGGGGTATAGCTCAGAGGTAGAATGCCCCTGGGTTCCATCCCCAGACCCACAAAAAAAAAAAAAAAAAAAGAAGTGTTTGAAGCAGAGTAGGTGTTTGTCAGATAGATGTGCCAGGATGAGAAAAGGAGATAGTCTTTGTAAGATGGTCATGCAAAAAGTGGGATGCCTGTGAACATGGATATGAGTCAGAAAACTTTGAGGAAGAAAGATCTGATATTAATGCCTAAGGTGATGGAGGATAATGGAGGGGGAATGAAGATTGGCAAGAGGAAAAGCTGGAGAAGTAGCTAAAGTTCTGGATAGGTGAAGATGAGGTCAGGAACAAGGGCAGAAAGAGAGAAGGGTGAGTAGGGCTGGACTTCAGAGGTGTTTAGAAGGTAGTTTTATGGGCCAGGTTTATGTGAGAGAGATTAGATCTGGGACAGCTGTTAGAATTCTGACTTGGTCCACTAGGAAGGAACATGGTGGAGTTGCTTAGAAAATTAGGAGGAATAAAATTTTAATTTATATTTTCTTTTGATTACAAAAAAACCCAGACCCTTGTTTATTTATAGATGTAAACAAATGTAAGAATTTGTCTTGACCGGTGGCTCAGGAGACCATAGAAGAACACTTGGCCTTATGTAAATTTACTAGCAAAATATTGTTGACACTGGAGAAATAAAGGGGGTAAAAACACTAAATGAAAAAAAAATTAAATGATTCATAGAGTTGGTCAGTTCCCAAGACTGACTAGAGCACAGAGAAAAATTGATTCCAAGACAATTAAATTCCTTCAGTCATGCAAAGATACCTGGGTTAATAATGTAACAGTTAAATATGCTAATGTATGCAAACTCTTAGTATTCAATCAACTTTCTTTCTTCTTCTCTCCTGTTCACTGTTCCCCTTTGTGAGAAGTCTAAGAATCCCAGCCTAATGTTGAGGCAGAGGTTAAAGAACTGTCATGTCTTCCTGCATCCAAAGAATCCCCTATCTGTTCTCCTTTTCCTTGTCTTTCTTTAGCAAACTCTAAGTGATAACCCAAATCCATTACCTCTGGGAAATCCCTAGCTCTTCAAGACCCTCCTCTGGTGGTTCTCTCATCCATTTTGTTTGCTCCCTCTCCCTGGCTCTCTGACACCTGTGATAGCCTTATTTTCTCTGACAGCTTTATTTTGACCTGCAAACGTGCTTGTGTTCCCTCCAATCCGGAAAACCATAAAACAGCCCAGTATTTCACTGAATCTTGCTATCCCTGTCCCGTGAGTTTTCTTCTTACCATTTTGTCCTGAGCCAGGTAATGGAT
Source organism: Muscardinus avellanarius (assembly GCF_963383645.1). Classification (NCBI taxonomy): domain Eukaryota; kingdom Metazoa; phylum Chordata; class Mammalia; order Rodentia; family Gliridae; genus Muscardinus; species Muscardinus avellanarius. The sequence continues at coordinate 8,824,569 of NC_137801.1, read as the reverse complement.
ACGTGTTCCCCGAACATCATTTCTCACTCACTCCTAAACTTCCTCTACCTAGATTCTTTACTCAACTGAAAACAAATCCATGCATAGGGATTAATTTCTCAGCTCAGATCTAGAAGAGTCAGGTGCCCAGGAGCTGAAATACTGTGTGGGGAGCAAGAAAGGAGAGCCCAGCCACCCAGCAAACTGTGAGGAGGCAAACTGGAAGGAATTTTAGACCTCAGGAAGCTGCAGGTACCACCCACCCTGGGTTTAAAAATCAAGAGAGACTGAGCCCTGGAGGAAAAAATGGAGTTGGCCCATAAATGTACACAGGAATTTGATTAGGATAATACATATGGAGCAATTGCCTGGAGTAAACATTTTCTGCCTTATTCTATTATTGGGAAAATGTATCTGAGAATAAAATTTTACCGGAAAGCCAATACAGCATGCCTCCAGGAGCTGTTCTCACGGATTCTGGGCGTGCAGAGCAGGCTTGATCCTGCTGCCCTGATGCACTTGGGCAGAACCCAGGACACCTTACAAGCTGGCAGCCCCCACCCCCACCCCACAGTGGATTCAGGAACCTTTCCTGTGTCTCTCCTCCTCGGAACCTCTGCTGCTTTTAATGCTGTCTCTCTCTACTGACCTTTCCTCTGTTTTCTTTTTGTTTTTCATCTGCTTCCCTGCTGTATGACCTGAGACTTTGCAAAGTGAGCACAGAACTCTGATCCCTTTCTCTTCCTTTAATCTCTTTCCTTATAACTGTTCACTCATTCCCTCTCCCTCATATTTTCTCTCTGCTGAGGAAAGTTCATCAAGGGATAATAATAATGATGAAGTCTTCATCTTATTCCTCTCCTCTCCTCTTTGCTTTGTCCAGAGAACCCCGTTTGCATCTTGGAGTTCAAGGTCTCAGGTAGGCTGAGGGGTCCAGCCTCAGTGGCTTGTTGGGAGGGAAGCCAGGACCTGTCCCTGAAGCTCACACTTCAGAGCGGTGTAGTCAGGCCCTTCCCTCAGCTCCCCAAGGAGCAAGTTCCTGCCAGGCAGCTCATTTACATCATAATAATATTCTGTCTTCCATGTCTTTTTACCTTAAAAATAAAATGAGTGCTTTTGACAGTCATTCTTCCCTGACAAGATGTCTGATAAACTGTCTCTCTTAGATAAAAAGTTACTTTATCACAGTGTTTTACAAACAGGGAGAGAGTTGTCAGGATCTAAATGCGAATGGCTGTGTGCTCTGCCATTTTGCTGCAGAGCCACGGAGAGATGTAGTTCTGCAAAACTACAGTGACTACAAGTGTTGGCTGGCTGAGCCCAGACCTGAAGGAATCCTTTTGTTTTGACAGAAAGCATATGCAAAGGGCTCTCCATCAGCTGACCTGGGTCCAAATTCTACCTCAACTTAGTTATTAACCTTGGCCAGACTTCAGCCTCTCAGTGTCAGGGCAAACATCTATACTTATGAAACAGAAGTGAAACTATGAGTTGTGAAGGGTTATCTTTACAGACCTAAGAGCCAGAGATCATCTGCCCTTCTTTGTTGATTGTTGGTTGAATTGAAACAAAACATAAGAAACTGTTACAGGGAGATGTGCAATGTCCCCCAAAGAGCTCATTTATTAATGTTTGGGACTAATGTAACTGAGTCATGAGAGCTGCCATCTCAGCAGTGGGTAAGTCCATTGAAATGGATTGATCTAGGTGGTGACTGAGGCCAGCAGGTGTGAATGGAGGTAGGTCCCTGGGGTGCTGCCCTGGGATTATGTAAATGTTCCTCCTCCCCTTGCTCAGTCTCTCTGGTTTCCATCCTCCATTATATGAGCACAACCCATGTGCTCTCCTCTCTCCACTTTCTGCCACCATGCTCTGAGGTCCGTGGTCCCCAGCCACCCATGACCGAACCTGAAACCATAAGAAAATAATAATAAAATAAATCTTGTTTTCTTGAAGTTATATGGTCAATCTTTTGCATTATAGCTGCAAGAATGCCAACTGGAATGTAGACTTATGTTCTTTTCTTTTTTTCTCCAAGTAGCCTAGGAGTCTATATCCAATATATTCTTACCTTTAGTGAGTAGAACAAAAGGACCCCAATAGATTGAGCCTTCCCATGAGGTCACACACTGTGCCATGCCATACACAACTTTATTTTATAGGGACACAGAGGTGAATATTAAGAAAAATTTCAGAAAGAAGTGATGTCTATCCTGGAGCTACCCAGGGAGCCATGGCCAGGTCGGGATTTACATTCAGGTCAGTCTAACAGCAAGACTGACCTTTGCACAACACAAATGCCCCTTCATTTTTTTATTGTCTTAACACCATCTTGGACTTATGACACCAATGAAAATGTCTCATCATTCTTAAAGAAATAATTTTACAAGTCACATCATCCTGTCTATATTAGATCCTTCTATATTCCAGTCTGCAATAGTGAATCATTATCAAAATTTACTGTAGTTTTTTTTTAACTTAATTATGCTAATTGCTATTTCTAAGCATACTTAGCATTTTGAATTATTTGGTGCAATTACGTCAAACAACATGTTTAATTTGTCATGTCAAGTACAATAATTAGAAATAATTCTTGAAAGGATGTCATTACAAATTTGAGGTATTTACAAGGTGTAATTATGTCAAATGTGATAATACCAAAGACTACTATAAAGCCTATAGAAAAATTTTGCTGCAAATATTTTGAACATTTAATGTGTGGTCACTTAAAGTGCTAAAAGAATAAAAATGAGTTCTTTGGTTACAGCTGAACTAATATTTAATATTTCAAATGCCCTTCCCTTCTTTTTTTTTCTATTTTTAACTCCAGAGTGAATAGTAATGGTTTTCCATATTAAGTAGTTATATTTTTTAAAAAATGGCTCTGGGGAAATAAGGAAGATCTAGCAACCAATGGATTTCTTTCAAATATGGAAATTTCAGGCAAAAGCAATAGTCAAATGGCCCAACCATTTCATGGGCCTGTGGCTTGCCAAATCACTGGCCTGTTTCATTTCCAATAAGTGGCGCTGTAAGATGAGAATAACGCATGCTGCTTGCAGAGGGGAAATGAAATGATGCTAAGCCGCTTTGTAGTTCTAGGTGGTCGGCCACTGATCCTTCTCTCATCATTGTCTGCTGATTCCAGTCTCAATTAAGAGCAGTAACAGGAAAATAAAAGAATTATAAGTGGCTAAAGTCCCTCACAGGTGGCGTTGAACTACTTCCCAGCTGGGTGGTCCTGGGCTAGCCATTTCCCCTCTCTTAAGCTTTAGTTTCCCCTGCTCTAATGGAAGAAAAATAAGACAAATTTTAAAATCAAGTGGAGAATTAACTGACCTTACTGGATGAGTATTCGGGGTTGCTTTAAAGTCGAGCCCAGGGACCACATAGTGGAAGAACTGGATCAAGAATTTTGTTCTCCCTCCACATCTAACTTCCCAGTTTCTTGGAAAGCAAACTGAGCGTGGCTTTTGGGCTCGATTCCCCAGACTTTAAATCCCAGCTGAAAACAACTTTTTCCAAGCTTGAAAGTAAGCAAAGGACTTACTCCACTCAGGTCCTATGTACTTGGGAAAAGAGAAGGGATATTTTATAATAGAGAAATTCTCCATCTAAAACTGATGAATCCCTTTGTTATGTTTGCCCTGTGTGTGCGATTTAAACCTTGAGCCCGTGCTGTATGGGGCCAATGTCATTTTCAGAAACCCATTATACTCCGTCCCCAGATGTCAAGGTTGCTCCACTCCACAGATAACAGAAAAACACCTGGACACCCATGTGTCTGTCAGATTTATTTCAGACATTACCTCTTCTGTGGGAACTTTCTTCCTCCATGTAGAACCCATCTTTCCATTTGTTGTAGCCTAATTTACCCACTTAAATATCTATAATAATATCTTTAACATGTTTTTTTTTTGTGGTACTGGGGGTGGAACTCAGGTACTTTGCTACCTCCGGGCTATACTCCCAGACCTATTTTATACTTTATTTGGAAACAGGGTCTCACTAAGTTGCTGAGAGCCTCACTCAGTAGCCGAGGCTGGCTTCGAACCTGTGCAGTCCTCCTGTCTCAGCCTCCCAAGCGCAGGGATTACAAGCATGCGCCACCCCACCTGGCTCTCTTTAAAATTTTTATTAGAGATCTCTGTTGCCCTTACTTGCTTGGTACCTCTATGACAATAAGTAGAATTCTTTGAGGGATAGAGCCTGTGTCTTAAATAGTCACGGAATACCTATATATTCCTTAGCATATAACCCTTGCCAGGCAAATAATAAAATTTAAGCATATGTTTTCTAAAGGACTTAATAAATGAATAGGCTTTGGCATGAAGTTAAAATGATAACTAGTAATATGGAAAGTTCAGATTTAAGTTCAAACAAAAAGGGCTAAGTTGTTCATCCCTTTATTTATTAGTTCTGCAATTGTCCCTTAATCGTTGCTGTTTTTCAGCTTTTTGTTGCTATGACAAAACACCTGAAAAACAACTCAAAATAGAAAAAAACTTACTTTATTTCAGAGGCTTTATTCTGTGGTTGGCTGGTTCTGTTGCTTTGGGCCCAAGGAAAGACAGAACAGCATGACTGAAGGGAATAGTGAAGGAAAGTTGCTCATCTCATGGCAGCTGGGAAGTAAAGAGAGAGGGGGGGAGGGACAGAGGGACAGAGAGAGAGAGAGAGAGAGAGAGAGAGAGAGAGAGAGAGAGAGAGAGAAAAGAAGGAGAAGAAGAAGGAGGAGGAGGAGGAGAAGGAGGAGGAGGAGGAGGAGGAGGAGGAGGAGGAGGAAGAAGAAGAAGAAGAAGAAGAAGAAGAAGAAGAAGAAGAAGAAGAAGAAGAAGAAGAAAAAGAAGAAGAAGAAAAGAGAAGAAAGGAGGAGGAGAAGGAGGCAAGATATAGTCTCCAAATGCACACCCTAGAGGACCTATTCCCTTTAATTATAATCTACCTTCTACGGTTTCCATCATTTCTCAGGAGTCCACTCAAATTGGGAATCGATAAATGGATTGACCCATTGATGAGGTCATAGCCCTCATATTCCAATTATCCCATAAACTCTAAACTTTGAATATTGCTAAATAGGGGACCAGGCCTTCAACAAGTGAGCCTTTGGGGGGACTTTCCAAGCCCCAAATGTAACAATTGGCTAAGTGCCAAGCACAGGCCCCAAGTTCTGAGGATGGATCAATAAACTAATCTAACACAGATACATGTTTTTTATAAAATTCTAGTGTGATATTTCTCAAAGTGTGATCAAGGACCTGCCTGCATCAGAATCAAGGTGGACTTGTTATGAATGAATATTCCTTCCATAAATGTTACATATGGAATAAACCCAGATTTGCTCCATCAAATTCTTTCAGTATGGTACTGGGACTTTGCATTTTCAACAAATGTTTGGTTCTTATAATCCTTAAAGTCTTAGTACTGCAAAATTACTTTTTTTTGGGGGGTGGGTGGTACTGGGGTTCCTGGAAACCCTTCTACCTCCAGGCTACACTCCCAGACCTATTTTATACTTTTTATTTGGAAATAGGGTCTCCTAAGCCAGCGCAGGTGGCTTTGAACCTGCGCTATCCTCTTGTCTCCACCTCCCAAGTGCGGGGATTACAAGTGTGTGCCACCACGCCCGGCTCAAAATTACATTTTGACTAAGTCATGTCATTGTTCACATGATTTACGTTATGATGTGAGATTATAATACACCAATAGAAGCATCAAAAAGGAAAAAACATCATTCAAATTTTAAAGGTGTTAAAACAAAAAAATGTGCATATTAGACTTGATAGAGTGTCTTCGAGAGATGGAAATAGTCACCCCAGCTTCTTTAGTTTCCCATGACCTGGAGATATCTTACGTTATATTAACTTGAACTTGCTTCTGTATTCTCTTTGTCTCCAGGCTCCATGCAGATAACATTCCTTTCTAACCATAAAGAAAATACCAATACCAAGAGTTAAGTTTCATTTTTCTTCAGCAAAATCTCACTAGATTATCTGTGATTGCACTGGGGGCTCCCAGATCCACTTGGTGTTATATTCACAGAGCCACACTTGAGCTGAGAGGAGACTAATGTTATCCCTTCTATTTTATTATTGCACTCAGGAATTTCTGGAATATTTAACTGTTAACAGCAGAAAGAAAGATTTGTTGAGTATTTTTTATTTATGAGTATCTTCAAGCTTCAAAAGCTTGTTTTTTTGTTTTTGGTTTTTATATTGGGGATTGAACGCAGGGGCACTCTACCTCTACACTACACCCCCAGCCTTATTTTATTTTTTGTTGGAAAATGGTCTCACTAAATTGCTGAGAGCTATATTGCTGAGAGCCTCACTAAGCTGCTGAGGCTGGCTTTGAATCTGTGATCTTCCTGTCTCAGCCTCCCAAATACTGGAATTATAGGTATATGCCACTAAGCCTTGTGTTTTTTTTTTTTTTTTTAATCCTGGAGATTGAAGCCAGGAACATTGTACCTCTGAGCTATATCCTCAGCCCTTTTTACTTTGAAACAGGTTTACACTAAGGTACTGAGGGCCTCACCAAATTGCTGAAACAGCCTCCCGAGTACTGGGATTACAGGCTCTTATATATTTTTTTAGTGTGGCCCTCACAGTAGAGCTGTAAAGAAGCCAGAACACCTAGTAGTGCATTGTTATTATTATCTTCTCTTGAAAGATGAGGAAGCAAAGATCCCCATGAGATTTAATAATTTTCTAGAGTTTATGCTGACAATAAAAGGTTCAGCTGGAAGTTGTAACTCCAGGCCCTATTTATGTTCCACCACAGTCTAGTGCCATAATAGATTTCAGAAACAAGGAATGAGTAAGAGATGGATTTTAATTTGGACATCTGGAGGTTTGGATGGTGGTTCCCGCAGAAAAATGTGTTACTTAAATTAGATTATGTTCAAACAAATTTTATTAGTATTTAAAATTGAGAAGAAAGGGAAAGATGAGTTTCGCTTTCATATAACTCATCTTAAACTAGAAAGGGCTTCTGTGTCTCCAGTTACATCTGAAGAGCAATATTGGACCGAGAGTTTCCCTACAGCAAAGTACTTCTTATGTACTATGAATTTCATTTTGTAGGTCTGAGATATTAATGAAACCATAATAATCTGAGTTATGTATAACTGCAGAAAACTGCTCCCAGACAGCAGCAGTGGTTTATTTGCTATCAGGTACAATGACTCTCAGCAAATGTCTCAAAGAGCTCCAGATAGTGTCCGTAGGGTCATGATGGGGACCTTCAGCTGGGGCTGAGCTGGCCAGGAATGTCAAGGCCGTTTACTACACTTGGGGCTTGGGGAAATGGCTTTCAGATGAGGTCTTTTTTTCCTGCTCCATCGGGCTTTACTCTGTTCATGTGTCCTTGTCTGTCTCCTTTGACCTGTTTTCATGATGGCTCAGGATTTCCCAAGAGTAGATACCATGGAGCCTTTAGACTTGGCAAGGTGATAGTTAATCTGATAGTCAAGTTGACTAGGTTAAGAAACCCCTAAGATTCTGTAACTTCAGGTGTGTCTGTGAGGTGATGGGGATGTGGTACAGCTGAATGTGGGCAGCCCTGTTCTGATAGGCCAGGCCCAGGACTCAGATGAAAAGAAGGAGGAATCTGTGTGAAGACAAGGACAATTCTTCCTGAATGAAGGTGAGTCTGCCCTTGCCTGGGCTATCAGACTTCAGCCTTTTTGTTCTTCAAACTTGACTTTGACCTACGTTTCTCTGGGGAATTTCCTGGCCTTTCCACCTTAAACTGGGAGAGCATCATTGGTTGTTCCTATTCTAAGACTCCATTTCCACCTTAAACTGGGAGAGCATCATTGGTTGTTCCTATTCTAAGACTCCATTTCCACCTTAAACTGGGAGAGCATCATTGGTTGTTCCTATTCTAAGACTCCATTTCCACCTTAAACTGGGAGAGCATCATTGGTTGTTCCTATTCTAAGACTCCACCTCTCGGACCGATGGATCCATCTTGCTGTGCGTAGGCAGCCTCTTGGGACTACACTGCTTTTGAGTATAAGCTGATTTGGTAAATTTCCATTTATAATCCACATATCCTGTGAGTTCTGTAACTCTAGAGAACCTTGGCTGATACGGTGTCACCTTTGTTACTGGGCACAGGAATCAGGCTGGGTCAAGTTCAGCGGAAGGGGAAAGATTGTTTCCTGAGGGAGCAGTGGCAGCCAAATATAGGAAGGAGAGGCTATTGGCAATGGTGTTGGGAGACTACCGCTATCAATACAGCTGCATGAATTGATTTGAAATAACATCCTATAAAGTGTTCTATAGACTGTCCTTTGTAGGAGAGGCCAAGGAGAAAAAGAAACATGGGTTTTGGAAAGAAAATTAGATGGTTAAGAAGATCAGCAGCTGGCTTTGTTGTCTCCTGTTCCCCAGCCATATTTCACCAGACACCAGGGCAGCAAGGCTGAGTTCTGAAGTCCAAGACCTGGCAAATGGCAGGGCAGGGAGACTGATTTTTATTTTTTATTTTTTTCATTTTTTGGTGGTACTAGGGGTGGAACCCAGAGGCTTTCTACCTCCGGGCTATACTCCCAGACCTTTTTTTTATATTTTATTTGGAAACAGGGTCTCACTAAGTTGTTGAGAGCCTCACTAAGGAGCTGAGGCTGACTTTGAACCCGTGCAATCCTCCTGTCTCAGCCTCCCAAGCGCGGAGATTACAAGCATGTGCCACCATGCTCGGCTGAGAGCTGATTTTTAAAACAATAATTTGTCCCTAAAAATTTTTCCAGACTCTCGATGCAGCCCTGTCTTTCCTTATTAACTGGTTAGTTCCAGGTTTCATCTTGAATTTGACTCTCTTCTGAGATTTTTACCTGGCGTGTGGATTCCTCAGTTCTTGCTCTGTGATTTACCAGCTGTGTGACTACCTACGTGCCTCTTTAAAAACAAGCTTTATAGTTATGGATTTTAGCAAAAAAAAGTAATAATAATGACTTGCTATATAAATCAATTACTTTTTCTAGTAATTAACTAAATAATATAGTTATCTGTTCCATTACTAGATTGCAAATAAACAAAGAGCTGGCTGTGTTCAAGTTCTCTAAGCTATTTTTGAAGATTATTTGACTATTCTTAATTTGCTAATTATATTAACTTACTAACCCTATCTACACATGAAATACATTTTTGTTGCCTTTAACTGAAGGGATGGAGTAGTCCACATGCAGTGGATATATTGGTCTGGACTTCACTGATGGCCTATTTAATGTATACCAAGTACCATGCCAAGACCTTTCCTTGGAAGTGAAGATCAGTACTTCCATTTAGCAAAGTAACAGAGAAAAGGCCACCATGCTGCTGAGCATTGCTCAGCGATGCGGGGCAGAGCTGGCATTCCAGCCTGGCTCTGGCTGAATCCATGTCTTATGCTTATTTTCTCTTTCATATGTTTATATGATTTGGATTTAGAATATTTCCCTAGACCTGAGGGAGACAAGGCAACCATGTTGAAGGCAGGGCTGATGAGGAAGAGTGCCCTGGAGGGTGTGGCTTGGGGGATTGTATATAGCCCTCCTCCCCTTGCTTCTTGCTTTCTCTTGCTTCTAGCAATCTCCAGTAATGTGAGAGCAAAACTAACTCTCTCTCTCTCTCTCTCTCTCCCCTCTCTCTCCTCTTTTCTCTTTTTCTTTCCTCTCCCTCCCTCTCCCTCCCCCCTTTCTCTCTTCTTTTCTTTCTCTTCTCTCTTCTCTCTTCTCTCTTCTCTCTTCTCTCTTCTCTTCTCTCTCCCTCTCCCTCTCCCTCTCTCCTCTCTCTTTCTCTCTCTCTCTTTCTTCCCTCTCCCTCTCCCTCTCTCCTCCCTGCACTTACAAGATGCCATTTACTGCATTACATTTGCTACATCATTCAGTCTGAGTTTTCTTTCTTAGCTTTCTAAGATGTTCTCTTTTCTGTAAATTTGGAGATTAAATTACTGTTCTAACTTGTAGGAGTCTATGCTCTAGCAAGGCGTCTGTTTGCTTGGTACCTCAGGATGGATCACTGGAAGCAGGAACGGGCCCAGAGAGAGTGCTTGTGAAGATCTTTGCGAGTCTTCTGCTGAATCTTTTGTGATTCTCCCTAAGAACAAGGGGAAGGATTATTGGGGTGAATACATACCTATGCTGTATGCCTATTGAATTTGTAGTCTTACTTGATAGGGCTGGCAAGATCATGTGGATGTCAAATTCATTACTGCAGTGTTTGTTGAAGTCATTAACTTTAAAAGCATCCGTCTTCATCCTTGAGAATATCTAAAAACCAAACTTTGGGCCAAAACTTGCTCTGACTTTCGGAGAGAGAAATGTTTGTGGATCCTGTTTATGCAAGAGAGAGCTCACTCCTTGTGTTCTTCAGCATGACAATGGATTGGTCAGGCTAAGAGGTGCATGTCCACATACTGAAAAAGATCCGAGATTCTGCTGACAGGCATGAGTATCACTGGTCACAGAAGTGAAGCCAAGATTAGGGGTAACTCAGTAAGTCCCCCTTTATCCAGGAAAGACTGGGGGGGGGTGAGGGATAATGGCTCTGGACTAGTGGTTTAGCTTTGAATTATTTAGGGAGGGCCTTAAATCTGAATCTACAGAGCTGCTCCCGCCACAATTCCATCCTCACATCACATTCTGGACATACTGAACTTTTTGCTCTTACTTGAAGAAACTTCCATTCACTGCTTTGCTTTTACATTTTCCTTGTTGCATAAAATACCTCCCCTTTTCCCTTGCCACCTCTTGCTGGGCTGATTAACTCCTACTCTTTCTCAGCACCAGATCACATGCAAAGTTTTTCCCTGACTCCTTGGAGGTCAGAGCTAGAGCTAGCTGCCCTTTTCCAGGGCTCCCACAGGCATAGATTCAGCTCGTGCTTTAACCCATTTGAGTCACTTTGTGACCAGTTGATACTTCTCCCTCCTGTGTAGTGGATTTTGTTTTTAAAAGCAGGGTTATCTTCTCTTGCTCATCCCAGGGACCACCAGTTTCTCAAACATAGACGCTATTTAGCAAGTATTTGCTGCAGAAGTCATCTGCATATATTTAGTTCCTTTCCTGCTCTGTTCAGATGCTTCTTAAATGTACTTGAGGGAAAGGGAAAATACAAGAATAAAAAAAAAAAAAAGGAAGAGAGACAAGAGGAAAAAAATGAAAGGACAGAAGTTTGAAAATATTGCAAGATGGCAGAATAGGACTCCATGTTCTGGCTCCAGCCCTGAGCAATGATACATCACAAGGCTTGGTGCCTACTCTCACACTGTGAATGAATGTGCGGAGGCTCAAAGAAAGAAACAAGGACTACTATTTGGTTTTATTCTTGCCAGAGTGAGGGACTGGCAGGGTGGGGACTTCAGGGCTCCCAGGTTTTCAGGGTTAAGGACTTAGCCCGGGACCTCATAGGTCTTTGGCCCATTTTGTCTTGACTGCTGGACCCTGTGGCTGGGGGGAGCCTGCATCTGCTGCCCCATCCCACATGAGTTTAAAGTTCAATTTATGCTGACTCTGTTTATGTGGCTTCCTGTTCTGCCCATCTGACCTCAGGCCGGTTCCACCTGTGTATTTCTGGAAGCCAGCTGCTCCTTTCCAGTGCTGAATAATACACACCAGAAAGCGAGCTGCCTTCCTCCCACCATAAAGTAGTCGTGAGGGATGCTGCTGGGGAAGGAAGGACTTTTGGTCCATGGACTTCTGCTCAGCTGAGCTGTCATTGTTTTTCCTTCAGACTGTCTAGCTAGCCAGAACAACAAGCATAGCTGTTTCACATTCATATCCTGTGGCTTATTTTGGACGATTCAATCAATATTTCATCAGAACATTGTATTTTATCCCTTTGGAAATGCAATCTTTAAATAACTGCATTTTTCAGTAGAGTTGCTCTTCAAAACCATACTAATTATTTTTATTTACAATGAGTGAAACATATTTAAAGTGGAATTTTATAAGTGCTGACATATATATGACATATTTATATATGTAATATGTAATACATGTATAATATATATGTAATATATGCAATATAAATAACATTATATATAATATATGCAATATATATGCCCATGAAACATCAACACAATCAAGATAATGAATATGTCCATCATCCCCCCATGGTTTTCTAGAGTTTCTGGGTTATCCTTCCTTCCTGCCTTTCTGAACTCCCCAAAACAGTATGATTTCTATCATTACATGTTCATATACATTTCCCAGGATTTTATCTAAATAAAATTATATGGCATATGTTCTTTGGTCAGCCCTCCTTCACATAGTAGTATTATTTTCTGTTTCATCCACAGAGTAGCAACATTTTTGCCCTTTTATTCCATTATATGACTATGCCATATTTTTTTTCCAGCATCTTTGATTAGATTTCAGACATAAATTTTACCTTGTTGGGGGCTAGAGGTATTTTTTTTTTTTTACTTTTTCTTTTGAGATTTTTTCTGGGATAAACTAGTTATTTGGAAAAAGTTTGATCCCTCGGAGTCTTGCTCTTATTATCTGTTGGGCAAATCTAGAGCAGTATATTATTCCCCATCATTTTACCTGACTTTGAATATTCTACCTGTTATTCAAGGAATAATGAATTTTTCCAGTTTGTCTGGGGAAAGCAGACATCAAATCTAGACCTGTGTGAGTGCTGAACACCGTTCTCTTTTGTTTTTCTCTAATTTTGAGTAGTTTTCTCATGAGCATGGCTTGTTCAATATTTTGCTTCAATCTAAGGGCCCCTGTTGCATTGCTCTGGGATTCTCTCCCTGTGCACTTTGGTTCTCTTCAGTGCTCTATTCTACAAACTCTAACCTTTCTGCTATCTCTGAATTCTGCCTGGGCTTCCTCTCCCTGCAGCACAGTCTGCAAAGTACCTCAAGGTAGTCAGCTGGGAAAACTTAGAGCCTATTTCATTTGCTTCCGACCTCTTCTTCATCTCTGCTTTTCATTGTCTGATGTTCAGCACCTTGAAAACCATCGTCCCATTATTGGTAAAGTTTTCATCTTTCCAGGTGGGATGATAGATACAGTCCTGCTATTCCATCTTGGATAGACAATGGGTGATAAATCAATTGCTTTTGATCCATATAGTTATACACGCACCTCAGTTTATGATGGGGCTGCAGTCTGATAATTTCATCATACACTAAAAAAATCTTGAATTGAAAATGAGCTTAATCTACCTAACCTAGCAAAGATCACAGATTAACAACATGATATGTTGTAGAATAGTCTGTTTTCTCTGATAATCACATGGCTGAAGAATCACACTACTTATCACTGACCCTGAAGAACCAAATTCAAAATTTGACATAGGGTTTGTACTGAATGTGTGCTGCTTTTGCACCCACCGTAAAGTTGGAAAAACCCAAGTCCAACAATCATGAACCAGGAACCATCTGTATATTTTGGAAATGCTAATAAAAACTAAAGGAGAAACATAATTTTAAATATCTTTGTTTTGGGCACAGCTTTCAGAATTACATACCCATTTGGTATGACAGTTAACAGGAAGGTATAAGGTTTAGTTTTCTTTTCTATCTTATCTGGATCCATCTAACATACTATTATGATTGTTCTAAGGACAAATTATTTTTGATATGTTGTATTTAAATAATCAATTTTGCTTCATATTAAGCTCCAAATGACAATGGACATCTGACACACATATGTACTTATTGGACTCATTGGAGAAATGGAACACTTTGGAGATTTGCAATTAAAGGAGGTGGTTGTCTCATAATGACCCGGATCATCCATGGACCCACTTCATGGCCACATTCTTAGAAGGTCTCCAGCAAATATTGTTAAGGAAACAAGTGACTATAAAGTGATGAGGCTGCTTCCTTGGTGTAAAAATCCAAAAGAAGGGAGGAGAAGCTCTGTGTGTAGGAGGAAGAACAGACTTTGAGCTCAAAATCATTGGTGTCCAAATACAGCTCCTCTGTTTACCAGGTAGGTGAAAAAAGTTTTGTTGTTGTTGTTGTTGTTAATCCAAGTTTCAATATCTTCACCTTTAGAACAGAGATGACATAATCTAAGATGCAATACTATCGTGGAGATAAAATCAGATGTCATGGGACACCGACACAGAGTATGGCATGCAGTAGACATCTAATCGGTGCACATTGTCTCTCATGTAGATCATCCTGCTGTAGAAGGTAGAACCTTCATACTGTCATTGTTCACAACGAGCACCAACTGATTTGAGGTCTGGAGGAAAAAAGCACAATTTCCTTACTGATGTCAAATTTTTAGACATTGGGAAACAATTTGATTGTTGTAGAGACCCAAGAGGCATTAGGAGTCAAGGAAATTTATAAAAGGAATGTGTTAACATTGGAGATTAAAATATATTAAAAAGATGTGACTATATAATCATGTCATGCCAGTAAAAGTGTTTCATGAGCAAGTCATATCATTTTCTAGTTTGAAAGCCAAAAATGTCCTGAGAATTACTATGCCATAGGAGTAAGTATCATTACGTATTGAAGGAAGCTCCTGCAAAGATGTATACTCTTTTAAATGTATACCTTATGGTTTATTTTGGATAAAAAGGAATAAACGTGAAATAAAGCTACAAACTGTCTTATTTCGTTACTATCTAATGGCATATTTTGCAGTATCTTCTTTCAGCAGTTTATATTTTTTGTACGTTCATTTGTAACCTGAGAAAACAGATCCAGTTACACTCTGTGTGACTTACCCAGCATAGCACACTGGTCATTCACAGTGGGTGATTTTGACTCTGAACTGTGTCCTTACAATGTTACCTATTTTTTTTTCTTTACCTTCCTCTAAAAACATCTTGTTTTCATAATAAAGTTAATGTTAGTCAATCAACTAATAATATAAGTAAAATATTTTGGAAAGTATGTAATACTATACACTATTATCATTATTAATTTTTATTCTCCATGTTTCAAACTGGAGCTAGATTTAGTCTGCAAGCATTCTTAGAGAATGACCTCAGTTTTGTGTAGTTGGGTCTTGGCAGTTGGGAAAATGCACAGAAGTGACTTTAGAGAGACTCTTAATCATTATCTTAGGAGTCTCCCATGGCCCCGAGGCTCAGACAGAATGCAGTGAGAACTGTTTTTCCCATACCCCTTTCTCTAGCAAATTTAGACTTAGAGTGCTGCAATGATCCAGCTGCATCCAATTACACTCCCCCAAACAGGAGGGAGAGGAGTCGGGTCACAGTCGCTGCAGAAGCTTCGGAGGGAACAGTTTCATCTCCAGGAATGGTTCAGTCTCATCAGGGCACACTTGGTGTGGACAGGAAAGAAGCAATTTGAACAATAGGATCATTGTTCTCTGGAGCAGACACTTTAAGAGTGCCCACTTTGTAATTTAGGCAGGAGGACAGACCTCCTCTGCTCTAAACCAGCTTCACACTGCCTTTCCTGACCCAGAATCAGAGAGGTCTGACTCTAATCTATCCTTATCTTTAAATATTATCATTACAAAATGTTTAAATCCAGATTTAGATGAAATATGGAAGTCCAAGAAAAATAATTCTATAAGCAATAGGGCCATACGATAAAATCCATAGTATATTAGGGTGGGAGAGCATTAAGCTCTTGGGCTTTTACATTTTTTTAGTTGGCCTGATCAGGAGAAATTTGAATTATCAGCTATAATTTTCTGCCTTGCCAACATCTGCATGCTTTATTGATGTTACTGGGTTCATTTTTTTCTGTGGTTTGCTTATCTCAGCTCAAGAAGAAACATGAATGCAAAGAGACTCTAGTGTGTCAATGTGACCACACAACTAGTACAGTGAAAAAATAGTTTTATACAAAACACTGCAAAGATAGTGATTTCTCCATTTTCCTAGTTGATAACGGGGTCACAGTCCCACAGTATAGTTAGTGACTATTGAATTATACTGTTTACAGTTTAAGGATATCCGAATATGATGACCTCAGGAGCATTTCATCAAAACCCACAGAAGGACAATACCCGTGTCTTGGCCAGAGTCCAACATCTGGGTAGTGCCCTTCATATCTAGTTAATGTTAAAGTCACTGAGACCAAATTAGAAACTTCACCATATTGGGAGTAATTTGAATATTAATCTTAAAGTTATGATTTAGGTATTATTATGAGTTAGGTGTTCTATTATATGTAAGAGAAAGCCCCAACTCAAAAGGTAAAGTGAATACTTTGTAGTCATAAGGTGAGTCAATGACAAAGTTCAAAATTAAATTTAGGATTCCTGGAACCTGGTTTAATATAGTTTACATCCCTTGACAGCCCACCAAATCTACTTTTAATAATAAAGTCCCAGTTCTGAAAGTGCCTCCGGTTACAGATATGTCTACGTCTGGACGGAAGAGGGAAGAAACAGATTAAGAGTCAGGAAAACAAAAGTGCCAGTGACAGACCTTGGAACTTGACAGCCCAACATCCCATTGTTTCTGCACTGTGACTGATTATGTCACCTTAGTCAGGGTACGTCACAAAACTCCAGCCAAGTTTTATGGGGAAAGAATAGGGAAGTCCTTGTCAGACGGTGCCTGAACTTTTCATTCTCAACGTCAGATCTCGTGTGGCTCATAGAGCCAACTGCATGCTCTAAGTCGTCCTCCTTTGGGAATCATTTTGTGAACCTTCACTTGTGATGTGAGGAGGTCAAACTTCATTGATACTGTTTGTCTCCTGCATCCCTGCACAGAGAAATTGAGTCACACACATGTCTCTTTCCTAGTGAGTGTGCACTCTTCTGAGAATAGGCAGGAAACCATCCTGGGACAGTGACTCACAGTGGCCCAAGCTGGCTTCCCTAATCTTCTCCAAAGACACACACCCCAGGCTGTACAGGATAGCATTTTTAGCAGAGCACAGAATGATGACCAGGGCCTTGGGAATGCTCTCTTTGGTGATCTGGCTTCAGAAGGATTCGATGATAACTAGGACATGATAAAACACTGAGTTATTTGCTTAACTTTTCGGTGAGTCCAACATCTGAGCCTCTGTTTACATCTTTTCCCCTGATGCTTCTGTCACTAATATCTATTTCTTCCTTCTTCCAGACTTATCTCTTTCTTCCTTTTTCTGAATCCATCCTCACACAAAGTCAGGCTTTCACAGCCATTTCTGCACCCTCCTTTTCACCTCCTGTTTGCCCTTCTCTCCCCTCCTCTGCTGATGTCCACCCAGGTCTCCAGGACTAGGGAAGGCCATCCAGACCCTTGCTGAATGAGAGCAGCATGTTCCCAGCAACCTGTGCTACCCACTCTGGGCACTGTGAGATGTAGCCATGAGATCATGACAGAGAAAAACTGAGAACAAAGGCACAAAGAAAGAGAAACTCCCCTTGACCATCACCCTGTCCTGAGATGACCTGGTAATGACTACTCCTATACCCCACCACTTCCTTGCCCCACAAAAAGCCCCTAGCCCAGAAGGAAGCATGCTTTCTGATTCTCATGGGCTCTCTTTCCTGGTCAGATGCCTCCTTCCAGGTTTTATTTCTAAATAAAGCCTGTTACCCATGGCTGGGCAATGCTTTCTTTGCCCCCATAGACCTCAACACCTAGCTTGGAGCTGACTGGAGTGGAGTGACCTTAGGGAGATAGAATGCCTGGAGCAAGCTGTGGAATGTCCCAGTGTTATAGAGAGTGGCAGGTAGGCATGGTGGTTGAAAGCATTCATGGATACAGTGCCTGCAGTGACTTGGAAGCTGCTCTTATTCTGGTTTCATTTCTCACCTTGATTATAGATCAGAGATTTAAAAAAAAATGTGAACATTCAAATAATCTCCAACACAGGACTACATGCTGAGTACCAGGCAGATTGTGGAAACTCTACCTGTTTGTTTCACAGTCCACTCGACTCAACAGATCTAAATGTCAATGGGTCACTCTTTCCATCAAACCAGCCAGGATTTCTGTGATCTCTACAGACCAGTGGAAATAACCCCCCTCGCCTGCTAAGCTACCAAGGTAAAAAACATTCCCTTCTCTCACTCCTTATCCAGTGAATTACTAAGTGCCTTTGTGTTTTTTTTTTTTAATTTTTATGGTGTATTATAGTCATACATATTTTTTTTTTTTTTGGTGGCTCTGGGGTTCCTGGAAGCCCTTCTACCTCCGGGCTACACTCCCAGACCTATTTTATTCTTGGAAATAGGGTCTCCTAAGCCAGCACGGCTGGCTTCGAAACTGTGCGATCCTCCTGTCTCCGCCTCCCAAGCGCAGGGATTACAAGCCACCATGCCCAGCTATAGTCATACATATTAATGGAATACAAGATGGTAGAGGCATACATGCACACATCTCCAAATTATCACTTACCCCATCACCAACCTATTTCCTCCCCGTCCCTCCTTCTCATGTCTGGCTTTGTGACTGACTTTGATATGTTTGTTAATGTACATCATGTATGTTAGGAAATTTCCCTCTTCTCCGCCCCATCCCCCTCAGTTAGCCTTTGTATCACCATTGACTATCTCTCCCCAAGGGCCTTCTCTGATGCCCATTCCTGCCACCACTAATGCCAGGTCTCCTCCCAGCCCCATTATTTCTTCCCTGCACTGTTACGTCATTGGGAAAGTTTTCAGAAATAACAATTTCTGGGCCCCATTTTAGACTACTTGGAATCAGATGGAGGGAAAGAAGTATAGAATCTGAGCATCAGTATTATTTTAAAAATCTTCTCAGGTCATTTTGATGTATAGCCAGGATTAAAAGCTATGGTTCCACAATGCCAGTGGGACCCTGTCACTTGGTCTCTTGCCTGAACAACATCTTCCTCTCTTTCCTGAACTGGAAACCGATTCTTAATGAGGCCCTCATTCTGGTCCTATTTACCATTCTCTTGAGCTCAATGTCCTCAGTGATCCTCTTGCCTACGCTTGAACAGACTCTGCCCTCTACCTTCTGACAGCCCAGCAAAACCAGAAAAACGTCTCATGTAAAATGCTAGGGGTGAGCTGGGCATAGTGGCACACACTTGTCATCCCAATACCTGACAGGCTGAGACAGGAGGATCACAGGTTTGCTGCCAACCTCAGTTACTTATTGAGGCCCTTTACAACTTAGTGAGACCCTGTTTCAATAATGAATAAAAAATAGGGCGTATCTTGGAGGTAGAATATCCCTGGGTTCAATTCCTAGTAACACATACACACACACACACACACACACACACACACACACACATACACACACACACACACACACATGCTAGGGATGTTACAGGATAATTCTCTTGCAGCAAAAACCCATTTTGTTCAAATTTCAATTGTATTTTAAACACTTTCTAGCAGAAAGATATTTTGAAAACCTGTGTTCTGGGAAGCAAGAGATTTCACCTTTTGCTGTAGATCTGGTGATCTCAAGTTGATCACCACCTCTCTTACCCTTATCTTTGGACTCTCCATCTATAACACAGGGGACTATGTTATCTTAGATGTTTTTTACAGAGTAGGTACAAAACTTTACGATAATCTTCATTAATGAAACATTCATTCCTCAGAACTATTTGTGAATTGAGCTGCTTCCAGCTTATATTTTGTCATGACTGGGCATTTCTTTCTGTACATTCTATAAGACGAACTCTGAAACAAACATAGGTTTGACAAGAGAATGGATTAAAGATTTTATGCTAAGCCATAAAGGAAGATTGAGAGGGGAAAATGGTTTGGATGGGGAGAGAGAGAGAGAGAGAGAGAGAGAGAGAGAGAGAGAGAGAGAGAGAGAGAGAGAGAGAGAGAGAGAGATTGAAGAGCTCTTAAACTTCTAGCAGATACCAGTGCCCAAGACAAAGGAATACAGGAGATTCATAGATCCTTAGAGCCTCAGGCCCCATATCCTTTTCCCAAATGCAGACATTGGTCTTATCACCAAACAATGAAGATGTCAGCTATTTGAAGTTTCCTGTTCATGGAGCATACTTAGAAATTGGCTGGATCTTCTGAGATGTCAGCTCTGACTCTCCACTCACCCCATCACCTCCAGGTTGAGCAACCAGGTTTTCTCAAGTGGACTCCTGGGGCGCCAACACGCTTTTTACAAACTAGCATTCCAAAGATGACTTAAGTGTCACTGAATTAAAAGCAGATGGTTCCCACTGCTTCTTGAAGATGTGTTTTCAAAACTAAGAGGAGAAATATTTGGCATGTGCTCACTCAGGATTTTCCCAATCTCTCGGTATTAGGACATTAGTGTGGCAGAGGTGAGTGCATTTAAAGACCTCATGACATGCCAGACATCAGTCAGTCTGATCACATGTAGAGATGATATAAGTTCCCAGCATGTTAATAGATAATTGTTCTCACCTTTGGCTATACGTTGGCATTACATTGGGGGTGTTGATGAGAAAATGAAGGCTTTGATTTCTCTCTGAAGAATTCATATAATGGGGCTGCGGTGTTTCTGGGCATCAGACTTCTTTAAAAACTCCCTACATGATTCTGGTGAGCAGCCAAGATTGACCATGTCTGTGACAGAGAACTCCAAAGATCTTGAGCTCTCCTAACCAGGAGAAGTTTTCTTCATACCATTTAGATGAATCAGAAAGAAAATAAAACTGATGTATTCTGTGTCCATAAGGGTTAAAATTAGGAAGAAGCAATGAAGTTGCAAGATGTCCACAGATGCAAAGGAAAGCCCAAGAGTAGTCATTTTTAATCACACTTGGTTCAAAGTTTGGGAATGTTGTCAATGGGATTCTAGAATCAACCAGAACACAGATGTGAGTGTTCAAACTGCAACTCTCTAACCTGCCTCTAGTTCATACAATGATGAGCAAGCCCCCAGTGCCTCAGATTATGACTTTATTTGGAGATAGTTTCCTTCAAGATATAATTAGTTGAGATAAGATCAATAAGTGGGTTATTTTTCAGTATGACTGGTGTCTTTATAACAAGGAGAAATTTAGGAACAGAGACACACACTGGGAGATCTTTTGTGGAGATGGAGGCAGAGATTAGGGTGATACTTCTGTTAAACCAAGGAATGCCCAATATGGCCAGAAATCCAGCATAAAAGGATAGATAAATGGAAAGGTTCTTCCTCGCAGCCCTTCAGAAGCAAACAAACCCACTGATACCTCAATCTTGGTTTTCTGGCATCTTGAACTGTGATATAACGGGTGTCTATTATGTAATCCCCCAGCCTATGGTACTTTGTAAGGCAAGCCTGGATGGCATTTAAAATTCCCTTTACTCATAGTCTCAGAGGAGATGGGATAAAATATGAAATGAGTTAGCAATAACTGAATGCATACTATGATTTCAGGACTCTGTAAAGTGCTTCTGTGATCTTCTTCACAGCCCAATATCCACCATGGGTTTTGATGACCAGTGTGATATTATAGGTGAAGGTCATTTAGCTAGAGAAAATGACCAAAGGAAAATGAAAACTCTAGCTCGGTGAAAGTGTCAAGACCTGTAGAAATTGTATATATCTTAAACTGGGCGTGGTGGTGCATGCTTGTAATCCTCGCGCTTGGGAGTCTGAGACAGGAGGATCGTGCAGGTTCGAAGCCAGCCTCAGCTACTTAGTGAGGCTCTCAGCAACTCAGTTAGACCCTGTTTCCAAATAAAATATTAAAAAGGTCTGGGAGTATAGCCCGGAGGTAGAAAGCCTGTGGGTTCCACCCCCAATACCACCAAAAAAAAAAAAAAAAAAAAGAAAGAAAAAAAAGAAATTGTATATATCTTAAAGTTAGTTAGAGCTGGACATAGTGGAACATGCCTGTAATCTTAGTACTTGGGAGGTAGAGACAGGAGGATTGCAAGTTTGAGGCTAGCTTCAGCAACTTAGCGAGACTCTCAATGACTTAGTGAAAATTTATTCAAAATAAAAATGAAGTAGGGCTGAGGATGCCTCTGGGTTAAATCCGAAGAAGAAGAAGAAGGAGAAGGAGGAGAAGGAGAAGGAGGAGGAGAAGGAGGAGGAGAAGAAGGAGAAGAAGGAGAAGGAGAAGAAGAGGAAGAGGAAGAGGAAGAGGAGGAGGAGTTGGAAAAGAAGGAGGAAGGGGAGAGGGAGAGGGAGAAAGTGAAGGAGGAGAAAAAGTAAATTCATTTTTAAAAAAGGTCTCCTACCTTTTCAAAGCTAATATTCCCTACCTTCATTAGGTCTGTACTGTACATAGCTGTTAATATTGTCCTTGTAAGAATACATGCGAACATTTGCAAGTGTGATAATCTGAGCATTGGGTAAAGGAGAAATCACCTCTACTAGGGGTAGAAAAAGAATTTACCTGGGAGGTGGAATGTGTTAGTTTTCTAGGACTCTCATAATAAAATACCACAGACTGGGTGGCTTATACAGCAGGAAGTTAATTTTATCCATAGTGAGGGAGGCTGAAAGTCCATGTGCAGGGTGTTGCCTGGCTTGTTTTTTTCTGAGGCCTCTCTGGCTTGTGGATGTTTGACTTGTGGCTGTGTCTTCACATGGTCTCTCCACTGAGTACACACATTCCTGGTGTCTCTTTGTGTGTCCAAATTTCCTTTTCTTTGTGTACATAAAGGCTCTTTTTCTTAAAAGAACACCAGTTCCGTAATTAAGGCCAACACCAGGGATTTCATTCTACCTTAATTACCTCTTTATAGTTTCTATCTCCACCAGGTATGGTAGAGCACCCTTGTAATCCCCGCGCTTGGGAGGCGGACACAGGAGGTTCGAAGCCAGCCTCTCTGGCTTAAGAGACCCTGTTTCCAATCTTAAAAAATATATAAAATAGGCCGGGCGTGGTGGCGCACACTTGTAATCCCCACGCTTGGGAGGTGGAGACAGGAGGATCACGCTGGTTCGAAGCCATCCTTGCTGGCTTAAGAGACCCTGTTTCTAAATAAAATATAAAAAATAGGTCTGGGAGTGTAACCAGAGATAGAAGGGTTTCCAGGAACCCCAGTACCACCAAATACATACATACATACATACATACATACATACATACATACATACATACAGTTTCTGTCTCCAAATATACTCACATTCTGGGATTCATCCCTTAACAAGGGAACCACATCAAAACCAGGAAGAGAAGCAATTGCCATGGTATTTGGTGCGAGTGAGAATTGCAGGTGTTTGTGACATCAGAGTGAGGTCATCGCCAGGATGATTCCATTCCCTATCTAGCACAGAGATGCAGTTGTTCCTGTTTGCTTGTTTATTTTTCTGTAATATGATAGATGTTTATGTGACTAGTAAAAGAATGTGTTTGAAAATACACCTGAAAGTTTGGTACTATTTTGTTTTGTTGTTATTGTTGAATATACCTGGTTGGGGTGGGTCTGCCCTTGTTGAAAATCTCTGTGTGTTAGATACAGGACTGGCTGTGGAATGCATACCCGTAGGCCCAGTTTCCATCTCAGAAAACACAGCAAGGCAGTATAAGCCAGCTCTTAAGGGAAAGCTGATGGCGTTCTTTCTGCAAAATAGGACTCATATAATAATAGTGGCATCTATCACAGGATGGATGAGAGCACTGGCCTCCTCTAAAGAGGCTGCCACAAGTAGGAGTTGCATCAAAGTCAGCTTCCCACCTTCCTGCTCAAATCCAGGAAGCCAGTCACAACTCTCACCAGAGATTAATATGTCTGTGGCCTCACTAAGAGCTTGAGTAGGCAAAACCACAAACACTTAGCA
This sequence comes from Muscardinus avellanarius, assembly GCF_963383645.1. Classification (NCBI taxonomy): domain Eukaryota; kingdom Metazoa; phylum Chordata; class Mammalia; order Rodentia; family Gliridae; genus Muscardinus; species Muscardinus avellanarius. The sequence goes on along the minus strand of NC_137801.1, from coordinate 8,801,002 downwards.
GGATTTAGTAGAGTTAAAAAAAAATTGAGTAGTTCATTGAGTGGTGGCAGGGTCGGAGAAAGGAGACCCATTGTCTTGTACCAGCCCGTGGAGAATGTTGCCTTTGGAGTCTGAGCAAATTTTGTTAATTTTTTTCTAGAGGAAAGGAGAGGCAGGAAATAAGATAAAAACAACCTTGCACACTCTTCCATCTACTCTTGGTGGGGGCATCAAAGAAGGCCTGTTACTGCAGTCAGGTGGAAGGCTGGTTTATACCTTTGGTCCTGGCTGGACTCAGCCCTAGCATCTCAGCCCTGAGAGGATGCAATTGGTACTTCTTTGACTGACACTTTCCATCACCAAGTAAACCAAGCGTGTTGCACAATGTGAATGCAAGACTAGGCAGAGGCCTCATGCTACACCAGGAGCAGCACACACTTCTGCTGTTTTGGTTTGTTGAACAAGGCTTATCATCATTTCTTTTGGCCCCTGCACATGGTACTGCAGTGCGAACAACAAAGGAGGTGCCACTGGGTGTGGTGGCGCACGCTTGTAATCCCTGCACCTGGGAGGCTAAGACAGGAGGATTGCACACATTCAAAGCCAGCCTCAGCTGCTTAGTGAGGCTCTCGGTAACTTAGTGAGACCCTGTTTCCAAATAATATATAAAATAGGTCTGGGAGTATAGCCCGGAAGTAGAAAGCCTCTGGTTTCCACCCCTAGTACCACCAAAAAAAAAAAAAAAAAAAAAAAAAAGAACAAAAGGAGGTGCCATCTGGTGCATCATCAAAGGGAGAATTCAACCACCAGGGATTTAACTGTTGTGCTGGGGTTCTACACACAACAGAGTTGAGTCGTAGGGAACTGGCAAGAGGAAAGATCACCTACTACATCTGAAAGCTGGGAGCCATGGGAAGTGTGATCTGTCTACTTCATTGCACTCAGAGAATTTAATAGTGTGTGGAATGAGAATGATCTAGGGCTCTTGGCTTTGGTTCCATGACCTTCCCAATTGCCCCATGCAGTATCTTTACCTCTCTGTACCTTCACTTACTTTGGTTCTCCTGCCTGGGACTACTTTCCCCCTGGTGTTTTGCTAGCTGAAAGACGTAGTTTAGTCCTTATCTCCTGCAGGAACTCTTCCCTGGGCACACGTCTATTCCAGGTTGAAGGATGGGTGCATGCTCTGTGCCCTCAAACGCTCTGTCCTTTCTCTCCATTTAGCTGGAAAGCAGGTCTTTGAGGATGGAAGGCTACCATAAGCACAGTGTGGCGTGTAGACAGATGTTGGGTTGCATGTGTTTATGCAGATCCTAGAGGCTCAGCATGAACTGGCTCCCTTGCCAGAGTCTCTTTGAAAATTTGCAATGTCAGTTCCAATTTGTGAGTTTGTTTTGCTTCTAAAGAAAAATTAATCTTAGCTACAAAGGCATAGTAATTCAGAGATTCAGGTATGGACTTTACCTTTAAATCAAAAGGTTGTTTTTCCAAGAAATGTTGGTAACCTATCTAGGTTTGGCTTATCTATAGTAACAGCACTGAGTTTTCGATGTAGGCTTCTTTGGAAGCCCTCAAAAGAGCTCACAAATCTTCCATAATCCTTATAGTGTTCATTAGGCCATTAATGACCCCTTTTATTTTTTGCAGTACTGGGGATGGAACACAGAAGCATCCTACCTCCAAGCTACAGCCCCGGCCCTAATTTTTTATTCTTTACTTTGAAACAGGGTCTCACTGAGTTGCCAATGGCCTTGCCAAGTAGCTGAGGCTCTCCATGAACCACAATCCTCCAATCTTAGCCTCCCAAATGCTTGGATTATAAGCATGTGCCACCATGCCCAGCTTGAATGTTCTCTGAGTGGGAAAATCCAAGGAGTTGGTGCCTTGGATTGAGCTTGCATGTACTATTAGCAGGGCGTACGAGGTTGAGGGAAGGGGACACAAAATGATAAGCCTGGAAATCGAGAAGGAAAGGTCATTGAGACTGAGAGAGGAAAAAGAGGAAGGTGACACCAGATGACTCATCTTTAAATTGTTCCTGGGTAAATGAGGTCCAGGGAAGAGAAGAGAATTCTTTACACCAGTGATTTCTAAGCTTGCCTGCACAATAGATTCATCTGTGGAGATTTTAAAAGGTATAAATGGATGAGATGCATGAAATTTACAGAGCATGAAATAGATATTGGGGGAGCGAGTCCCAGGCATTAGTATTTGGTCCAATTTCTCCAGATGATTTTAACATTCAGCCAAGGGGAGGAACACAGATGTGCAGAGAGATTCACCTGCCTCTTAGTGAGGTGTCATTGAAACTTATCTTTAAATGTTTGAATCTAGGGGCTAGAGGTACAGCTCAGTGGTAGAGCATTTGCCTAGCATGCACAAGGGCCTGGGTTTAATTTCTAGCAACACACACAGGCGCGCACACACACACACACACACACACACACACACGAAAAACTTTTAATTTGGCTTTGGGGTCTGTTTAGCTGTTGTAAGTATTTTGTTGATGGGATTTGGGCTGACTAAGCTTTGGACTCTGTCTCTTCTCAGGGCAATATTATTCTCAGAGAGCAGCACTGCCATCTCCACCAATCACTATGTTCTCTCTGCTTGTATTTCCTTGCAGAATATGGAACCATCCAGAAAGTGGGAAAGCCCATGCTCTCCTTCTGTATTTCAGAACACAGGCAACATAGCCTCCTTATCATTTTTGCCCACTAAATATGCTCTTTAGTTTAGCATAACTGAGGCCACCAAACAAGAGGCCTCTTTCATTCTTCTTTGGAAATAGGATTGAGCAAGGTAGGAGAATTACACATGTTGGAAACAAATACACCTGGCTTCCTGTCCCAGCTGCAGCACATTCTGACTGCACCACCTTGCTAGCTACACACAGACGTCCAAGCCTCAAATTTCTTCTCTTGCAGAATGGGGGCAATAACAATAGCATCTGTCTCAAGTGGAGATGGTGGAAATTGAAATGAAAGCATTTGCGATTTAGCAAGCCCTGTGCGTGAGCTAGAGTCTTTCCTGTCTCCCTTTGCCTTTCTCCTCAATACTGACCAGGGTTCAAGCACATGGTAGATGAGAAAATGAGCTGCTTTGAGACTTGATAAATAAATTAGCAGACTCCAAGTGTGCTGTGATCTTACAAAACACAGCGTGAACTTTTTCTGTTTCCTAGTTGAATAATAAATGGTTTCACAAAGTCCTATTTTATGGGGTTTTAATTAATCATTTATTGAGGACTTTCCTATAAAGGAAAATCACCTTAGAATGCACACAAAGAATGAAAACACCAATTATCCTGATCTGATCCACAAACCCAGCCACCACCGAAGGAACAGCCAGGAAAAGAGGACTGATCACTCCTGTGTTTGTGTGACCAGCTGGTCAGAAAATGCCCCAGCACAGAGTGGGTCCCACTGCTCCATTCCCAGGTACCTTTCCCTGCAGGCAGCAAGTCTTGGGCTTAGACACAACAAGCCCCTTTTATTGGCATAAAAAGCATTTCTTATTCAAGCATTTCTCATGTCCTTGCCCACTTTATGTTAATCCCCGTGGAGTTCATTCATTCTCTTATACCCAGGCAGAAACTGAGACTCCAGAGGCCAAGGGATACCCTGAACCACTAAGTGCCAGAACAGTCCTCTGGCCCCAAGCACCTGGTACCATCAGCATCTGTCTTCCTTTCAGAGCCTGAGACAGAACCTTCCGACAGTGAGGAGGTGATGCATTGTGACTCAACGCTGGGATGGTGACAATGTTTCGTGTTTCAGTCACCTTTCTGTGGCTATGACAAAGTACCTGAGAAAATCAACATATATGGAGGAAAGGTTTATTTGGCTTATGGTTTTAGCCCATGGTTTCTTGGACCCATTGTGTTTGAACTGGTGGCCAGACAGAACAGCATGGCAGAAGCATGTGACAGGGGGACCTGTCAATCTCCTAGCAGTAGCAAAGCAAAGAAAGAAAGGAAGAAGAGGAGCCAGGGTCCCAACACCCCCTTCCAGGACATGTTTCTAATTACCTAACTTTCTACACTACGCCCTGCCTCTGAAAGTTTCTACCACTTTCCAATTGCACCACCGGCCGGCCATCAAGCCCTTAGGATAAAGGCCTTTGTGGAAAACTTAAGATTCAAACCATGATAGTCCATCTCAGGAGGAAATAACAACAAATCCTTAGAATTGAGATTTTAAGGAATCTAGGAAGATACAGAGGGGTTAGAGACACATACAGACAAACCAAAGAACATAAGACAAATACCTATTAATGCAATCATTTAGGCGACCTCTTCTGACTTCTCTGGAACATATGCAAGGTGACAGTGGTCATGGAGTCCCTTAGAAAGTTGGGTCAAATCTCTTCTCTTTAGGGGGAGAAGATGTCCCAGTTTGTAAATGTAGAAGAAAGATTTCTTGTCTATTTGTCTTCTCATGTTTTTTTTTTTTTTTTTTCAGTTAAGACCTGCCCTGGCCATTCAGAAAAATAGCTTATATAAAGCTTAAACGATGTGAGAAAATCCACACAGTAGCCCTTGTGCTTCTAGCTCTAGCGAGAGTGATTCTTTGTACGTATTCTATCTACATGCCTCTGTGTAGATGTCTAAGCCAGAGCCCCGGAAGCTGATGCTTGAAAATTTAACAGCTGAAGGAAACTTAAAAGTGGGCCATTAGACCAGGTTTAAATTGTGTTTTAATCATGATGTAGTCAAGTGGCAGGGGTAACTTTTCTTCTACGTATGTTTCTAAGAGAATAGTTATCACCCTGGATTATGTACTTTGTATTATCTGTTTCTACCCATGGGGATTCCTCATCCTGAATGTATTTACTTACCTTTTTATTAAATTCTTTCTATATAGAAGACCATCTGCTATGTTGGGATACAGAAAAGAATCATCTGTCTTTGAAAACCTTTGCATTCCTGGCCTCATAGCATGCAGGTTACAACTTTATTGAACAGTGACTCAACATTCAAAAGCTTCCTCTAGACTGTGGGTCCATTACATTCCGATATCCCTGTTTCACTAATTTTGAATGCCTATTTAAAAGTATCTGTGGAAGATCCCTAGACCTAAAGACCTTCTGTGATTGCTCACAGAAACATTGTACTAGGTCCTGCCCCTGAAAAGTCCCATGTTGGTTTAATCCTCTTTTTTTTAACCATCCTGACATTTCAATGGATTTTGAACAAGGACTTTCACATTTACAAAGAGATTTCACAAACCACAAAGTTGGTTTCCTATATCTTCCTGACCTCCCAAAGGATCAGGATCCTGGATAATTTTTTTTCAATACTAATTACTTATACAAAACTTCAAATTAACATGAAGTGTGACTGAATCAGAAACACATTAGAATCGACTGCCTGAGCTGAAACAAAGGTTGAGAGTAAAGAAGGAGACGTGTAAAAAGGCTTGGAGTTAAGCTCTCTGGGAAATATTTAACAGAATTTTAGAAATTGGGGATGAAGACGTTCTCTTCCTCCTCCATCTCTCTGGCTTTAGATTATAAAAGTTTTTCCCCTACTGTCACCTATGGGGTGTGCTCCTTCGCATCTCAGTAGTATGGGTCTGCTTCATAATAACCCAGCACCTTCAACACTGTGGCTTTATAACAACTGATGTCCAGAGAGCACTCACCATTGGGCACCTTCTGCCCACAGATGAGAACATGGACATTGGGAGAGCTGGGGTCTATTCAGTGCAGAGGGAGTTTCTGGGAAGCTGTACTCTAGGTTTCCCTGGAATATAGAAGAATAAGAATCTTTCCTAGATTCTTTCTGCCATGTCCCATTTTGTTTAGAGACATTTATAGCAACAACCAACAACTTTATTGCTGTCTGAAGATCTGTTCTCTGAAAAGCAAGTCTATAGCACGGAGCATCAGATTGACAGCCAAAGAAACTGGCACACATTGTCATCCAAGGAGTCCACCCAACATGAGGCTGAAGACATCAGAATGTAGTCTCTCATGATGATGTAGCCTCATAGTTCAGTCTATCATTTCTGCCTATATTCTTCACTAATCCTGCCAGGAGGGAGATCTGCAAGTCAAATTACTGATGGAAGAGGAGAAGGTCTTTCTCAAAGAGGAGAAGGCAACCCATTCCTAAACTCTTCTAGGCACTTTGATTATATTTTGATATTTATAGGTCCCAGAAATCCCATGAGTAAAAGCAGCATTGGTACCATTTTACAGATAAATTAACTGCATTTCTGAAATGTTAAGCAGCACAACTAGTCAACCATGGAACTGAATAATTTATTCTTTTAGTGCCACATATCAGCCCTGTGATTGTGGATCCTGGGCAACTCTGAGTAACAAAGTAATTTCTTCCTGCTGGAAATCGGAGGCCCCGGGACTTGGGTCACATCTGCTTGGGACACTTCAGACAGCTTTTATTGGCCTTTGTGTCCCTATTTGGCCAGTATAAATAGTGACACCTTCACTATTCACTTCTGTAGGCTGTTTGGAAGAAGAAGGAACACATTTAGATTAGAAGTCCTTGCAGAGATATGAGCCCCTGGTTATTGTTGGCGATGCCCTTTATTTTCAGAGAGAACTGAATAGGTTTGTTCTGAAGGTGAAAATGGAGACGAGTTATTCCCATGTTTCCAAGCCACTGTGTCCAGCCAGGTAGAGCTCTTCAACTTGGGAGTTTTGTGAGCAGGGCAGAACAGGTCATTCAGCTTCTGCGCAGCTAGCTCAAGGCAACAGCATTAATTAATGTGGATGGGGAGAGACAGGCCCTTGATTTTAATTAAGAGATGCTATGAAGCATGGTTTCTTTCCCAGCATCTCTTAAAGGTGGCCAGAGCTGACTGGTTGCATATCTCCCTCCCTCTCTCCCTCCCTCCCTTTTCTCAGCCAGTTGATTGCCAACCCTGGAATCTGGGGTACAGGAAGATCAGGTTTACATCCTAATCCTTGGGAAACTTTGCCTCAGCTCACCAGGTCCTTCCTAACCAAAAGGTGAAAGGAAACTAGAGTGAGCTGATGCCAAGAAAGACAATCAAGCCAGCCCAAACCAGCACCGAGTCATGTCAACCTGGGCTCTCTGCTCCATCGCCACTATTAACACCTGTGAGGCCTTTGATTCTCACATTAGTGAAACATCCATAAAGCACGGGCTTCCCTTCTTCCCACGGCAAGGGGGAGGCAAGGCGCAGTCACAAAGGGGCCATTCAGCCCTAAAAGGCTTTCTCCGTTGGAGAAAGAGGGGAGACTTCAACGGAGCCTTCTCATAGGAATGTGCAGGCGGTGACAGCCTCAGCCCCCAGAAGCAGCTGGGCGAGCTGCTCTTGGAATGTGTGGTCCCAGGACGACAGCAGAGGTTAGGTGATCAAATTGCCTTATTTTATAGAGAAGGAAACTGCTTGCCTCGGGGCGGAGGGGGGGTGAGAAGTCTAAGTTTATAATATGTCGAGGACGCTGTGATCCCTAATTTTATCTCACTTGGAAGAGGAGGCTGCCCATTGTGACCTCATGTTGGAAGCATTTACTATCCATGATGGGACCCAAATATTTTTGAATGAGGTAAGAGCCTCCTCCGAGGCCTCATTAGAATGCCCCAAATTAGGGTTCACACACATACACACATCTATACAAGTGGCTAAGTGGCTAAATGGTAAACGGTATAAATTTCAAATTAGCTATACGGTTGCAATGACATCACTTATAGAAGACGTTTTTTCCTCCTCAGATTTTATGAGATGCATTTTATTGAATCTCTTCGCGTCTGCGCGGTGTCAAGACTTCCTCAGGCAGGACAGCTGTCCAAGCCTTGGAGCAGGCACCGTCTTACCGCACGGAACTGTTGGAGAAGTGACCTCCCCCAATCCTGGCGAGATGCTGTCGTTGGAAATTTGTTTGCAAAGCCCCAAGTTTCCATTTGCTATTCATGGTCTTCGCAGAGTCACTTACCCTATTGCTTTTTCAGTGTGATTTTACAAGTCTTGATTGTGACAACATGCCACTCCTAACCAACCTTCCGTCCCCAGAGGAAATTTTACAGCTAAATTTCTTTGCCCTCTTTGTTAATAATTCCATTAAGCCATTTCTGTCGGGATCCAATACCAGTATTTATTAAGGTTGCTGCATACTAATATCTCTTCTCCAAATACCCTTCGGATTTAGAAAAATAAATATCGAGGAAGCTCTTGAGAGTAGACTTTATATAAAATTAGATACAGTGCAACTCTGTTTTCTGAAGGATATGTGTCTTGGGAAGAAATCCTGCCTTTTATTCTGGCACCTGTGATAAGTACGCATACGTGAGAAGGTAAAACAGAGGAGAGTGTGGCTTCTTTTAGGGCAGAAGGGTTACTTAAGAAACTTCCCAAAGCTGAACGATGCCTGAGGTCTTGGAGTTCAAGGAGTGAAGGAGGGAGAGAACCCCTCATTCAAAACGCTATGGGGAAATGGTAGGAAGCAGGAAGAGTCTGAGATGTGATCCTCTCTGCACGTTAACAAGTTGGCTGCCCCGGGTTCGTGGATACTGACAGAATTGAGACTCCGGAGTCAGAGTAATGACTGACAGGCAGCATGGAATCCATGAGTACGGGGCACCCCAGCTCTCTGCTTCACACAGAGGCAACCCAGCTGGGGGCCTGAGTGGACACTGCACACACGGGAGGTGAGCTTTGCACCACAGATGAGGAAATCAGAGGTCTGAAAATATGAATGTTTTATAATAGACTTTAAAAAAAAGTGTGCAAATTTTTATCTGGAAGGAGACATGTCTGTCTCTTTCTTTCTTTCTTTCTTTCTTTCTTTCTTTCTTTCTTTCTTTCTTTCTATATTGCCTTTTTTTGGTGGTGGTGGTACTGGAAACCCTTCTACCTCTGAGCTACACTCCAAGACCTATTTATTTTTATTTTTATTTTTATTTGGAAACAGGGTCTCTTAAGCCAGCAGCGAGGCTGGCTTCAAACCAGCACGATCCTCCTGTCTCTGCCTCCCAAGTGCGGGGATTACAAGCATACGCCACCATGCCCGGCTTCTTTCTATATTTCTCTCTGTGTCTTTCTTTTTTCTCTCTTCCTTCCTTCCTTCCTTCCTTCTTCCTTCCTTCCTTCCTTCCTCAGCAAAACACTTGCCTTTTGCTCCAGAGAATGACACTACCTCTGCGGTCCACAGTTCTTGCTATACCAACTATAAAAGTTGGTACTATAAAATACCAACTAGGTATTCTTCTTGCAACATACTCAGGAATTGAGAATCAAATGGAGACCTGTATCCTAATTTAAACAAATTATACCTATCTTGTACTCCATTAAGATGTATGACTACAATGCTCCAATAAAAATAATTTTTAAAACATGCTTGCAATGACTCATTTGAGATCACAAAACTAACCAGTCCCGCTCACAGCCTGGAGGGTGCATCTCACTGCATGTCCTATCTCACTACGTACATCATCCCTCAGTTGGAGTCCCCCCCATCTTGACCTCTGTGAGTAGAAGGAGCCACACGATAAAGGGAGACCCCATGTGGAAGGGAGAATTCTAACTCCCAGTGTTGTATATCATTGTATAAATTTCTATCCTGGAGTATTGGAAGGACCTGTGCCAACAAGGTTGTCACTCCCATAAATAGGCTCGTTTACATGACAAAGGTGTTGAGATTCTCATCTGTCTATCCACTAACAGGTGTGCACTGAACACATAAATATGTACCAGTTGATGAACACTCAGTCTTAGCAGAGTAGCCTGGTTCTATCACTCCACTGTCTAGTGTTACAGTAGTTTCCCACTTCACTCAGAGTCATTTCAATTTTCAAAAAGTGACCCGAGTGTTGGTCTTACCATGCTCCCTGTCTCCTACTCTTCTCCAAGACTGACGGCTTCCTGGCTACACTGACCCACAGTCTGTCTGATGCTGATTTTAGAGTCCTTTTTGTTTCTATCTGGAATGTTCTTATCCAAGATATTTGTGTTCATCTGATTACAGATTTTTATTCAAATTTCATTTTCTCGGCAATGTTCTCCTGGCTTATCAAATTTATAATGGCGACTTCAGGTTGTAGGTGAATTCCCTCTCTACTTTCTCTGCTTAATTTTCCTTCATAGTGCTCATTATCCTCCAACTTACTGTATCTTTTTGGTCACATATTCTGTTTACTTTTTCTTTCATTTAAAATGTACATTTTAAGAGAGTGAGTGTTATCAGTTTGGTGGTACTGGGGTTCCTGGAAGCCCTTCTACCTCCGGGCTACACTCCCACTCCCAGACCTATTTTTACATTTTTATTTGGAAACAGGGTCTCCTAAGCCAGCGCGGGCGGCTGGCTTCGAACCTGCGTGATCCTCTTGTCTCCGCCTCCCAAGCGCGGGGATTACCAGCGTGCGCCACCACGCCCAGCTTATCAGTTTACTTTCTGTTCATTCACTGCTATATCAGTTCAAGATATACATTCACGGCAGGGTATCAATAAGTACTTTTGAATAAATTAATGCTATGTGGTCCAGGTCCTTTTGAATTCACTTAGTCTCTACATCATAGCTTCTTCTTATGATCATGTCACTGATTCTGTGTTAAGCATTTACCTCTTCTGTTGTTCAGAATGTCTCACTTGATTCTATTTGGGAAAAACTGACCAAAGGAAAGATGGTCATTTGTGATATGTTCATTGCTGCCCTGTAATTAGGCTTCATAGTGAGGTTCCAGTCGATACAAACACATGCACACAGCACTTGACTCCTTTTTCTCTACTTCTCCATCATTAGACATATTAGTGAGATTGATTTTCCGTAACATCTACTACTTTGATAGAGGACTAATATTTAAAATATAGAGAGAACTTAAAATCTTAACACTAAAAGCAAGCAGACCATACAAAATGCACAATTGAACTAAATAGATACTTCTCAAAAGAAAAAAAAATACAAATGGCCAGTAAATATATGAACAAATGTTAGACATCATTAGTAATCAGGAAAATGCAAATCAAAACTACACTGAAATTTCATCTCACTCCATTTAGAATAATAAATACCGGTGAGGATGTGGGGAAATAGAAACTCTCGTATACTCTTGGTGGGATTGAGAAATGAGGAGAAAGAACAGGGAACAGGGATGGAGGAAAAAATAAAAGAAAGACACACTCTGAGGATATGTTTTTGTACAGTCTACATTTCTCCTTCACATAACCATAAAAATAAAGTTAAATAAGACTGGAAGAATAAAATACCCAAATGTGACATAAACCACAGGAAATGAATCCAACTGTATTTCAGGTGAATAACAAAACCAAACTGAAAAAAAAGGAAAGAAAAAGAAAACATCACATTTGACACATTTTAAAACAGATTAATTCGTTTTCCACATCAAAAAGTTGGCACGTTTTCTCAGTAAAAGGTCAGATAGTAAATACAGTAGCCTCTGCGAGCCCTCTGACCATTGCCCTACATACATGGCCTTTGTGTCAGGAAATCAGCCACAAATAATATGTAAATAAAGAGAGAAAGGGAGGAGATGTGCCTAGGTTCTAGTAAAAACTCTATGTGATATTAAAACTTGAATTTCATGTAAGTTCTGTGTGTCGTAAAATTTTATGCTTCCTTGATTTTTCTTTCAACATTTAAAAATGTAAAAGTCATTCGGAGCTCATGGTCAATATAACAACAGGACAATCCAGAGCAGGCCCTGGGACTGCTGTTCAGTGACCCTTGCATTATATCACAGATTCAATAATAATTCAGCTTTTTATTGCCTCCAACATCCGTTTTAATTCTAGATATTGTATTTTGGCTTAATATCATTCTTCCCTATAACTCAGTTAGTTCATTTAAAACCTTATCTACTGTAGGACCAACATAATTTTACCTCACTTCATGACATTAATATTTTCCTATATCCTGAGAGCACAAAGCAGGTGAATTCTAGGCTTTTCCCCCTACCACTTATATTGAATTATTTTCAAAACAGATGCTTTCCTCCGGATCTTTAGTGCTACATCTCTCTCCTGCACCTGTCATATTGCTTTTGCATGGCCTGTGATGTTATTTTCTGTTGCTCTGTTCTTGTGAGTTTTTATTTGGCATGAGAGCTATAGGTGTCTGCTGGTTACCAAAAGCCAGGGAAGACACCCTGGTACTCTCTTTTATTGTCCACCTGGGTGCAGCCTTAGCATCCTCTTCATGTCCTAAACTGTGTGTTAAGCCAGATGTCTGGTGCGTGGTGGGCCTTAATCCATTGTTGCCTTGTGAAAAATGGAATCCTTTTGCTGTATACTCTCAGTATGGTCTTCTGATTATCATAATTCTTTCACATCCTGCCTTCTGCTTTTTTGCCATAGAAAAATATTCTTTATTTAAATTTAAGAAAATTTAAGATGTCAGTAACAAGAGTTGTCACTTAAAACATGACAGTTAAGATTTCATCATAGGACAAACTCTAGACAAAGAAGGAGATTCTATAAATGAGCAAATAAGGTGAACTGAGGGGATGAGAGAGGGAAGAGGGAAATCCTGTAATGCACATGATGCACTTTAACAAACATGCCAAAGTCAATCACTAAGCCAGACATGAGGAGGAGGGAGGGGGAGGGAATTGGGTGGGAATTGGGTAAGGACTAATTGGGTGATGTGTGCATGTATGTCTCCGCCATCTTGACTAAATTAAGATGTATGACTACAATGCACCCATAAAACAATTTTAAAAGAGAAAAATATTAAGTTAAAAATTTAAAAAGCCTCCTCTCTGCTGGCTCTTTAATCCACAGCTTCTTCAGTTTCACTGACCTTTTCTCAGGACATACAGTTGTTGTTAGGATACTTATCATCCTATCTTTCTCTTGGGTCTCTTGAGTCACTTTCACAAACCAGAGTTTTTGGAACAAAAGTGTTTAGAACAAATGAAGAAAAATGATGCAGGTTATCTGGGTTCTACACATCAGGGTCAGGAATCTGATTGGCAGCATTAGAAGGCTTTTTATTTGGTTCCAAACTTGGAGAAAGAACCTTTGAAAGAATAAATGACTTGTCATCTACAGCAGTTCTGTTGACACAGCAGCCTCATGTTCCTTGAGTCTTCTGATTGGGACCACATGGCAAGCATTATATTTGCAATTAGCCATCTTTTTAGCAATCTTTGGATTTTTGCTTGTGCGTGATGCTATGTGGTACTATACCCTGCTGACTGGCATCCTGTGCCTTGGGCATAAGAACATATTTCTAAGGCTTCTGGCTGTATGAGGCCTTGGAAGACTGGTGCTATGCTGCTGCTCAGCAGCCCATCCTTCTGTATATTTGAAACAACCTGTTCATTTTTTTCTTGTACAAGGTGGGGCATGTAAAAACATACTGCTCAGAGCATGCTGCCCCTCAGTCTTCAGCTGCACTTGAAGGATTTACTGCTGACAGTATTTTCTTCAGCACTCTTGTTTCCACAGCTGGGCTTGGTGAGTTCAGGTGTAGCTGAGAATAACTGGGCTGTGGGTGAAAGAAAAGAAGCAAGCCTGGTTTTACCTGAGTGGAAGAGGGCCATGTGTCCTGAATGAGTGGGACTGAAGGCTTTTTTGTTCAGACATAGAGGGGTGTGCCTTTGAAGGAGGTCAAATTGTGGAGGTGGGCATATTTCCCATCATTCCTCTTCTCTGGGTAGAATTTTCTGTTTCAAAGGTTCAGGGGGAACCCAGTCACCAATTATTCTCCAAGACCTTTTCTGCAACATATAAGAATAATACCTTCTGAGCCTGGCTGCCATTCATCAGAATCCTTACTACTAATAATATTAAAAGTTTACTACTAAAAATATGCTTTCATAGGTTTGGTATAAAGACAGTAAGTGATTTATTTAAGATTTTTGCAGCAAGTAAAGACAAGCAACAGAGGCCATCAATACAATAATACTGGGAGACTTCAATACAACTCGCATACCATCAGATTGGCCTTCCAGACAAGAGATTAACAAACATATTTCAGACCTAAAGAAAAGTATAAACCAAATGGACCTAACAGACATTTACAGAATATTTTATCCCACAAGAGCTGAATTAACATTCTTCTTAGCTGCTAATGGAAGCTTCTCCAAAATAATATTCTCGGCCCCAAAACAAGTGAGTTAAAAAGCTGATGTAATTTCTTGCACCTTTTAGATTATATCTGTCTCAATCAATATTCTGTCTGCTATAACCCAAGTCAACTGACTACACAACTTAAAAAAGAAAGATCTTTGGGGTTCTCAGAGGTTTTTATTTTTTGTGTTTTTCTTTTTTTGAGATCTCAGAGCTACAGTTCATGTCAGGATGGTTACATCTGCAGAATTTATGGCATGGTGGTAAGCAGAAAGAGAGAGAGAAGAGGAGAAGAGAAGGGGAGAGAAGAGAAGAGAAGAGAAAGAAAACAAGCAAGAGGATTCAAAGGCAAAAACACAGAGTCTAAGGCCACACCCACCTGCCTAGGTTATCACCCAGTAAATCCAATAAATAGATTTATCTATGGATGAAATTACTGCCCTCATATCTTAGTTATATCAACTCGGAACATTAATACATGAATCCTTCAGGGTACATTCTATATCTACCCTTAACAATAATAAAGTAGGCATCAACAAAAAGAAGATCATGTGAATAACACATATACTCAGAAATTGAGTGATATCATCACTATGAATAAAGATTGGGTCATAGAAAAAAATAAAGGGAGAAATTAAAAAATTCTCAAAGTCGGCCCCAGCCCTGCCACCGAGGTCCACCTCCGCAGCCACGAGCCGCCCGCCAGCTACGCAGCAGTCATGCCGCCCTACACCATCGTCTACTTCCCTGTTCGAGGTCGCTGGAGGCCATGCGCATGCTGTTGGCCGACCAGGGCCAGAGCTGGAAGGAGGAGGTGGTGACCAAGGAGACCTGGTCCCAGGGCTCGCTCAAGGCCTCCTGCCTCTATGGGCAGCTCCCCAAGTTCCAGGATGGAGACCTCACCCTGTACCAGTCCAATGCCATCCTGCGCCACCTGGGCCACTCGCTGGGGCTGTACGGGAAGGACGATCGGGAGGCGACCCTCCTAGACATGGTGAACGACGGCATGGAGGACCTCCGCTGTAAAAACATCACCCTCATCTACACCAACTATGGGGCAGGCAAGGACGGCTATGTGAAGGGGCTGCCCGGACACCTGAAGCCTTCTGAGACCAGGGCGGCCAGGCCTTCATAGTGGGCAACCAGATCTCCTTCGCTGATTACAACCTGCTGGATTTGCTGCTGATCCAACAGGTCCTGGCACCCGACTGCCTGGACGCCTTCCCCTTCTCTCTGCCTACGTGGCGCGCCTGAGCACCCGGCCCAAGATCAAGGCCTTCCTGACCTCCCCCGACCACGTGAACCGCTCCATCAATGGCAACAGGAAACAGTAAGGCTGCCGCCCCGCTTCTCCAGGACCAATAAAGTTTCCAATACAGGAAAAAAAAATCTCAAAGTCAAATGAAAATAGATACACAACTTAGCAAAATCTTTAGAATTTCTAATTCAATTTCTACCTAAATATGAAAGTATACCTCTTCCATACACAACCTGCTTCTACAGAAATTAGGTTGCCAAGAAACTATTAACTGACAAAAATAAAGCAACAAAAAGGCAGAGTACGCTGGGCCTGGTGGCGCACGCTTGTAATCCCAGCATTGGGGAGGCTGAGACCAGAGGATCGCGGTTCCCTGACAGCCTCAGCTGCTTACTGAGGCCTGCTGCAACTCAGTGAGACCAGGTTTCAAAATAAAGAATAGAAAATAGGGCAGGGGGTGTAACTCAGAGGTTGAATGCCACTGGGTTCCATCCTCAGATCTGCCAAAAAAAAAAAAAAAAAGAAAAGAAAGAAAAAAGAAAGAAAGAAAGAAAGAAAGAAAAGAAAAGAACAGAAAAGAAAAGGCAGAGTATGTTTGTGTGAAAGGAAAGATAAAGTGATTCATCCATTGAATAAAAGACCAATTGCACTCAATATGTTTTATGGGATTTTGTCTGATTCCCTCTCTGATTTTCTAGTAGACATTGGTATGAAGATACAATACAGAAAGAAAGGCTGTGTTGTCACACTTCCAAGATCTCTAGCTTTCTGATTTATACGTCTGTCTGCAGCAGTTTGGGGAATGTAGACACCCATGATGCATACTGCAATCCATAAATTAATGAGTGATTAAAATCTTACTAAGGCAAACACATAGCCACAAATCTGAATGATGCATGATTATTACCATCCATAGCCAGCAGATGCATAGAAATAATTGGCTTTTAATGCTCATTAGTCAGTTTTATTACAAATAATGTATTTGCATGATGTTTGTAAATTTATGCTCCAGTGGGAAGACAGGGTGTCAGTACAGGATAAACAGGCAACGCAATTACAAAAGGCACAGCCAAAATTTATTAATGGCCCAAAGCTCCATTTATTTAGATGTTTGTTTTTAATCTTGCCTCATCCCGAAACAAAATAATTTAAAGGGATTTGAAGAAATATAGCCATTGTAATAATTTTTAAATAAAGACATTATGAAGAAAGAAAAAGTGAAGGTCAAAAATACAATAAATCTGAGGCAAAGTTAGTATGCAAGATGAATATCGAAACATCCTGTACGTGTGCTGAACATGTAATGCAAAGCAACCTCTGCGTTAATTAGTACCCAAACAAAAGAGTGAAAACTTACAAGGATAAAAGATTTGTGGTGTTGGGCGTGGTGGTGCAGGCTTGTAATCCCAGTACTTGGGAGGCGGAGACAGGAGGATCACAGGTTTGCGGCCAGCCTCACTACTTAGTGAGGCCTTCTGCAACTTAATGAGACCCGTTTTTAAGATAAAAAAAAATAGGGCTGGAAGTGTAGCTCAAAGGTATAATGTCCCTGGGTTTAATCCTAAATTCTGCAAAAAATTTTTTTTTAAAAAAAGATTTGTAGTATTTATAAGTAAGAACAAATTTTTCTTGAGGAAAATATTAACATTACTTGGTAAAATAACCAAAGAAAAATTTATCATACAGTTGGCTATGAAGGAGACATGAGCATAGAAGGAAGCTACTGTTCAATACTTTATGGAAAATCTGAGAGCGTTCTGGTGATACTTCAGCATCTAGATGGATAACTTTCCACCAAATCACACTTTCATGAAGATTGTACACCAGGAGAATCTACCTCTCTTTCCTATCCCTTTCCCTGCTATATTTGTGCACACCTTTCAGTCTGTCATCCTTCCAACCTACCTAAATTTGAATTGCAGTTGTATAAAAGGTAAACTCTCATCTTCTGCCTCATTGTGTCTATGTAAATCTAATCACAATTGAAGGGGAGGCCTTTGTTGATTTTCTTACACATCTTTTTCTTCCCTAAAGTGTATTACTTGTTTCTTTTTTCTTCTAGCAATACTAATTCAACCCTAAATTCTTCCCCAGAAATGAAAAAAAGTTCTCATGAGGCTTGGATGCATCAGTATCATGAAGTTTCTTCTACTTGAAGACTTCTCCCTCTGTAGCTCCTATCAGCCCAGGCTTTACCTGGAGTCTTCCATGAACAGTCGTGGATATACTCCCCACTCTCAAATCAAATTCCCAATTTAATGAATCCCATCATTTTTGATGTCTTCTATTTTTTAAATTAAAATGCCTCCTTGAACAGCTATGTAGAAGAGGGTATAGAGATATTTTTTTAAGTTTCCGAACATCTCAAATGACTATTTTATAATCATATATAGATAATGGTATAAAGGGTATATAGATGATGTGGATACTATAGAATACTGGGTGGAAATATAGACCTCTGTCGGTATTCATGGGAGATAGATTCCAAGAGTGCTAACAGATTCCCAAATTCATAGGTGCTGAAGTCCCTTGTGTAAAATGCCTTTATATTTGCACATAACCTACACACATTCTTCTGGTCCACTTCACATCATCTCTACACCACATATATAAAATACCTAATGCAATTTAAATTGTTGTTTATGGTATTTAGAATATAATGACAAGGAAACAGATGTCTGCACATGAGCTGATAGTCCAGGATCCCTGTAGACTGTCATTGACAACGTAGGGAAAGAAGGAAATTAACATCACCCTGGGACGTAATTGCAAACCTATGATTTTTTCCATTTAGTGTTAATAGGAACTATTTTTTCATCTTCTTTGGGTAGAAAATGACCACAATCATGGCCACAAATCATACATGGAAATCATTGTTAATCTGCTATGTCAAACACACCCAATCTGGAACCGAAGTTACAAATGCCATTTAGGTTATCACTGGTAAAATTTGTAGTAGTACACTGACCTTCTCCAGCTTTTATTTGGATTCTGCAGAGGACAGACTGATGAACTGAATGGAAGTTGTCAGGGGATGCTCTACAAGCACGACTTAGATATCTGTGAATGTGTGATTCCTCTGAACGTCATTTTTGACACATCTCTAGAATGACATATCCTTTTTTTATTTTGCATGTATGGGGATGGAACCCAGGGGCATTCAACCTACAAACTACAGCCCTGCCCGATTTTTTATTTTTTATTTTAAAACAGTGTCTCACTAAGTTGCTGAGGCTGTCTGCGAACTGCGATCCTTCAGTCTCAGCCTCCGGAATGCTGGGATTACAAGCGTGCGCCACCACACCTGGCTGCCATATCGTTTTTTACTTTACTGTCTTGGCTTGGTAGGGCAAGAAGTTTCAGAAGAGACTGTGAAAAGGAGTTGATTTATTTACCTATAGTTGGTTTGACTCTGGCCAGACTCCATCTATTCTACCACTGGTCTCATGATGACCTTCAGGCTTCTGGTAGCAGTTCAATTTGAGTTTTCCATCTTCTGTGTACAAAGTTACCTGAGCAAATGCTTATTGGTCCATTTGGAGACTTACAGGGGAGTTATAACAATGACCCCTACACAGCTCCCTATGGTGTTTTAAGGTTCCTTATCCTGCTCTCCCTTTTATTTATCTGTTTCTAGGTATAAACACTGGCCACAGCCAGTTTTGAAGCCATTCAGGATATTATCACTCTTTTAAGTGAAACCAATTTTTATGTTACCAGATTATTCATCATTGATTCCTTTGAATGATGCTAGCTGAATATTTTCCTTACTGGCTTTCTATAGATTTTGACCCTAAAAACACTGTGTCTTATTATCTCTGTTACTCTCTGTGGGCAAGACCTCCTTGCCTGCCTCTGTAGTCTTGCCACTTATTACAAGAATTGTGTCTGCCTGGACTTTGATAATTAAGGACCACCATGTGGCCTCAGTGGAGATCAGATCATCCTCATTGCTATACAGTGGCTTGTCCTACTTGTCAACCCCAACTACAAAGAAATGTTACTGATAAACTTCTTAGTAATGAAGCTGGTAGCTCTCTCAATAAAACACCTCTTGTTTACTCTAGGACTTTTCATAGAAAATAATCATATGGTGGACTTTTCATATATTTTATATCCTCTCAGGGAATTCATTTCCTAGACTTGTAATTCCACTTCATATTATAAGACATTATGGTTGTAGCATTCAGTCTTCTATTAATCTGGGCATCACCTTTTTTGGGCTTCTAGAAACTACTCTGCATGATCCCAAAAAGTAGAGTTCACTATCTTCTAAGATTTTTGGTTGAATTATAAATCTTTCACCTTGGGAGAGTGCTCCTAAAAGGGTAGAGAACCTTCCTTATTCACTCATTGGCTTCAGCCCCCTTGACCAGCCCCACACCTGCTCCCCTGGCTCCTGATGACCTAGGTTAGTAGTTCTTACAGCTTTTTGAGGGGTATATTTCCCTTTCTCCCCCACTAGGCCCAGGTCATTCATGACTATGTTGTGCTATAACTCAACCTTAGTTATTAACGTAATGACCAAACGACAAAGAATTGATTGTTACTGAGTGGATTACCTGCTGTCTTGCAGGACATAAACACTGAATAGGTTAAAACAGAATAGAAAGCCAGTCTGCAGGCTCAGAGATTTGGGTGAATCTAGAAATTTAAGTTCTTTTTTCATGGCTTCGTCGCACATCTTGCTATTCCATGTGCCATGGTCCAATTCATTCTAATCAGGGCCCCTGACTAGGAATAACAGGCCCTGGTTCTGGGTTTGTTCTTTTAAGCTCAGCTAACATAATGATTACATGCTGGGTTGCTCTCAGCTTTCTCTGCCCTACTGCTGCAGGATGAGAGAGCCCTTTTGTATGGTCCTACAGAGTCTCTGACTTTGACCTGGGCCTCTGAATCACTCTTAGCCATATTTTTACATTTCACACTCTCAATTCCCTGATAGTCCCTCCTCTCCCCTCCCCTCCAATACTTCTCAAAGGCCTCACCAGTGAGTGGGTTTTTTTTTTTTTTTTCTATCAGCAAAGCATCCAGTCCCACCGACAGTAAAAGAGAAATGAAAGCCATCTGGTGCCAGGACTTCATACGCTTCACCAACTGCAAGTGGCTGCATCTCCATTACCAGCTGACCCTGAATAGCTCAGTTTCTAAATCCCGTTATCAGCCTGGCCTGCATCAAGCACACTATTGGGATTCGCCAGGATGTAGACTCTAGAAGGAGTTTAATGTTCAAAAGGTTTATTAAAGTGCGTTTATAATAAGTTTCCATGGAAGGAAGGCATAAAATGTGGGATTAGACAAAGAAAAAAGTTGAACCAGGATGTAGTCACAGCCTCAGCCAGTTCTATGGAGAACTTTGTATACAAAATGGTCAGTGATTCCATTGACTGGGCTGCCAGGCCCCTCATGTGATCAGTTATTAGATGTAGGTCACTTTTGGAAGGGCATGGGCTTGGTTAAGGTGATTCTTTGCAGCTGAGAGGATTCCTGAATTCCTGTCTTTTAACAGGTTTTCCTATAGCTGGAGGAAAGGAAAGTCCTTCCTTCCTAGGATTTATGAATTGACTCTGCCTAAGGGAGATGTGGTCAGAGAATTAGGATTCCTTCCAGCTTTTGAAGAATCACACTTATCCCTTCCACTAAATTATGATCTAATTCTGAATCGGTCCCTCCTTAAAAGGCACAACAAATCACAGAATAATCATCTGTAAACCAAATAAATAATTAGAAGGGGATATGGAAATTAAACTTGGAACTCCTTAGAACATAAGAGAATGAATTCAAAATGGCCTAGTTGGGAAAAGTTGACGGAGCATCAGTGACGTATGATACGTTAGATACAATGCCAGGTGCCAGGTGTGAATGATGAAGAGATGTATGTTCCAGTAGAGAAAAGAGACAAAAACACATCGAATAACAATGCTGTTCAATAGGTGCTATAATTAATAATGTCCCAATTATAGCGGCAGCCCAGAAAAGGGAGCTTCCGAGGGAGACTTCACAAAGCAAAGGACCTCTGAACTGTGGTACAGACACACAATACCCATTCCGTGAGCATTTGTTGAATAAATTATGAGTGGAGTATTAATAGGCAGAGAAATTAGGGTGGATGGGAGAATTCCAAGCAGACCTCAGAGGCCTTTAAATGTTTTTTCCTGTATTGAAAGCAGTAGGTAGCCAGCATAAATATTTATGAGGTGAGGCGAGAAATAAAGGGTGATGTCATAGTGCCTTGAATTCTCTTCTAAGGAGCACGGATACTATTCTATGGACAGTCGAGAGGGTGTGGCATTCTTAAGGCTTCTGAGCAAGTGAGTTACTGACCGACATATCAGCAGCTTATAAAATGGTTTCTCTGTGGAATTAAGAAGAATAGGTTGATTAAGGCAAGAACTAAGGAAGGAAGACAGAGTCTGGGGCTATAGAAATAGCCTGGGTAAGTAGTAATGAGCCCCAAAGTGGCAGAGGAGAGGATGAATTCACAAGGAATGTAGAAGCCATGATTCGAAAAGATGCTCAGTGAAGCACAGTACCACAGGACCACTAGCTCTCCCAGGATTCAGCGGGTCATCTGCTTGTTTATCTCCCACAACAACTCAATGAGATCGTTATTGTCATCTTCCAATCTACAGATAAGAAAATTGAGCCTAGAGACCGTAAATGAATAGCAGTGGTGAGATTCCGTCTCAGTCTTGACTGCCTCAAAGCCCAACCTCTCGCACAGCAGTATGACACTTATAATGAAGAATTGGCCAGACATGGTGTCCACACCTGTCATCCCAGTACTTGGAAGGCAGAGGCAAGGGGATCGCAGGTTCAGGGCCAGTCTCAGCAACTTGGTGAGACTCTGAGCAACCTAGTGAGACTCTGTTTCAAACCAAAAAAATAAAAAATAAAAACAAAAACCGGGGGTGTAGAATGCCTTTAGGTTCAATGTCCAATACTGTGACTGCACGCGTGTACACACACACACGGCATTGCTTCAACTGCTGAAATCGATCTCTTTTGTATGGAAAACAACAACTACATTTTTTATCTCCACCCTGCATACTGTTCGGGGATATTTAGAGAATAAAGACACATGAGCCGAGCTGTGCGGCAGTGCGTAATGACTACCGCTGGGTCTGAGCTGTCCCAGACTTACTGACATGGGTTTCCCAGAACTCCACAGGAGATAACCGCAAGCACACGCTTCAGAAACTGGGAATGCAGAGCAGACTGTGCATTTCAGCACTGTGTCAAAACACACCAGTCTACTGATTTCTCAGTCTCAGAGTCCAAATTAGCTCCCACTGGCAAACAGGGCACAGTTCTGTTTCCTCTTTGCATGCCCTGGGAACATGCTTTTTAGCTTCTGTTAAAGTCACCTGAAACCAGATCCAGCCCTCCAACTCCCTGCTCATGGCGTCTCTGGCTATGCAAAGAGTTCAACAGGGGAAGTTTAGTGTGGATGGTGTCTCCTGTGCCCTTAGCATGGTACCAAATGTCCACAGCTGAGAACACATTCTGCCTAATTGCCTGATTATTTGGACAGAGTTTCACAAATATTCTCTGAGGAGACCATAGAGTGTTTGCTCAATGTAAATTCATTTGATGATTTAAACCTAGAAGGATATTATAGTTTTATTATTATTATTATTATTATTATTATTATTATTATTATTACTGTTGTTTGGGGAATTGTGAAAGACTAATTAACAGCCTTTTTCTAAAAGCATATCAGTGACTAATCCTCCAGAGTTATAAAGCCACCTATAAGTATTGCTTGGACAATCAATAGTCAGCAGATAAAATTCGGTGATTTCTGTTGAAAGAAACAATCTAGCCACATCGAGTGTAATGATGGAGGAGATCCGTGTTTTGCCGGTGGGTGGACTTGCATGTGTCCTCTTCTGCCTTCTCAAACCTGGAAACAGAGCACAGGTTTTCCCGAATATTCCGCATATTCTGGAGTGCAGCATTGCTCAACCCAGACAGGTGTTCACTGTGCACTTAGTTGGCCCACCTTCTCTCTGAACATATTTTCTCAACTCATGCAAGAAACAGCAGCTTGAATTGTTCACAGCAAGAATAGAGAAAAGCAATACACCTAATATGCCAATGCCAGCCTCTGGCAGAGAAGGGATGCTGGGCCATTGGAGTCTCCTTTCTCTTGACTTTGTAGGGATTCTAGAATTTCCTAGGTGCTTTTGCAAACATCACCTTTTTGCTATCTTAAATTCTTGATGATAAAGATAGTCTGTGCTTACTTGCCCACTGAACAGGGGGGGAAGGTTCAGACTTTGCAAGTTGGGCAGAGCCCTACAATCGACAACTTCCAGGCCAAGTCTCAAACCCTCCTGGGCTGATAGGGATTTTCCCCTTTCAAGGACCTCAGATGTGGGAAGCGTCAAGGCGCTGATGAGTTCAGACTCGCTCTCATCCATAACCCTGCACTCTGGAGACACGGCAGATGTTCCCATTCCATCCTATCCCTGTATCTTGAATTTCTTCTGTAGCCTAGAACTTTCAGTGCTATGGACTTGGAACGTCTCTATTCTCCTTTCCTGAGATGCCAACCCTGACATTGTTTATTTCATAAAACCATCTATCATTAAATGATTTATAAATCCTCTTTCCGATCATTCCGCTCATCTAGTACCCTTTTGAGAAAAACAACCACACATAAAATGCTCTCGGTGAAAAGTAATTTGACAAAATTGATGGCAAATTGGCAGGCACTTAGGGCTGGGCCAGGTCCTTCCTAGGTGCAAGAAGCCGGCCAGGGGAATGCCATGCGTGGCTCCCCTTACGAAGCTGTCACCGCTCCTTTACCTGGGTGGCAGCTAAGGGAGGATTTGTTTAAATGGTGTCCACCAGGCTCAGGGGCACAGAGAGAGAACCTTCTGGCATCCAGCTATGCCTCATAAATTTATCCTGTGCATAACTGAGTTTTCCCCTCTGAGATGAACCTCAGGAAGGAATAGGAGCCGGAGGTTTGAGACAGAGCGAAGCAAACTGCCTTGACATTAAAATGGTAATTGGAGCTCAGGCTTGGTGGTGCATGCGTTTAATCCCAGTACTTGGGAGGCTGAGACAGGAGGATCACATGTCAGCCTCAGCAAGTTAGAGATACCCTCAACAACTTCTTGTGACCCAGTTTCAAAAAAAAAACTAAAAAATATAGGTCTGGGGTGTAGCTCAGAGAGCAAATGCCCTTGGATTCGATCCCCATTACCACACGCAAGCATACAAAACAAAACAAACATAATAAAATAATTTTTAAAATATTAAAAATTGGACTGGAGTGGTTGGAATATTTTGAAATTGTAGCTAGTGATTATTAAAATGCTAATTAATTTTCGACCAAAAAATGAAGAAAATTGTTGTATTGAAATCTGCCTTGTGTGAGTGCGGAGAAGACAGCTTCAGGAGAGCCACGAGTCTGTCTTCAGGCACAAAGACTCAGCTCTCTCTGCCAATGCTCCTGTGAATCGCCCACCTCAGCCACCCAGTGCTCCAGACTCTGAGATTTTTCCTGATCACGCCTCGGCGTGATTTGCTGGGCTTGGTGTGAAAGGAAAACACGAGGCTCCTGGTTCAAAATGGAGCAGTAAAAGTACAAACACAAAATCTTCTAAGACAAACTTAACGTGGGGAATGTGAGTCGCCGGTGCAATTGTCAGAGCATTTGACTTCCGTGGAACCGCTCAACGAACTCAGCGCGCACCGTGCAGATCCTACGAGCGCTGTTCTTATTAGCAGCGCGGAAACTCTGCACACAGCTGAAGCAGCTGCCTTTGTTTCTGTTCTTTTAGTTTCATTTCCTGATTCCTGTGCGTTCTGCCAACAGGCCACCTTTGGCTGGCTGATGGGGCGGCAGAGCCAGGGGGAAGGAGACACGCTCTGCCCTTTTGTCTTCCGCTTCATTATTTTTATCTTTGTCACACATTTTTGAACATGCCTAGTTTAAAATGTTGAAACCTGAAATATTCCAAAATCTGAAGTTTCTGAGTGCTGACATAGGGGCCGAAGACAGGAAATCCCATACTGTGACATTTTGCTTCATGCACAAAATTAGTAAACTATTGTAGAAGATTACCTTTACTCTACATGTATAGTAGATATATAAAATGTCAATAAATGAACTTTTTGTTTAGACTTGGGGGCCTCATCTTTGTAATATTTGCATATTATATATCCATGAACATTCCAAAAATCTGAAATTTGAAATACTTCTGGTCCAAAGAATTTCAGATAGGATATTCAAGCTATGTACGATTAATACAGGGAAGTAATACGACTATAAATATATATATATATATATATATATATATATATATATATATATATATATTAAGGTTTCACTGGCATTTCTTAGAACGTGATTGCCTTTTATTGCATTTGACACAAGTTCTTGACTTAAAGGAAAGTGTGACCTCTTGGGGTGGCCGCCAACCTTGCTTATGTGGACTGACATAAATAACCAGCTTCCCTCGCTCTTGCTTTGAGCCTCGTATAGCTTTTACAAGTTGCAGATCTACAGGAATTCTGTGTTGAAGCGATGTTTTGAGCACTGTTGGCATGGGGTGGCAGTGAAAGGCAGACACACTTATTGTGTGTATATGCTCACAAATATGTTCTACTGTGGCATCTGACTTCACTCACGAGGCATACATTCGAAATTCAAATTATTAAGAAATTCAAGCCGGCATCAGCAAAACATGATCAAATGTGGAGACCCTATAAACTGGGGATCTTCGGGGTTGTGCAGCCTCCGGTTGTGGCCCTGACCATCATGGCTCAGGAATCCATGTTTGTTCTCCTTTGCATGGCTCTGCCCTGCGTCCAGAATCCAAGACTGGATGGTACGTTTTTCTAGATCTTTTAAAGTCATGTTTTAGGAGCCGGGATGTAGCTCAGTGGCAAAGCGCCTGCTTTGCAGGTGCAGCGCTCTGGGTTCGATCCCCGGTTCCAAAGAGACAATAAAAAAAAAAAGACCCCCTAGAGTCATGTCTTGCAGTGATATGTCACAATTCATCCAGCTTCTCCGGGCTGACAGTCAACGGTGTGCAGTGGTCTCAGGGGCTGTGCACTAGACAGGGTATTCATGGCCAACTGACGCACTAGCCAGCCGTTCAAGTGAAACAGGGGCTTCATAGCTAAATGTAAACCCGTACGTGACTCTCCACCAACATCCCAGTCATTGTTGCATAAACCAATTGTTCGGCGTTAACTCTTCTTTCTCTTTCCAACATGTCAATCTTTAAATTTATCCACCTGGCTAATGGGAATCTCAGTGATTTTGTTTTTGTGCTTTTCCTGCTCTGGAGATGATGCTAATGGGCAGTGGAATGTGAAGAGACTGGCCACAGGGGGGATGCTCAGTAGAAGCCAGAGTCTTGGATCACCACCAACTCTTTGATGAGAAGTGAAGTACTAGCCCGACATACAGTGCATGCCTGGACTCCCAGTATTTGAGAGTCTGAGACAGGAGGATCGCAGGTTCAGAGCCAGCCTCAGTAACTTAGTGAGACTGTCAGCAACCTAGCAAGACCCTATTTTAAAAAAAAATAGTGCCGGGCGTGGTGGAGCATGCTTGTAACCCCCGCGCTTGGGAGGCAGAAACAGAAGGATCGCGCAGGTTCGAAGCCAGACTCACTGGCTGTAGAGACCCTGTTTCCAAATAAAAATATAAAAAATAGATGTCTGGGACTGTAGCCCAGAGGTAGAAGGGTTTCCAGGAACCCCAGTACCACCAAAAAATAATAATAATAGTGCAGTTCTTAAAGATGAGTGGTGATAGTGTTCCTACATTGAGAACAGAATATGCCATATCAAATTATCAGAGGGTCATATCCTGCTAATGACCTTTTTATTCTTAACTACTTTGTGGAAATATAAAAAACAAGCTTTGAATCTTTTATTATTATTTTTTTACTTTGGGAGGAAATTTAATCATTTAAATACATGACTGTTGTTATCCCTTAGCACAGCCCTTCAAACTCTTGTCTAAAACACCCATGACACAACAGAAAACATCCGGTACTTTCCTTCCCGACATCCCTGCATTGAATTGAAATGTCGATCTATCATTTACTTACATTATGCTTTTATAATTTGCAGGATGCCTTGTAAGTAATCCATACAGATTTGCAGAAGTGAATCCCTTCTTCCTGTCAGCGTGGCATTGGCACCGAGCAATCCCCACGAGGAAAATGTTCATTAGCAGTTGCGGCCTTGATGACGTCACCAGTAATTTGCCCCTTTGCTTTCTAACATGTTGTAATTTTGCTTTGAAAACGCTGCACATAATAAAGAGTTATTGGCAAGGGTTTTGAAGGACCACGTCTCGAGTCGGCTTACAATTTAACCCTTCCAGCACTGTAATGCCCTGTGTCTGCGGGGCGGCCTGCAGCATCTGAGGACCTTGGCTCATGCACAACATCTCATTAGTTATGTGGTTTCAGAGGGTGGCAGCCTCTCATCAGGACCCGGTCAACTGAAAAGTGATGGAAGTCGGAAACCAGTGAGACAAACACAAGATTCGGAGTCTAAAGACCTATGTCAAGCCGTGAGGCTTCCCCAGCTTACTTAAACCCTGAGGGTCTCTGCTTTCATCTGCCACTCGAACTCAGTATAAGAAACATAGTAAGGTATAAAAATCATAAAGACGTTGCTTGATGAATTTTATTAATGGAACAAATCCATGTTGACCACAGAATTAGAACATGGATAATTACCAGAAACTCAAGGAATCCTTCCTGCCCCTTTCCTTCTGTGCCTGGCATGGTTTGAATTTAGACTCTTCCCCCTGGCCTCATGCCATGGATAAGGCATCTGTGTTGGAGGCCTGCTGAAGAGGGTTCCCTGGGGTGTGGCCCTGGACGTTATATATAGTTCCTCCTCCTCTTGCTCTCCCCCTTGTTCTGGCCTCCATAATGTGAGAGCAGAGCCCCCCTTTCGCTTCCTACCACCATGTCTATAGCTCTGCAAACATCACCTGACCCAACATGGACTACAACCTCTGAATTCTCAGAACTGTGAGCAAGCAATGAATCTTCCTCTAAGTTTTAGTGTTCAGGTGTTTTTAATATCACTGTTAGAATGTTGAATGAAACACCCTTCTTCCCAAGCATTTATTTATTTCTTCTTCTTCTTCTTCTTCTTCTTCTTCTTCTTCTTCTTCTTCTTCTTCTTCTTCCTCTTCTTCCTTTCTCTCTTTTTTCTTTTCTTTCTTTCTTTCTTTTCTCTCTTTCTTTCTTTCTTTCTTTCTTTCTTTTTCTTTCTTTCTTTCTTTCTTTTGCAGTACTGGGGATGGAATCCAGGGAAATTCTACCTCCAAGCTTCACCCCCAGCCATACTTTTTATTCTTTATTTTTGAAACACGGTCTCACTGAGTTGCAGAGGGTCTCACTAAGTAGCTGAGGCTGGCCGAGAACCTCAATCCTCCAGTCTCAGCTTTCCAAATGATGGGATTACAAGCGTGAGGCCCCACACCTGGCTCTCCCTTTCTTAAAATAATCTCTATTCCTATTCCCGTCATCATAGATAGGTTTGGCTTGCCTCTGGAACTTGATATAAATGAAGTCATACTCTAAAGACTTAAATTTTGCCAGTATTCTTTCAATCAATATAATGTCTGTTAGTTTCATTCCTGATGTCTCATGTTGCAATTAGGTAAGACTTGGCCATTACACCATAGGGTTTCATTGAAAATTGAGTAAAATTATAACAATTACTTCATTGCACCATCAAAAGATTTCTGTGTTGCTTCCAAGAATGTTCTTGTGCCTATTTTTTATTGTCTATTGCATTTCCTAAAAGTGAAATGCTTAATCACAAAGTATGCATATGTTTAATTTTTGTAAATACTGCCATAGATATTTCTAAATGAATTGGACAAATTCACATGCTTACCAGCAATGTTGAAAATTATCCCATATTCCTACTGTCAATGATCACACTATAGTTTTTGTTTATTTGCAGATTTTTCATCTCTGTTAGCTATATACATATCATTTTTTGTGACATGCCTGTCCAAGACTTTAGGTCATTCAATTGTATTTTATGTACTAATTTAAATAGGAAGGCATAACCATAGCTTTTCTATTCATCTCACTATGACTTCAACTAAAACAATATAAGTGGAACAAAAGGTAGGATAAAATAAGTAGAATAAAATAAGGTCAGAAGTTAATTAAGAAAAAACAACAAAATTAAAAAGAAAAAAAATCAAAATTGACTTTTGTGGAGATTAATATTAATAAATTCTGATAAGATTATTGAAGACACAAACATCTCACAATTTCCAGGAGTGGAAAGAAAAGACCTTAGTTCTTTGCTAGATTATAAAAGAATGTAGAACCTATAGACCTTATAATCAATAAAATGATTGTAGGACAATCTATAATATATAAAACAATTTTTATACTAACAAAATTACCTATATTAATACATAGCTTTCTTTTCAACTAAGAGATAGTATTCCTTCCAATGGTATTACTGTACGTTATTATCCATCATCATCTTTTTAATGAAGATCCATTGGGCTGTTCTATCATTTGGATTCACCCTCTAGTACCAAAATACATACATACATACATACATACATACAGTGGACAAACCAGTTACACTCACATAAACAGTACACAAGACCTACTTTTCTTACCACATCTAGTATTATTACAATTACTGTTCTTTTTAATCTGACGGCTGTAATATTTATGATGTTTTATTTTACATTTTGCTGTTTGCCATTAAGGCTAAACAAGTTTCCATACTACCATTAGCAAATGACATCTCTTCTTCTGAAAATAATTTATCCACTGAACTATTAGATTTTTAGAAATCCTTTGGTAATATCTTGAATATTCAATGTTATTAATCATGTGTTGGTTATATGAATGCCAGATCTCCTCTCCCCTTCTGTGGCTTTTACATTTAAAAAGCTGCATTGTCTGTTATACAAAGATTTTCATTTTGAGGTAAACTCAGACATTTTTCATCATGAATTATGTTCAAACATTTTATTTAAGAACTTCTTAATTGCCACCACAGTCAAAATGTTCATCTACAACCTGCCTCTATAAGGTGACTTAAAGGTTGGTAGTGTTTCCAGTTTTAATAATCTGAATTTGTTTTCTATTGTGTGCATTTATTTTATATGCTTTTGCGTAATGATATAATTTTTCCTTAATAGAAGATTTTTGCAGTACAAATATTGGTAGTTTTTTTTTAACTTAAATATATTTTTTAACAATATATTGGTAGTCTTTTAAATATCACTTCCCCTATGGTTAATTTCCATTCATGTGTCAGACTCTAGATTCTATACATTGTAACATGAGTCCATTATTTTATTACTGAACTAACATCAAAGCACACTTTTTAAAGTATTATGGTAAATTTTGCCGTGCGTGGTGGCGCACGCTTGTAATCCCCACACTTGGGAGGCGGAGACAGGAGGATTGAGCAGGTTCGAAGCCAGCCGCTCTGGCTTACGAGACCCTGTTTCCAAAAATAAAAAAAAATAGGTCTGGGAGTGTAGCCCGGAGGTAGATGGGCTTCCAGGAACCACAGTACCACACACACACACAAAAAAAAAGTATTGTGGTAAATTTTGATTTTTTTCTCCTAAACAAGTTCCTTTACATTATTATTATTATTTTTTTTTTGCAAGTGTGAATGACTATCCATGGCTATTTATTCTATAGTATAGTCTTAGGAATTTTTACAATCAGCTTTTCAGGCTATGTTAAAAATTGGGCCGGGCATGGTGGCACATGCTTGTAATCCCAGCATTTGGGGGTGCTGAGACAGGAGGACTGAGGTTCACAGACAGCCTCAGCTACTCAGTGAGGCCCTTTGCAACTCACTGAGACCCTGTTTCAAAATAAAGAATACAAAATAGGGCTGGGGGTGTAGCCCGAAGGTAGAATGCCCATGAGTTCCATTCCCAGTAGTGCAAAAAAAATTGCCAAGAATTATTTAACACTAATAAAAAATGGTTTAATGGAGATATAATTTATATAACATAAGCATTTACTCTTCTACTGTTCACTCTTATACTGTCATTTAGTATATTATACCATTTAGTATGTTCACAGAGCTATACAGTCATCACTACTGTTTAATTCTAAAATATTATCATCACAACCCCAAAGAAACCCTGTGCTCATTAGCAGACACTGTCCAGTTGCAGCCACTAACCCACTTTCTGCCTCTATAAATTTGCCTGTTTGAGGCATTTCTTATGGAATCACCCAATACATGGATTTTTGTGCCTCTTCTCTTTCCCTTAACATGATGTTTTTAGGTTAATCCATGTTTAGTATTTTTTTTTGTTGTTGTTTTTTTATGACCAGATATTCCACTATATATGCACACCATAGTTTATTCATTCATCAGCTGATGAGCATTCGAGTTGTTTATATTTACCTGCTAATATGAATGATACTGCTATGAAAATTTGCGTACATATTTTTGCTAAATATAGGCTTTTAATTCCCTTGGATAGGCAAACACCTAGGAATGGAATTGCTGAGTCATATGATGGTTATATATTCAGCTTTTTGAAATTACCGAACTGGATCACCTTTCAAGTTGTCTCTATCATTCGTCTTTTTTCATTTGAACATATTACTTTTTTCACCATTTTTGGATAACAAGCCAAGTATTTGCCATTTGTGTAACAAAATATGGGGAAAACCTCCTGCCGTAGAGCAACAGTGTGTTCGAGTGGAGATTATATTGCTTTATATTTCTCCAAAGAGTGTTGTTCTTTTAAAGCAGGTTTTAACTTGGTTGGGTTCAACCAAGTTTCACCTGATTGGACTCAAATAGCAAAATCCACCTCCTGAATGGCAGCTCAAATTTCACCTTACATCTAGTCCTTCAGTTGTGTTCTGTCCCCCTGATGTTTCAGAAATTAGCAAGACACTTAGGAAGTGTTTATAAAAAAAATGTGTTTTTACATTTATCTTTGGTTTTGTTTCTTGAAGGTGACTTAAAAATACATAGCATATTTAATACTTGTTCATCCTTATTAGTAAACATACTTATATGAATATGCTTTTACCTAAGTTATTTTTAAAGCCAGTAAATTTTGACAAGACAACCTAAAATACAGTCAGACTTAAAAAGTAATTAGCTTTAAATTAGAATCTTGATCTTTTTATTTTTCAGCAATAAAGAAATTAACTCTTTCAATTCTATAATTAGTACAATTTTTTGTTTTTGAAATTGTTCTATTTTAGCCAGGCGCGGTGGCACACGCTTGTAAACCCCGCGCTTGGGAGGCGGAGACAGGAGGATCGCGCAGGTTCAAAGCCAGCCGCGCTGGCTTAAGAGACCCGGTTTCCAAATAAAAATATATAAAATAGGTCTGGGAGTGTAGCCCGGAGGTAGAAGGATTTTTAGGAACCCCAGTACTACAAAGAAAAAAAAGAAATTGTTCTGTTTTCCTTAACTAACCCTCCCTTTGTTACACACACACACACAAATGCACATCAACCTGTATGTCTATATGTATATTCATGTATATTTTGTTTTATATGTGTTACAATATATGTAGCTCAAATGTGTGTATGTTTTCCCATGCATAGATATCAAAGAACACATATGAACATATCCACAAGTTTGTTCAACTATGTTATATGTGCCTGTATAAATCACACTTGTTATCATGTAAGTGTGAATATAATATATAGTCACGTATGTATATTTTCTGTATCAAATGCTGCAAAGTTTTATTTTTGACATTTTGTTTGGGCTTTTACATGTATGTCATTTAACAGTGTCAATAATAGTTTTCTATTTATGTTTGTTTCCAATTTTGTTTTAATCTCACATTGGCTTCGTAAAAAATAATGAAAAAAATTTTTTTCCTGTATTTTAAACTCATTGAGGTTACAAAAATACTCAAAACTTCGAGAATAATTTGCCTAAGGAACAAGTTTTTGGCATGTGTCCCAATGTGCGCGTGTCAAGGAGAATTGAAAGGATGCTCTAGGCCAGGCTCAGAAACTTAGCAAGGCCCCCAGCACCTTAGTGGTATGCTGTTTTACAATGACCAAAACAGGGTGGTATAGCTTGGATGAAGCGTCCTGGGTTCAGTCCTCTGTAACACACACACACACACACACACACACACACACACACACACACACACACACGGAGGAAACAGCTACCTTTCACAGAGGCCCAGCTAGACCTTACTCCACAGAAACATGCATTTCAACCCATTCACAAAGGTTAACATTCCCAGGAAACATTTGTTTTCATTTTTAATTTGAGTTTCATTTTTTTTTTATTTTTGGAAAGATTGTGTCTTGTTAGTTCTTCTAGGGTTTACTTTCCCACAAAAATAATCTTTTCCAATAAACCTGCCATCTCTTGACTTTCCACTACAAACCCCGGGAAACAGGAAACTCACACATTCTCCTTCCCTTCCCCATTTCCTGATATTTGTTATAAAAAAAAAAAAGTTTTCCTTAGCCCATCATAGCTATGTAGTTATTTTCCCCTCGTGAAGGAAGCTCTTGATTTTTTCCCTGGGTTGTAAAATATAATATGCATTTTAGATAACCATAACTTTCTCAATAATTTCTCATTATTTAGGATTCACATGGATTGGTGCTCATGGACAGACTTTTCATATGTGGTTTCATCATTTGCATAGTTTAATTTTTTCTACTCTGTAAATTGCTTTTTACCAGTGTGTTCGAGAAGGTTCCAGTCTGTGTGCATGCTAGCACTTTTTTAGAATGACCATTGAATTCTGCTGTACCTGAACAACCATCAGGCTGCCTATAATAATCTTGGATCATACAGTTTCTCACCCCATAAGCTCCTGTTAACATTTTCCCATTGTTGTCTGGTGTCGTTACCTAATGTTCTGTAAAAGTTCGAGTGCAATAATTTTCTTTTTCTCTCTTACAGGATTTTTCCCCCTCTTAGTGTTCAGGAGCTGTGCCAAGATGCAAACAATAGCTAATACTTAAAAGCATATCCTCTGCACCAGTAACTCTCCCAAGTCCATTATGCATTTTAACTCCTTGAATTCTCATTCCCAACAAATGATGAAGCTGGTGCTTTAAATATTCCCACGTTTGCCGGGCGTGGTGGCGCACGCTTGTAATCCCCACGCTTGGGAGGCTGAGACAGGAGGATCATGCAGGTTCGAAGCCAGCCTCAGCTGGTTTTAAGAGGCCCTGTTTCCAAATAAAATATAAAATAGGTCTGAGAGTGTAGCCCGGAGATAGAAGCCACCTGGGTTCCATCCCCAGTACCACCAAAAATAAATAAATATCTCCACTTTTGATGACTAGAAACCTGCCCAAGTCATGTAGCTCTTCAAGAATAAAGCTGATTCCATGCCAGGCAGTCTCTTGTACTACTTCCACGATGTGGATGCAAATAGTTCTCCTGTTTGAAGGTTCAGCCATGTTTTCGTGGTAGCAGTGATTTCTCTGTATCTCTGAGCCCTCTTTATCTGTTCCATCGCCTCCTCTCCTCCATTCTGAGGGCTCAGATGTCCACTGTGGCTTCTCTGATGTATCATGTCCATTATCCACCATCTTTTTGTAATTCCTCTCCTCCTGCTATGTTTTCCCATAGCATTCTTCTTGATTATCACAACTCTTTTTCCCACAACATGGTTTTGCCAACTAGAATCTGCTTTTCTCCTCCGCCACCAAATTGTGTTTCTGTTTACGTGGCATTTTTATTTCATCTTTATTGATACTAACTATCCGTATTTGGGGGTACAGTGTGCTATTTTGATACATGTATAAAATATGCAATGATCCAATTAGCATAATTAGCATATTTACCACTTCAACATTTAGAATTTATTTGGGGTGGGAACGCTGAAAATCCTATCTTCAATATTTTGAAATATACAACAAATTATTGTTGACTATAGTCACCCTTCTTTGCTATATAATACTAGAATATAACCACACAATCTTTGTGTGTGGTGTGTGTGTGTGTGTGTATAGTGCTGAAATTGAATCCAGGGGCATTCTATCTGTAAGCCCCCAGCCTTTTCCTTTTTTTCTTTTTTTTTTGTTTGGAAATGGGGTCTCAGTAGGTTGTTGAAAGTCTTACTATGTTGCTGAGGTTGCCCTAGAACCCGCGACTCTCCTGTCTCAGCCTTCCAAGTACTGGGAATACATGCCTGCACACTATGGCCAGACTCCTAACTGCATTTTTGTACCTTCTTTGCTGCTTTTTTCCCTCTCAGCCTCTGGTAATCACTATTCTCTCCTTTATTTCTATGAGAACATTTTTTTTTTTTTTTTAGCTTTCACATATGAGTGAGATCATGTGGTATTTGTCTTTCTGTGCCTGACATATTTCACTTAACATTATGTCCTCCAGTTTTATTCCTGTACCCACAAATAATGGGATTTTGTTTTTATGGTGAGGTAATATTCCCTTGTGTATATGTATCACACTTTCTTTCTTTATCAATTTATCCAAGAATGGACACCTAGGTTGATCTTGGGGTAAATTGTGTATAGGGCTGTAATTAACATGGAAAAAGTTATATCTCTTAAGCATATTTTATTAATTCTAAATTGTTGTTTTCTATTCAATTTGTTTTCCTACTTTTGAGGATTCATTTAAGGACCTTGTGTGTTAGCTTTAATTTTTTATTTGTATCAATTGTTTTTCTCATCTTAATTCTAGTTTTTTATGTTATTTTGAGAAAGTGTTTATGGGACTATATTAGGATGTATAAATTCTTCCAAATGGAATTCCTCTTTCCTATTTCAAATGCTACCTGCCTCCCTTCTCTTTCTTCTCTTTATTTTTCTTTATTTTCATTAATTTTAACAATAGCTTGAGATTTTTTTTTCATTTTACTTTAATAATGACAGCTCTATGTGGACACTCCTTTGTCCATGTACAAAAAAGGCACAGCCTCCTGTCTCCCTAGCTGTACTCAGTGGGGGCCAACTTATTTCTTCCCCCAGAGGAACAGTCCAAGGACTGCTCACTCCTGGTGTTTGCTGGTGTTTCTGTTTCCTTAAAAAGCCTCAGATGTAATGGCAACACATTTTAATTTGTTGATGTTTTCTGTTCAACTTTGTATAATTTTATTAGCCTAACTCAGTTTTTTCTGGGTAGTCCAGGGTATATCCTTCTTATGTGGACATGGAAATTACGTTTCTATTGGATTGTTCTGCCCATACGGTCATGACCTGACAGATACAGCAGCTCTGCACTGCTGGTCCCTGCGGCTTCGCTGAGTTCTTATCCCCCTGCCTCCCTAGCCTGTGCTGGGGAAGATGAGGGAAATTTGTTATCTGAACCAGGAACTGTAGGGACAAAGGCCCTATTGAGCTCCTTCTCTATTTTTTTTTCTCAATGGACACCCAAATCCCATCAAGATCTTTATCTTGTTATTATCTGTTACTGGAAATAATTATCTATACTTGAATGTTTCTCCATTCCTGTCTGATCTACATTAAGGGAAAAACCGATAACTTCTCAGATCTTTGTGGTGTGTATGTGTGGGTGGGGGGAGAAGGGGTGCTACTAGAGATTAACCCCAGGGGCATTCTACCTACAAGCTACAACCCAACCCTTTTAGATTTTATTTTATAGTTTCCAAACAGGGTCTTGCTAAGTTGCCGAGAGCGTCCCTATGTTGCTGAGGCTGGCCTTGCACCTGTGATGCTCCTATCTCAGCCTCCCAAGAACGTGGGATTAGAGGTGTGTGCCACGATGCTTGATCAGATTTTCCTTATTTTAAAATATTTTCTGCCTACAATGTTGAGATGATTCTTCTCACGTGGGTGGGACATTTCATAAAATTAGCCCCAGTGGATATCCAAATTACAGAATGGAAAAAATTTTAAAGAACTTTGCCTACTTATGCATCCTAACATTTTATATAGGTTCCTGAGAAAAAGGGAAGCATCTTTACATTCCTCTGCTCTATGCTTCCAGGTCATCTCCTTCAAAATCAACAATGATAACCATACTCCCTCTATTTTTGTGAAATCTTGGAGAACTGAATTTTAGATATCTTTGCTCATTTATTTTAATTTTATTAAATTTTGGGCAGGGAGGTCTGTGATCCTACTTTATAATATTTTCCCAGAATTCTTCTTCATCTTTCATCCTGCCTCTAGAGTCACCTTACTCTTGATTTCTATTTCTGCATACAATATATTTAAATTACACTTAAATATGATTATCTCTTATACTTTGCGATGCAGTTTCCTTGTTTTAGTTGTTTTAAAAGCTTTCTTCTCTGAATGGCCATCTTTCTTACTTGCTAAGCGTGCAATGATCATGACTTTTCTCCGCTTTATATTTTTAAATCTACCTGCTTATCTTGGTTATCTATTGTATGCTGCATACAAATTAAACGAAACAAACTGAAAGTTTTGTGATTTTTAAAGCAACAGTTGTATAATTTCTTTTATCTTCGCAGGATGATCTAGCTCGTGTTAGTGGGTCTTGCTTGAAGTCTCTCATTTTATTATAGTCTGACAGTGGACAAAGCTGGAATCACCCAGAGCCTCGCCCAGTCACCTGGACACATGTCTAGCTGGTCTGGAAGGCTCCGATTTGGGGCTGTAGAAGCTAGAGGTTCTTGGAAAGCTTGCTCTATTGCTCCTGGTCCTCCAGGCAGTTTCTCCAGCATGGTGGATGTCAGAGCAAAGCCATGAGGTAGTCCTGCTCAGTTTTAAGAGGAAGGTAAATTAGGAAATGGGAAAGTTCTGGAAGATTTGGACTGTACCTATTGGCACAGCCATTTCCAATAGACAACAACAAGCTATCAGAGTCTGCCCCCTGTGCGAATAATTTACTTTCTTTCATCATGAACAACATTCTGAACCAAATCCTCAAGACCCCCAAGCACCATTCCATGATGGCATCAGCCTCGGGCTGAACATCCAGAGTCTTCCCAGCTAAGCCAGTTCCAGGTACAATGAGGAACCAGGGTGCAGTTGCTCAATTAGAGCTCAACAGGAAGGACTCTCCTTGATGTGAAGACCCGAGGAGTACAGAGAAGTCCTCCCTGCAGCCAACTTCACTGCATAGACTCTCCAGGACAGACATTCCCATTTGGCAGGGGCACACGAGGTTGCACTTAAAAAGTCACTGGTCCATCTGTAGCAGTCCTGAAACCAAGCCTGGCCCATGCTGTCAACTGAGCTTTTAATGTCTTTATTGAGTTATAACTAATATGTAAAGAATTTCACCTACTTAATATATACAACACAAATAATAGTGCTACCATCATTACAATTAAGGTAACAGGCCTATCCAACACCTCCCAAAGTTTTCTTGTGTTTATTTGTATTGTGGTGGTGTGTGGTGTGTGGTGTGTGGTGTGGTGTGTGTGTGTGTGTGTGTGTGTGTGTGTGTTAAGAACACTTAACATGAGATCTACCCTCTTAACATATTTTAAACAGCATAATACCTTAATGTGAATGATAGGTATCATGTTGTGTAGTAGAGCTCTAGAAATTATTCATCTAGCATAAGTGAAATTTTAAACATATTGAACAATTCCTTATCTCCCCACCCCTAACCACAGGCAATCACTACTATGACCTTGAATTTTTAGACAGTTTATAAACATGGAAATGTTTAGCATTTGTTCTTTTTTTGAACGAACTATTTTACTTAACATAACATTATCCAAATTCATTCCTATTGGGAAAAATGACAAAGATTTTCTTCTCTTTGAAGGCTACGTGCTATTTTATCAAATGTGTGTTAGCTGGCTTTATTTCACAGTTACAAAATATGTAAGATAAACAACTTAAAAGAACTGCCAATACTCAACATGCAGATAAATATGCTCTGTTCCTTGACAGCAAAGGTATAGAAGATCATATGGGACCAGAATGATGACTTGATGACTGCGGCCCCTTCTAGAAACTCTCTCTGCCACACTGAGGCCTGTCCATCACCTCAGGCATCCGGGTGGGTTCCTAGGACTAAAATACTGTGGTGTGGGCAAAGAGTTAGAAGAATGAGTCCCATCCTGAGACACAAAGATGAGCTCCAGAACGCCTCAGTAGAAAGGTCTCAGGACCTCCAGGCCAGGGACCTCAGCTGTAAAGGCCATTTATGTATCTCAGCCTTCTCCTGTTTCTCTGGTGGGATGCTTCTCACCATTGCCCATGGACCCTGGCCTGGACTTCAGGAGCAATGAGGGAAAGCATCAGTTGCAGGCTTATTTCTCTGCATAGCTCTATGTAGGGACAGACCCTCAGAGGAGCTCAGGAGAAATGTCAGTCTGGAAAATGGGTCCAGCACCCAGCCCTGGGTCTTACAGAGAAGAGACCCTCACGGGATGTGTGGGTCACTGGGGACAACCATGGGATGGCTGCTCTGTGGGGACAGGTGGTTCAGCCTATTGCCTCCTGCTGCAGGATTCTCACAGTAACCCTGTGAGGTCACTCGGCCTTATGGATGAGGAAACAGAGATGCCATGGTGCCATGGTTTGGTCAACTTTATACAGCTATAAAGCAGAACGTGAGGACATGAAACCCCACATGTCTGTTGCCAAGGTCTACAACCTATCCCAGCAGTGCTTTGGAGCAGGTGACAGTGAGGACCCAGGCCTCCCTGCTCTGCATGGGGGTCTTCTTTCCTTCCCACATGGGAATAAGGGAGCAGAAGTCAAAGGAAGACTCAGGGGCTGGGCTGGGGGAGGAGGGCATTAGTTTATCTCCTCTCCTCTAAACGCTCATAGGCTGAGCTAACTCCTTTGCAAATATTCTCCTATAAATACAGGAGGACAGTTGTTTCTGCTATTGATTTATTTACTAACAGTTACTAAAACACACCTTAGTAAGGAGAGAGGAATGAAAATAGTCCATTAATTGCTTTTGTGCTCCCAAACTGTGCTAGGCACTGTGAGCTCCTTTTTAAAATTTTTACAGCATCTGTTTTAGTAGCTATCTATTCTGTTTCACTGGGAAGATAGCTAAGTATCAGGCAAAGCAAGCATCTTGCCAATGTTATGAGCAGCAAGTAGAAGGGTCAAGGCTCAAGCCAGGTTGTCTGGCTGACAATTTATTTTTGGTTTCTGAAGGGGTATTGAAGGCACTGGCTATACTGGTTGGGACAGACTGAAAAAAGGAGACACTTGTGGTTAGTGGAAACATTTGGACCAGTCAGATCCCCTTAAACTATTCTTCTTTAGTAAGATGGGGTTGGTTGTTTGTTTGCTTTTGGTACTAGGGATTAAACCCAAGGGCATTCTACCTCTGAGATACACCCCCAGAACTATAGTCTAATTTATTTAGATTTTTTCTTTTTTTTGGTGGTACTGGGGGTGGAACTCAGGGGCTTTCTACCTCCGGGCTATACTCCCAGACCTATTTTATATTTTATTTGGAAACAGGGTCTCACTAAGTTGCTGAGAGCCTCACTAAGTAGCTGAGGCTGGCTTTGAACCTGTGCAATCCTCCTGTCTCAGCCTCCCAAGCGCGGGGATTACAAGCGTGCACCACCACGCCTGTCTCGTTTAGTTTTATTTTGAAGCAGGACCTTGCGAAGTTGCTGAGGCTGACCTCAAACCTGTGGTTCTCCTGTTTCAGCCTCCCGGGTACTGCTGCAGGCATGCGCCACCATGTCCGACTCTTGTAATAAGATGTTTAGACACCCACAGTCTTGGTCAGCCCGGCCTTCACCCATGCTTACAGAATGGCCATCCTTGCCCATGTGTTTAAAGGATAATATCTTCTACATGGCTTAACCTACCCTTCTTTACCCTTGGAATTTTATTTAGAACGGAGATTCCATCTAACTCCAGTTAAAATGGCAATCATCCAAACAATAATAAATGCTGGGGAGGATGTAGGGAATTAGGAACACTTCTGTACTGTTGGTGGGACTGCAAATTAGTACGGACACCATGAAAATCAGTACGCAGGTTTCTCACAGACCCGCCATGTGACTCTGCCATCCCACTTCTGGGCCTCCTTCCAAAAGAGCTGAAGTCAGGATAGTAGAGTAATACACGCATATCCATGTTATAGCAGCATAGCTCACAATAGCCTCATTATGGAACCAGTCTAGGTATCCATCAACGGATGAAGAGATCACAAAACCATGGAATACCCACATGATGGAATTTCACTCCGTCATAAAGAACAAATCTGTGTCATTTTCAGGTAAGTGGGTAGAACTAGAGAACATTATATGGAACTAGATAACATCATACTAAACGAGATTAACCACTCTTTTTTTTTTTTTTTTTTTTGGTGGTACTGGGGTTCCTGGAAGCCCTTCTACCTCCGGGCTACACTCCCAGACCTACTTTTACATTTTTATTTGGAAACAGGGTCTCCTAAGCCAGCGTGCGCGGCTGGCTTCGAACCCGCACGATCCTCCTGTCTCCGCCTCCCAAGCGCGGGGATGACAAGCGTGCGCCACCACGCCCGGCTGAGATTAACCACTCTTGAAAATCAAGAGTCTATGGTTCCTCTCATATGTGGAAGACAGAAAGAAATTGGATATTAAAGGAAACCTTAGATAAAGAAATAAAAACTCCAGTGGAGCAATGGAGGGGGTTTAGGGAAGGGAGGAAGGGAGAGATATAATAATGGAAACAGTTTAAATTATGCTATGTGAATATAGGAAATTATCAATACCAATCTCAGTGACTTGTACAGGGAAGGAGAGAGTAGGATCTGAAGGGGAACGCACCAAGTGCTGTGTGCATATACGTTCCTATTGTTCCATACCTCATTATGAGGTATAATTACAATGCACTGATAAAAGTATATTAAGAATAAAATAAATCATGTTGCCCCCTCTCCTCGGCTGCCTCCTCCTGCTGTATGTGACTCAAACTCCCTAAACTTTCAACCCCTCAAGTCCCACATTAGGGAGCCCAAGCCTGTGAGAGTTTTAGGTACAGTTAAAATCCACCCTCTTCCTATTTTTGCTTTTTATTTTTAACTGCACTTCTTTCTGACAGGAACTCTGTTTGTCCTGACTTGAGTCTGATGTTATGAGTCACTGGGGAGATATAATATGCTGATTGCAGAAACAGGTTATTATTTTTTTCTTTTTTCTATGACTCATTCTCTTCACAATCTCTAATTTATGATAAAAAGTCAGCGAAATTTAAGCACAGAGAATGTTGCTAAAGGGCTGTCTTATTGTGTTTGGGTCCACTCTGTCTGGTTTAATTCTTGGGGTGAACAATACATTCACTGTGGCTCTAAGAAGGAGTGGGAGCTGGCAACCTGTACCTGCCCCTGCACCACTGCCGAGGGCAACTTCTGAG
The DNA here is from genome assembly GCF_963383645.1 of Muscardinus avellanarius. Lineage (NCBI taxonomy): Eukaryota > Metazoa > Chordata > Mammalia > Rodentia > Gliridae > Muscardinus > Muscardinus avellanarius. The sequence continues at coordinate 8,758,483 of NC_137801.1, read as the reverse complement.
CAGCAGGAGCTGTCATCGAGCCCCATCTGCTATCTCAGTGGTTCCTCGGCCTCTCTGACTCAGCCTCTTTAGTTTGTTCAGGAACCAAAGTCTGAGACCAGGGCATCCTTGAGCATTCTTAACCAAGGCGTGGCCCTTGGTTCCTGGGATGCTGATTTGCAGCCGTTTCTATCTGGACACAGAGCTACTCGGCACCATTACCTAGGAGCTGCTATCAAGCAATGGCTGGGATGGCCCATAGATGGCTTTCAATTTCAGCCATCCTCTCTTGTTAGGGATTAAATTCTGTCCCCATCCCAAATCTGTAACTTGGGATCCCCAACTCTAACATGACTCTATTTAGAAAGAGGGACTTTTTGGAGATTATTAAAGGGAAATGATGTCTTATGAGTGGGATCCTTATTCAGAAGAACTGATGTCCCTAGAAGAAAAGAAAGGAAGGCTAGGAGTAGAAAGGTCACACAAGGATAGAGTGAGAAGGTGCCCATCTGCATGCCGGGATGAGACCTACCTGCCCACACCTTGACCTTGACCTTGCAGCCTCCAGAACTATTAAGAAATAAATGTCTATTGTTAAGACCCCCGATTTATGGTACTCTATTCCTGCAACTCCAGCTGACTAAGCCACTGCTTCATCATTATTCTATCTTCCATGAGAAATTTTCAGGGAGATACATGTCCTGGTCCTGGTGGTCAGGCCAGATACTGTCTTCCCTTAGCCGATGCCAAGTTGATTTTTTGACTCAGCCCCAAAGATCTGTCTTTCTTTTCTCTTTTTATTGACTTATTTTTATGCCCCTTTCATGCAGGCTACTAAGGGTCTTTATTCATTGTTCATCTTCCTGACCCCAGAAATCAATATTTCCTCCATCTCTCTTCAAGAGACTTGTTTTTCTATCTTTATAAACAGATTGCACAGAAGCTGTACATTTTCCATCAAAGATAGTTTGACCTCCCGCTCTACCCTTCAAAAACAAAGCTTTGAATAGACATCAGAGTTCAGGGTAATGATTGTAGAGAATAACACATATGAGGAGCTGAGAAAACTGAATGCTAACAAGGGAAACACCGGGGGGAATTATTTCTGCCCCAAGGGGTCCAAGCAGAACATACCATGGGCATGGTGTTGGAGCTGTGCCTTGAGGTATAGATAAGACCTCATGGAAGAGGAAGGCAGTGATGGGGTCCCAGCAAGCCAGTTGCATGGGGAGCTGTGAGGGTGTTCAGGAAGGCAGTGTGAGCAAGGGCCAGCCATCTCCTGTGGTCACAGCTCATGGTTCTAGGTGAGGAGGGGAAGAGCTGCGGCTGGTGACCACAGAGGATGTGATTGGGGCAGATTTACCGGCACAGTTAGCAGCTGCCCTCCAGATGGGCGAGGAGTAGTTTTTGAGCACTCTGATCCCATGCTTCTTGTCAGATAGTCTGTACTCAAGAGCTGGGTGCAGTGGTGCACATCTATTATCCTGCTACTTGGTAGGCTGCGACTGGAGGGTTGCAGGTTCAAAGCCAGCCTCAGCAATTTAGCAAGGCCTGCAGCAACTTTGTGCTCGGAGTGTCACTGGGAGGTAAAATGCCTCCTGAGTCCAGTTCCCAGTACCAACCAACCAACAAACCAACGAACCAACCAACAGAAAAGGCCTGTATTGGGTCCCAGATTAATGGGAAGATCTTTTTGGTCAGCAACTGGCCTGGGGTTGAGGAGGGAGTTTTGAGTGAAACCCAGACCCTTCCATTCTTGTCTCCTTATATTTGAGCATTGGTGAAATGACACCAAAGATTCTTTTAAATTAAAATTGCCACTCATTGCCTGAGTCTCACTGACAACCTCACTGTCTAATAGAGACACAATAAAGGGGCTATGCGACTTTTTCAGATCCCTCTGTCAAGTAGTGGAGTGCAAATTGAGCCTCAGATCTTTACGACTCCAGAAGAGAGATTCTTCAACCATTTGCTCCCCCCGCTCAAATGTTGGGTAGATTTTTTACAAGGAAATAAAAGCAATTCAATATGCTGTGATAATTTTTTTTTTTTTTGCTGACCTTCAAAAAATATCCAAAAATTGTCTGAATTGCCTCTGGTAAAAGCAGTTCTGTTTTGGAACCATTGATACTCTCCTTTCTGACTGAGTTAAGAAAATTACCTTAACAAGAAAAATGTGTGTATACACTGTGAAAAATAAAATGCACCCAGTGGTTAGGCCAGTACTTGGCATAGAGTAATTACTCAGTAAATGTTGGCCAATGTTAAGATAAGTAAAAATGTTTTAATTTTGTGTCTACTTATTTACAAGTATACATATATATTGGCATATTGAAATTCAAAACAAAATAGTGCTTGTAAAATTGCTAATGTGATTTACGTGTGTGTGTGTGTGTGTGTGTGTGTGTGTGTGTGTGTGTTACTGAATATTGAACCCAAGGGCATTCTACCCTGAGGTATATATATATTGCCAGACTTTTCTATTTTTTTTTTTTTTTGAATCAGGGTCTCATTAGGTTGCTGAGAATCTCACTATATTACCAAGGCTGTCCTTGAACCTGTGACTCCTATTTCAGCCTCCCAAGTACTAGGTGTGCGTCACCATACCTGGCTCAATTTACTTACTTCTTTCTTCATTTGGCAATATTCCCTGAGAACAGCCTTCTCTACAGCTTTCAGATAAGAGTTTACATTCTTTTGAAACTCAAAACTCAAAAGAAGCTTTAAATCAGTTCTCTCTGTTATCAAAATGGTGTGGCAAGTGCAATAGCCTTTGGCTACTTCGTCACGTGAAAATAATTTTGTGAAGTATTCTATAGAGTAGAAGATAATTTGATCTATCCTTTCACATAGTTGATCGGTTTCTTTAAATTATTAGTAGTTCAGAAAAACTTTCTTCCTGTCATAATTTCTTATCAGTATTACCATTGAGATGTTTTCTGCTGTCAAATTTAGGAGAAAAAAAAACCCACTATCACATTTCTATTATTTGAAAGCTGTGAGATTTTAAGTCATACAGCATTTTCTTGGGCTGGAGTAATTATTTTAAGCGTTGATTAGATAGCATTGATTAACAGCTTCTCATGCTGCCTCTGTTGTCATGGCATGAGTTTGTTATTTTGTCAGTGTCAGAATTTCCCATCAGAGCAGCAGGAAATAGTTATTTTCATAATTCCATCTCATTGGATTCCCTTCTGAAAAGAAGAAAAAGATGTGGAGCGTTTTAATTGTATAAGCTGCATTATCAAGTATATTTTGGGAAGGCTAGAACTTCTGTTTTAAATTATCTGCTTGTACTCTTATATGTTTGATGATTGGAAGGATTTTCCACAGATTAGCTTCTGACTCTGCATAGTTCAAAACCTGTTCTTGCTCTGTTCCCCACACTCCTGTGGCCACAGAGCAAATTTGTATTGTGAATCAACCTTTGGCCCCGCTCCTTTGTGTCAAGACTCAGGGTGAGTCAACACAGTGGGTGGCAGGAATATTTCTGGAAGCCATTTCTAGACCAGGATGGTTAGCAATAACACAAATGCTCTGAAAGAAACTGAGACATATAAATCCATTTCAGTAAGCCCCAAACTAATCCCACCTGAAGTTTCTAGTTAGATCACCAAATGCCAGCAGCCACGGTATACCACCCAACACAAGGAAATGTTTGAAAGAGAAGAAAGAGGACTGGAAAAGGACTGTGGTCTGAAGTAACCACAGTTAATGCATCTCACTTTTGCAACGTTTGCAAAGCCATATGATCCTTCAACCCCAGCCTGGTTCCTCTGAGAGCGCTGGAAGAGACCCAGGCACATGGAAGGCTTAGAAGCTCAAGTTTCATTAAATTCACTGAAAATAGACCCCTGACTCTGTGTATGGAGCTTTGGGAGAATGTAAGACCTGTTCATATCTCCCAGATAAACACTGAGTGGAAACACAGGCTCAGCCTTAGACCATGACCTAGGACATAGGTATTTTATAGAAACAAGCCTCTTGCGTCAGAGTCTAGATATAGAAGCCATATCTGTTTCTGTGAAATGTCTGGCTACCCAAATTGTTGATTCATGAGTTGTGGTCATTGAAAGGGTTCTGGGTGAAGAATAACAGCTTCCTATACCACAAATAGGTTCCCCAGAAGGTAGCTAAATGCTCTCACCTGCTCCTTCCTCATCATGATAGGGTCTAAAGCCACAGCTTGAAGACATCTTGCAAGATGTCTGGGGGGAGGGAGAGTTGGGTTGGAACTCTTCAGAGGGTGTGAACAGCTGGAGGATGGAAACCTTCCTGGTAATGGACAGGGACTCCGCATAAGCTTGGAAGAACTGTGTCCTGACAGTCGTGCTGAATGACTAACTCTTGCTTCCCTGGAGATGCTTCTTCCCCTGTGTTCCTATAATCAGGGTGTTTTTTAGGACATAAAATATGATCATGTTGCTCCTCTCCCTAAAACCAGCAGCAGTTCTGATGAGTGTTGGAAAAAAGTCCCATGACCTCCAGCTGATCCCACGAGTTCTTCTCTGGCTTCAGCCAACAACACCTCGAGCTCACCGCCCAGCAGTCACCCCTTCATGCCTGTGTAGCCTGGGTTCTCCAGAGAAACAGCCTCAAGCCTATGGGGTTATCCATATCTGCATCTGTATCATTTCTGTCATCTGTATATATCCATATGTATATATAGAGAGAGGTCTGGCTTAGCCATCACAATACCCATCTTGGCTTGGCCCAGAAGGCTTATTTCTAGTTTTACTCATGACACATTAATATGCAATTTCAGTCAAAAGAGACACTGTAAACTCCTTGAAGATTCCTATTAGTCCAGGTCTAGTCATAAGCCACCTATGTGTTTCAGGAAGAAGAGATTAGGTGCAATGGATGTTTTTGAAGGGCAGGAAACACAGAAGAGAAAATAAAGAGGTGGAGGAATGGAAAACAAAGAGAGGCCTGACCCAGGGGATAAAATATGCTAACTCCCTTGTGCTGGGATCACAGGCTACTTCTGCTCCTGAGAGGCTGAGACAGGACCACAGCTAACACTGAATATACCCACAGAGGGATTAGTTTTGCCCAGGTCACTGGAGTTTCTGGTCCTCTAAATACTCAGCTACATCCAGCAACTTCTACGCTGTCAGAAACGCAAACCTCAAGCTTCTCCCCTCTGCTTAGCAATCTTCAGACAGTGCTCTCTACTAGCAAAATTCTAGTTAGATTCTGCTAGTATAGGAGCTTGGGGAATGTAGTTCACAGACTTCCAGCCTTAGGTACCTGCGCATGTGTTTTGTGCTTACAGGGCCTCTGGAAGTTACTGATCCTGAGGATTTTATTGTTATCTTCCTTCACATTCCCCTTCACTGCATCTTTGTCAAAGCACCAATAAAAGTTTAAATAAGTTAATCTGTTGCCAAGCAACTCATTTTTATATCAGCACACTTCTCAGTGCTAGTGGTGGCATTTCTTTATTTCTTCAGTGACAAGGTACTGGCAGGTTTTAAGAAATTATACATACACCTACAATCCTGAGAGGGCTTTTTGTCTTCTTTCCTTAAAAATGTGCTGATTTTTATTCCTCAGACACTGCCTCTATGAAGCTCAAGAGTGAAGAAGCATGCCCCTTTTCAAACTTTGTATACTTTTGACAGGGTTTGACATTTTGCTTTTGTTTTATTTTTTAGCAGGGCTGGGTATTGAACCCAGGGCCTCATGCATGCTAGGCAAGCACTCTACCACTGAGCTGTATTCCAGTTCCCCTTGTATACTTTTGAGAGATATTGGTTACATCATAAATGTTATAGGGCTTTTGCCTTCTTGTTTTGGAATTCTAGTAAACTTCATGACTGAGATAAAATATGAACATTTTCATATTATCTTCTTGTTTTTCTTTTTTGCTGAATATTAATACTATTAATATTAATTCTTAATACTGTTATTAATAATATTAATTATTAGTACTATTATTATTAAAATTATTAATAGTTTTAATACTATTAATATTAATACTGGCTTTATTTTTTGAGAAAATAATTTTTCTTTTGTATTTTTTTTTTTGTGTGTGTGGTTCTGAGGATGGAACCCAGAGGCCTTTTACCTCCAGGCTATACTCCCAGACCTATTTTATATTTTTTATTTGGAAACAGGGTCTCACTAAGTTGCTGACAGCCTCACTAAGTAGCTGAAGCTGGCTTCGAACCTGTACGATCGTCCTGTCTCAGCCTCTCAAGATCTGGGATTACAAGCGTGCGCCACCATGCCCTGCAAGAAAAGAATGTTTAAAGCTGTCAAACGAGCCAGAGGTTTGGGGGCACTACCATTTCAAACGAGTTGAGTTGGCCTTTCAAGGAGAAGATTTTGGTTTAATCTTGGAAAAATTTATAGACAATGTACACAAACACATACGTACACATACAAAACCATGTAATTTTTTTGCATGTACATTTCGTCTGTATAAGTTAGTGGGATGGATATTTAATGATCGTTCTGTTGTTGACAGGTGCTCTTCTCTGTATTTTTCAAATTTTATTATAGCCCTGTGTTGTTTTTGTTTTCTACTTAGGTGTTGTTACCTTTATTTTATAGATGAGGACGTGAGGAAGAGAGGTTAAGTGAATTGTCTAAGTCACACCAGCCACTGTTGAAGTCAGGAACCAAACCCAAGTGCATCAGCGTTGAGGGCTGAGGTCAGAGGGGTTGCACTGTCCTGTGCTACTCTTCTTCCTTCACACTCACGGTCATGGGAGGGTTGGTGAACTCACAGATCTTTTAAAACTCTGACTTTCTAAAATGTTGCACTATTCTAGTTTTGCTAAAAGTTTTATATATATATATATATATAAATATATATATATATTATATATATATATATATATATATATATATATATATATATATATATATATATGTGGTCCTAATTCAAATACATTTATATGCCCAATTACAACATGAGTCTGCAGCAATGTGTGTCTGATGCTCTGAGCAGTCACTTGAGAATTCCTACGCTCATTATGGTGTGTTATTCCTCAGGCTTAGATGCGGCCTATTCCATGAGCATATTTTTAAAGACGGCAGGTCAGCCCCTATGGTCATTTTACCAACTGGAAAGTTGGCCTAACCTTCTGAGAAAAAAACTGAGAAAACTTTGCATCATTCTGTTATCTTTAATATTTATAAACTGAGCTAAAAACAATCCTATTTTTAACCCAAGTTGATCCCTTCACTCCTTAAAAAAAATTTTGCCTTGATTCCACCACTACAATTTGAGAACAGTGGTTAAAACAAGGTCAAGTCTTTCTTTCTTTCTGTTATTTCACTTGTTGGGCTGACTGAAATATAAAAGATATAGGATCAATCAAGATCATTTTGGTTAAATGTACTAGGATTCTCCAACCCCCAATACTAACCTTGTTATACCAATACCACATATGACCACCACTGCTTAACTGAAACCATTGTTTCTTTTATTTATTTATTTATTTCAGTAAAGGGGATGGAACCCAGGGGTATTCTACCTCCAAGCTACACTTCCAGTCTATTTTTTATTCTTTATTTTTGAAACAGAGTCTTTAACAACCTCTGCCAGAAAAGATTGGGTTGCTAAATTCTTCTCCATCCCTTTATTTATTTATTTTATTTGTATTGCTGCAATGCAATTGCAAGAATAATTATGCATCATAATTATCACATCAAAGTGATACAAACATGCATACTCACACTTCTTGGTGTATTTCCCTCTGGGTCATCTACGATTCATTCTTTGGGTGATCTGAGATGGTTTCTACTTTCCTTCATAAACAATGACCTATCTATACCGTAGCAATTCTTTCTTGTGTGAAAAACAGAATCTGACATAAACTCAGGGAGTAGAACAATCTTTTTAGCTCATTTTTAAATTTGGACCAAATTTGTACATTTGTACTAGGACCAAATTTGTACATTTCCTTGCCATTCACTCATTATTTGCCTCCTTTTAAAAAGACACATTGGGCCTATTTAAGAGAAAATGTCCTGTAAATATAAACGTACTAACAGCAATCAACGCTCACAATTGTTTCTATTCACTTTCCTTGAACTAACGTGAAGTTCTGAGAATGTTTCAGGTCTGCTCAGAGCTCTAGACGGAGTTGGGCTGATAAGACACCTGATGTCCACAGGCAGATCTTGAGTTGTGTCTGTGCTTGGCCTATTGTGAGCAACACTTCCAGGAGCATGGGGAGGGGGGGAAAAATATTCTCAAGGTCCTTTTCATAAACATAGTGAAGAGGCAGGGTTATGGCTCTGGGTAACTACACCCCTTTTGGTTTAAGGGGCAAGTTGCTGGGCTTAGTTTGAATGAAATCAGAAACTGTGTTGCCTCCCCTTGATGGAGGGTATTCTCCAAAAATAAAAATCAACTTGCAGATTATAAGAACCTAGAGGAAGAGAAATATTCCAGATGGCTCTGCTTGATGAGACTTTTACCGGCCATATGGAACCACTTTGGGTCACTCAACCACTGTAGCACTGAAATAGTTTAAAATTCCGAGCCCAGTGTTACCGCACACTAGAGCTGGATTCAGCAGTCCACTCACTACAACATGCTCATGGAATCCCAGGCTGTGGACTGTCAGAGATTCTGAATTTGCAAGCCAGAAAGAGCAGCACTTCATCAGAGCTTCAAGAAGGCCCTGGGGACAGAGAAGCAGGCCGGCTTCCCTTTCTTCCTTTCTATTTCAGATCCCCGACTGCCAATTTTAGTCACCTGGATAATCGTTTACTACACGTGCGTTTTCTCCAACACTACATTTAAAGAGAACCACATAGGCTTTGGGGAAAGCCAGAGAAGAGATAGAGGACCAAAGCAAAGAAAACTCAATAGGCAAGGGAAGCAATCCTTGGGGGATGGTCCACATTGGACTGAGAAGGATCCTTGCTTGTTTCTGGTCCAAAGAAGTTTGTCATTCATGCTAGGGAGAATAGCTTTTCCTTCTGCTGCTGTTTTTATTTAGGACAGCCTACCGGCTCTTACAGAGATGCTTCTTAAACATGTATTCTTCATCACAGGCGATTTCCCCTTCCTGAAATACTGCTCCTGCTCGCTTCTGCCCAGCTACTTTCTTCCCATCCTTGATATTCACTCAAATGCCACCCCAGGGAAACTCATTCATTCCACATCATGCTGCTCCTGTGCACTCCTACACCTTCCACACCTACACCTCCCTAGGTGGAGTTATAAATGGCTCTTCCTTATTGGTTTCTGTATCCCTAGGAGTCAACTTAGTACATGGGAAAGAGTACTCTCCCAGAGATTATGAGCTGACTAAATCAGTGGGTGAATGAATAATCGAAATTGGAAAGTTAGCTGTATGTGGTTTTCTGGTTTATGGTATGAATGCATAATAGTGTTATCCAACTCATTCATATCACTCCACATAAAACTCATAACAGCAAAAGGATTGCAGGTTCGCGGCCTGCCTCAGCTACTTAGTAGTGGCACTCCGCAACTTAGTGAGACCCTGTTTCAAAACAAAGAGTAAAAATTGCACTGGTTGTAGCTTGGTAGTAGAATGCCCTTAAGTTCAAACTCCCAGTATCAGAAAATAAAAACATAATAGACCTGACTATGGAGATGAGTCATTTTCTCATGAACTACTCATTTTCTCAGAACCCAGACCTGTCTTCAAAGTAGTGGACCACATTGTCATACACCCACCTGCCCAACAGATTACGACAAAACAAATTTCTCAGTTCTGATGCTATGTATCCGTGGTTTTAAAATATGAGTTTGAAAGATAGCATGAACCAGATGGTGACTATAACATTTATCTCTTTGAGGGGTAATATTTATTGTTAAAATATAAGTACCTATGAAGCTTCTATATAGCTTAAGAAACAGTGACTATGTTTTTTAACAACCTGTAAATAAAATCTGAATATTTGGCTAGCTTTTAATTACAAATACAAATTATTAAGAGCTTATATTTTTGCTGATTAATATTAACAGAACACTATAATTAATAAAATCTGAATATTTGGCTAGCTTTTAATTACAAATACAAATTATTAAGAGCTTATATTTTTGCTGATTAATATTAACAGAACACTATATAAAGACATCTATGGCCGGGCGTGGTGGCGCACGCTTGTAATCCCCACGCTTGGGAGGCAGAGACAGGAGGATCGCGCAGGTTCGAAGCCAGCCACGCGCGCTGGCTTAGGAGACCCTGTTTCCAAATAAAAATATAAAAATAGGTCTGGGAGTGTAGCCCGGAGGTAGAAGGGCTTTCAGGAACCCCAGTACCACCAAAAAAAAAAGACATCTATGTATTTAATGTTTTTACTATAAGGTTCTAGAGAGCCAGTGTAATGTTATTTTGATCTCTATGATATCCATTGATTTTTACACTGTTTCTCCATATTTTTCTGGTGTGTAAATTATTGTGTGTGTGTGTGTGTGTGTGTGTGTGTGTGTGTGTGTGTGTTAATCACTAGTCTACCCCTTGGCTTGAACAGGCATATATATAATTATTTGATGGACAGCTATATCTGCCTATGCCACAAATTCTCACTCAACATAATTAAAACTGCATCTTCTAAATCTTCCCACTTGCTACAAACCTTATATTCCATCTCTGTTTTTTAGTTAAGCCATGACTTCCGCACTCCACATTGGAAAATATCAATAATTTCCCCTCTATTCAACATTGAATGTCATTAAGTCCTCATAAGTGGCTTCTTTCCACATAGCCACTAACATTCTGAGATCTACTCTGCACACAATTTCCAGGAAGATTAAAAAAATAAATCTCTCACAAGCCATTCCTCTGCTTAAGGAACAAATAGGCATTGCCTGATCTTTATGGCCAGTAATCTGAAGAGACTACTCGGTAGCCATTCTGAGAGAAATGGAGAGGGTAAATGAGCCAAGATGTAGTTTGCGAACTTCAGACTCCATGGTCCTCTGGAATCCAGCATGTGCTGTTGGATTCAGCTACCCAAAAAAACAGAAACGAGCTTGCCTTCTGCAGGGGAAGAAGGAGCAGTGTCCTGTCAGAGGATGGGGGAAAACAGCGCCCAGTGTCACTGGGACCCCACCACACTCCAGCACCCTTGTCAGCATCCTGTGCTCTTCCTTCCGGAACAAGTCTCGACTTCATCCCAAATGTCCAGACGCCGCTCCTCATCTCAGATTTATCTAAGGCCTCTTAGTATTTGTGAATCACTTTGCACCCTTGATGGAATTTAAAGATACCAAAATGATTCTACAAAGAAGTCACCGTATTTTTCTTAAGGAACTTTGTGTGTGGGCATTTTTATTTATGATTAAATAATGATTCTCTCAGCCCGTGTCATCTTTCTGCAAGAGGATCCAACACCTGTAACTGCCACGAGGACTTTGAGAGTGCATCCCAGTGTCACAGACATGCCTCACAGTTTCATAGGCACCAGTGTTATATATTCTTCCAGAGAAAGAAGATTTTATGCAATTATTTCCATGTAATTGAAGCTAAAAAAACATGGAAGCTTCCAGAACATCAGTGTTTGGGCCCATACTCTTAATATGCAAGAGAGACAAAACAAGACAAGAAACTAGAAATTCTGACTTTTCACAATTCTTCCTTGGATCCTGTTTCCTTCCACTCGGTATTTACATGAATTTTATTTATAATTATTTTTATTTGGTTGGTCTCTTTTTTTTATTAAAAGACCTATTGTCATTCATCTCAATTCTTTAAGACAAGATTATTAGCTAGAAAGTATTAGGGTTTGTAATAAACCTGGCCTGAAATATTGTTCTCCCTAGATATTTGCTAGGTGACCTGGGAAAATTTAGTAACCATCACTGAACTTCAGTTATAATACCGATAATAGAGAAATACTGCAACTTACATTCCAACATTGCATTGAGGAGTTGCAGGACACCATAAGAACACTGGGAATCTCCCTGAGCTATCTGCATGCCAGTCATGGCTACTCTACTGCCCATTTCTACCCAGCAGGCTTCTTAGTGATCACTGTTCAGATCATCCCAAATTCTAGGCTCTTGCTTTCCACTTCGGATGAATCCCATATAAGACGAGATTCCTCAGTGTGTAAAAGGTTCCATGTCCCATTTCTTCTGGATCTGCCATATTCAGACTGTAAATTATTACATGTAAGTTTTGCTCAGGGACTGTATTATCAGATATAATTAGAAGTCAACTTGAATGATATTATAATTACAGGTATCACAGTTTAATTCAGCAAAGATGTACTGAGCACCATATATCACATATATATCTTTATATCTTTATATATCTATATAAAGATAAATAAGGCAAAGTTTTTTTCCTTAAAGGCACATGGGATCAGGGAGATAAACACAATTTCACAGCAGGGTGATAAATGCTATATGTGCATACAAAGTGCTGTGAGGACATAGGAAAGAAGCCTAAGTACAAAGTAATTTTGCTTGTTCAGAGGAAGGGTTTATGGAAGCCATTGAGAAGACACAGAACTGGACTGGAATCATAAAGGCACGAAGCTGTTGCCTTTGGGGAAAAAAATGAGAAAACATTATATCCAAAGCACCAACCACTGTGTTTTGGAACCTATTGTGATGATCTCTTTTCTACCCCTTAAGACCTATTTCACCTTGAGTAAGTTACTAGATTCATTGCTCAGTCCTTTTTATTCTTATTTGCAAATTAAATTTAATAATTTCTACCCAAAAGATTTTGATGCTGAGAAAGTCATATTGTGATATTCAGCTAACCTAATGCTCAGTGCACAGAAGATGTTTTGTCAATTTCAGAAATGAACCAGAAGAAACACGTCTCATTCATGGAGAAAAAAACACACAATGAGGAGTCTAGATCAGCACTTTGAGGAAGGTGTTTGAGAACCAGCCATGTGGATGTTCAGTATATGTTTACACCCGTGAAGCAGACAATCATGGCCAGATTTGGTGGTGCTGTATCTGTATATTGTTGAGACCATCAAGGTGGATCATTGGGACGTCCTTCTCTTGCTCTGTCTCTGGAAGACTGACCATTCCCTGTTAGTGTTGTCCAAGACCTCACCTAGTTTGACAGATTTGAGACCCCTCACTTCAATCTGTGTAGCAGTCATGATTTCCCCAGCCTGGCAGCACATCAGCCGTGAAGCTGCCCACATTGCTGGCTCTTTGGTGGCACAGTTGGACGAGCTCTGCACTTGATGACCATCTGCCCTGGATTAATGTCTCACATGACTGAGGCTATACTGGGGAAGCCAAATTCCAAGAGGAATGAATTTTGTGTAACTGTTTCCAAATACATCTGCCTGAGTTACCATTCCTGGGGCCCCCAAACCTAACCCCACACATGTACCCAGGGCGGATCATACTCTTGACCCAGGAAGCCAGCATCCAGGAGACAACAGGTAAAATAAATATCTCCCAGGGAGTACCTGCTGGAAACAAGAGAGCTGCTCAAGTTCCCTACGTAGCGACCTTTATTTTTAAGTTCTCCTAAACAGCAAGAAGGCCACAGTCCAAATGTCCCAGATTCTTCCTGATATCAAGTTACTGCTAATAGGGCTACGTTTAAACTACTGAGCTGCAGACTGACCCTCTGGCTTACGGTTTTGTTTTCTAACTCCAAGCTCAAGTTTGGAGCAACAAATTTAGCCACCTGAAACAACAGTATTTGCCTAATCTAGAGTGATCTATTTCCCCAGTGAAGATTGCTTTCGGTGTTTCGGTGTTATTTTTATTTTTCAAGGGAGTTCACATTTAATGTGCACGTTAGCATGTTCCTGTCTCCCTGAATGGGTCTGCTTGTTTCAGTGCGTTCCTCTGCCATGTTGCTGAGCCCCACTTCCCTCAAGGTTCAGGAAACTCTAAATATTAATGAGGGCCAAAGACCCATGCATGTGGCAGATCCTTCTTCACCACCGTTAAACACAATTTCCGAGGGCATTTCATAACTTTGGAAACCTGACCAGCAAAAGTGTAGCACCATCACAACTCGGGACGATATTTTTTTTTTCTAAAGTGTTATTTATGCAGCAGGAATTGGTGAAATGAGGGAGTTTGTATTTAGCATCTGGAAAACTTTGTAGAGGTCAATGTTTCTCACAGCACCAGCAACAGCATTGCCCAGAAAATCTGCTAGAAATGCAAATGACTGGGTCTGTAATGGTTTAGATCTGGAATGTTTCCCCAAGGCTCTCGTGTCGAAAGCTTGGTCCCCAAAGAAGCAATGTTCAGAGGTGAACATTTGGGAAGTAATTAGATCATGAGGGTTCTGATCTCATCCGTCCATTAATCCATTTAGCTGGATGGACTACCAGGATGTGGTGGAGGCTGTAGGTTGAGGGAGGGGATCTATGAGGCTTGCCTTTGGTGACTATATTTTGGTCCTTTCCCCCACCCCTCTTCCTTTTCTCTCCTCCTCCTCTTCCTCCTCCTTCTCCTCCCCTCACCCTACCATGAGCTGAGAAGCTTTCCTCTCCTTTGCAGTTCTACCTCATCTGGGGCTCAAAACAATGGAGTCAGCTGACTGTGGACTAAAAGCTTTTGAAACCATGAGCAGAAAGAAATCCTTCCTTATCTAAGTTGTTTTTCTCAGGGTTTTGTCAGAGAGTAGAAGCTCTGACCGACACAGAGTCCTATACTAAATCTGCTAAGTAAATTCATCATCAAAGTCTAGAGTGGGGCCCATCAATTTTGTGATTCTGATGAAGCTTATACTTTGAGAACCAATACTGTGCACAGGGCTTTCCTGCCTTGCGGAACTATGAAAGTCAGTGTGACACTAACACACTGTTCTTCAGGGAACTTAGGATCAGGGCTCAGACAGGCCTAGAGTCTGTTCTCAGATCTACTATTGATTAGATATTGATCTTAAAAGCATTTTTTATAATATATCTGGGTCTACCTTTTCTCATTTGTGAAATGGAGGTAGTGATGTAATCTATTTAATTCTTTCATTAGTGATGTGCTTAGTAATAGATAACACACTTTAAAATATTTAATTTTAAGAAATAAACATTGACCACAAGTGCTTTGATTTATTTTTTCCATAGCAGTATTTTTTTTTAATTAGGTGCATCATAATTTTACATCATCTTGGGGTACAGAGTGTTAGAAAAATACAAGCACACAACTCCTGCTGTCCTCCCCACTGCCCCCCTCACCCCGCTAATCGTTGAGATTGGAATTGACAATTTTGTATATGTTCATAAGGATTATTCTACTCCTGTATTCTTTATGACTTCTTCTCCCCGCTCCCTTCCCCAGTGATTTTCAGTCACTCCCCTGAAGTCATTTCAGAATATCTCTCTAGCTTCAACACATAAGAGAGAACATACATTGACTTATTTTTGGGAATGAGTACAGTCATTTAATATTCTCGAGTTCCACCCATTTTCCTACAAATGGTATAATTTTATTCTTTTTATGGCTGAATAAAATGTTATTGTGTGTATATACAAGTGTTTCGCTGTCCATTTCTCCACTGATGGACATGTACGCTGCTTCCATAGTTGGGGATTATAAATTGTGCTGCTATGAACATGGATATACAGGTCTGATGAAAATATTTTTATTTCATTTCCTTTGAAACATGCCTAGAAGTGCTACTGCTGGTTTTTATGATAGTTCCATTCCCAATCTTCTAAGACATCTCTATACTGATTTCCAAAGCAGCAGTACTAGGTTGCAGTCCCACCAACACTGCAATAGGATTCCTATTTCTCCACATCTTCGACATCATTTATCATTATATGTGTTCTTGATGATTGGCATCCTAATTGGAATGAGATGGGATCTCAGTAGAGTTTTTATTTGCATTTTCCTGATAGCTAAAGATAATGAACATTTTTTCATATATTTTCTTGCCCTTTGTATTTCTTCTTTTGAAAAGTATCTAACCTCTCACCCTGCACAAAGTCAACCTAAGATGGTTCAAAGACTTAGAAATTAGACCAGAAACTTTGAAACTTCTAGAAAAAGGGTATAGGATCAACACCCCAACATATAGGTACAGAAGGAAACTCCTCAATAAAAACTCCAAAAACTCAGGAAATTAAATCAAGAATTAATGAGTGGGATAGCATTAATTGAGTGATATGTGCAAGTATGCTTCTACCATCTTGTACTCTATTAATATGACTACAATGCACCAATAAAAAATTTAAACAAGAAATTTGGTTAATTTTTTTTAAAGTTAAGTTAAATTTAAAAGCTTCTATACAGCAAAGGAAACCACCAAGATTCTACAGAGATAGCCCACAGACTATGGGAAGATTTTCATCTGTTTTTCACCCATCTAACAAAGGTCTAATTTCTAGAATATATAAGGAGATGAAAAAGCTTAACACTAAAACAGACCAAATAAGCCAATTAAAAAAATGGACAACTCAACTGAACACTTTTCTGAAGTGCTTTTAACCTTGAGAATACTTCATGCAGCCAACACTGATGTCAGTGTATTATTGCAAAGATCGCCTTCATCAGTCTTTCTGGCTATAGGGGTATCTGAAATTCAGGACACATAGTCTTACCACACCACAATATCAATATCTTCTCTCCATGGCAACAACAAACCTTTATTTCAGGTGATGACTAGATAGAAATACATCAGGGTATTTTGGTGGAAGCAGAGGAAACCTGAAAGATAAGTTTGGCAAGAAGGAACAGCACATACATCTTGAAACCAAGAGAGAGCCAGATGAACAAGCAAGGTGTGTGCATGTAAGAGAGACAGAGACAGAGACAAAGATGGAGATGGGGATGGACAGGAAGAGGAACATGAAAAGAAAAAGAGTGAGGATTGAATGGCCAGGTGGAGACACTGCATTGGCTTCTGACAGTCTTCAAGTAATTGGCTCCTGAGCCCATCTCCATGGTCCTTCCTGTTCCCAGAACACTGCATCCCTCTCCATCCTCAGCCAGCTTATTAGGTTGACATGGGAGGAAACTGAGGCCAGAGAACATGAGTTACTATTCACTGATACTCGCATAGAAAGAACTGACGTGGACATCAAAGGAATGGCCACAGAAGCCTTGGACCAGCAGGAGGACCTTGACGTTCCTGTTCTGCTCCACCTCCATCCTGTCCCTCTGCGGCCTGAGCAAACCTGGGTCAGGGTGCAGGTGACCACAGGTCAACTCAAGAAGGGTGGGCCCAGACCAACTCTGCGCATGCACAGCCCGACCCCTGAGCTCCCAGTTCTCCTTCACGTGGGTAGTGCAGGAACATTCAGGCAGCTCTGTTCTAAGTCAAACACCGAGAGAAGTCGGATAGAGACTTTTAAATTTTTTCCCTTCTAACTATATTTATTCCTATTCAAATAAAAAATATTATAGTTACACTATTGAAATAAATACCCCTTCTGCTGCCATGACCCTCCACATGTAATCTTTTCCCTGGTATTTCCTTTGATCTTCTTCCCGTAGATTTTTTCACATGGTTGCAATTATAGCACACACAGCATTCCCACCCTGACTCTTTTATTTATTTTTTTACTCTATTTTGTGTGTGATGTTGGGTATTGAACCCCGGGGAATTCTACATTTGAGCTGCACCTTCAGCCTGATTTTTTATTCTTTATTTTGAAACTGGGTCTCATTAAGTTGCAGAGGGCCTCACTAAGTAGCTGAGGTTGGCCTCAAACATGGATCCTCCTATCTCAGCCTCCCAAGTACTGGGATTACAAGCGTGCGCAACCATGCCCGGCTCATGGCTCTTTTCATTATTCTTAAATAAGGAACAATTCCACTTGCTCCCAAGTTCCCACCATGTTCATTTGAATAACTACAGAATATTTTATTCAGGTAACACACTATACTATATTAAACCATTTCTTCTGCTGTGATTCTTTTTTTAATTGAAGTCCAACTTAGTGCTAAGTATTTAGGCAAATACGGGCCAATCCACCCCATTTTCACTATGCCTTTTAGTACTGTATTTCCTCTTATAATTTGATAGGACATGGAAGATAAGTACAATATTTTTAAAGATGCTCATTGTTATCATAAGACATTCCACAAGCATCCGGAAGACTGCGAGCCTCTATTTATATCCAAACACGCCAACACTCAGCTCCTTTTATGGACTTTGTGTCTTTTGTTTTTTCTCCCTTTCCTTGAGCCTTCCATTCTTCACTAGTTTAATCTGAAGGGCTCCAACATCCCTCCTGGGGTGTGCTACACACACACACACACACACACACACACACACACACGCGCGCGCGCGCGCGCGCGCACGCGCTCTTTGCCTTTTGTATGTTGCTTCTAATCCAACAATGAGCTCGATCTCCAGATCGACCCTTCTCTCTCCTTACTATTTGTCTATCTCATATTTTCTTGCTATAATAATTGTCCATCTCATCAGTTTTTCTTTAAAACTTGATCTTGCTGGGTGTGGTGGAGCACACTTGTAAACCTAATACTTGGGAGGCTGAGCAAGGAAGATCACAGGTTCAAGGACAGCGTCAGCACTTTAGTGAGGCTCTCAGCAACCTAGTGAGACCTTGTTTCCAGATAAGAAACAAAATCGGCCTGGAAGTGTAGCTTGGAGGCAGAATGTCTCTGGGTTCAATTCCCAGTACCAAAATAAACACTAACTTAACTAACTAACTAGCTTGGTCTTATAATTTTTATCAAGAGTTTTCTTCAAGAGGTTGTCCCTTTACTGGAGTTTGATTAAACTCAGGAGTCACTGCTGAGTCCAGCCTATCGGGCCAGATTGACCAGCAAGGACTCCGCAGCACCCTAGGACTGATTCTTTACTTTAGTTCCTGTTCAATGAGCCTATTTACTACCGTGGATTTAATTTCTTTTTTAAAGACACAGGTGCACATTAAATATAATGCCTTTATTGCTAGCTTCACCTAATTTTACTCTCAAAATATTCATTTTTCAAGATCTTGGATCTATTATTTTAATATGTATATACACATATATAATAAATACACACATATACATATATGACATATAGATAGATAGATAGATAGATAGATAGATAGATAGATAGATGGATGATAGATAGATAGGATACCTTGATTTGTTTTTTAAAAGAATATGAAAATAAAAGAATGCCTTTCTACATCAAATGCGCATGGATTTAGAAGAAATCAAGAAAAGATATTCCCTAGGGGACAGGTCAGAGAGCACTGATTTCTAACACTCCATTGAGCAGAAGGCCTGAGTAACCGTCACTTGGAAAACTCTCCCTCTCGGTCCTGGCTCCCTGGGAAGAGCACTCCCTGCTGAGGACCTGGAAGGCCAGTGTCTGCCTCAGTCACTGCCCCACGCCTCTCCTGAGGGCCACCTACACCAGTGCAGATAAGCCAGGGAACTTGTCCTGTCTTCTTACTGCAAGAGGGTGATGGCAGACCGGAGGAGACCCAGTTTTCTTTCTGGTGACAGAGACTGGCCAGCTTTTCACAAGACGACTGTGGTCATCGCCTTGGAGAACTCGTACTGAAGATTATCATAGTCATAGCATGGAGGAAAACTGGAGTCCCGGAACCAGGGAAACTGCACTGATGAACGGTGCTAATCTGGAGATTCAAGTCATGTTGCTGCCTTTATGGATCATTGATTTGTTTGTTACATGAGCTACTATTCCAATAAGATATACATAAACACAGTAACTTCAGTGAGCCTCTTTAGGAATCCTAATGGTAGCTTAATGTAGCCTATGGGTGTGAAAAGCTATTGAATGCCTTCCAGAGTCAAGAGGGCCTGATGTCGCCCACACTTCAGCTTCTTCTAAGGATCCCACAGCCCTTCGTTTGCTCTGGAATTATTCCAAAGTGTTTTTATCAAATATTATTAAATAATATTATTAAATATTATTATTATTTAAAGCAGAGAGAAGAGGTGTGTAGGGATTTCAATGTCCCAGGAACCTCATGTAGCATAGAGTAATCTTTAAAAAGTACAAGACAAACCAACACACAGGTGTGAAGCTTTCCATGAACTCAGAGGACAGGGTGCCAGAGGCTCCCCTGTACTACTCGTGAGCAGACACTCGCGCACCAGACTCGAACGCTGCATGTTAATTGAGTCGTTGCACCCGCCAGGCATCCAAGAGCCCAAACACTTTCCTTTTTCTGAGTAATGTTTCTGTCTTTTAAAGCGTTATTTCTAGTTTGACACAGCACGGTTCTTTCTTCAATTTGTCGTGGACAAACGGAGCCAATTATTTTCTTTGGAACCACTCTATCAACCCTCCCTTTCGTGTGTGCTGGTCTGCACGCACCCGTGTGTGTGTGCGCTGGGGAATTCTGTGCCTGTGCAGCTTCCTGCAGAAGTGCAGACAGGGAGGCTGAGGGCCGTGGACAGGATGCACGTTTTCTTCTGACTTGTCGACCACCATGAGATGCTGGGCAATTACAGCCACTTTGTGGATTTCTGAGTGTTGAGCTATTGGCCATTCTCATTCTCTCTCTCTCTCTCTCTCTCTCTCTCTCTCTCTCTCTCTCTCTCCTCTCTCTCTCTCCCTCCTCTCTCTCCTCTCTCTCTCTCTCTCATTTGCAGTTTAATAAAAGCCAGCTGCCACTCAGCCCGTTTTAGTGGCTCATGCTTCTGCGATTTGAGTCAGCAATGACATATCCGCAAGCTATTCCAGTGAAAGGGAAGCCTGCGCAGCGGATGGCCACTGGCTTTGTGACGGTAACTAAGCCGAGCATCCTGCCCTGGCTGGGCAGCGGATTCTCTCTCAGTTCCAGTGAGAGGGGGAAGTCTGAGCAAGTTCCAAGATGGGGGGGACTTTCTCTCTGTAAGAAGGTGAAGCCAGAGCCCAGTTGGGTTCAGTTGCTGTCCCCGGAGCTTCCAGAGCTGTAAAAGCCGGGATTTGGCACTGAGTGATCATCCTGAAAGTGAAGCTGCCCAACCCTGTTGTCGGAGCAGTCAGTGACCCTCTGTTAAATTTTAGTGTAGTAGAGTTTTTTGTTTGTTTGTTTGTTTGTTTGTTTGTTTTAAGCTTTGGAAAGTCTTCCCTGAACATAAGTGGTTCTGCATAGAACCATTTGTTTTGTAAAGGAAACTTGCTTCTTTGAACCTTCCAAGTTCAAAAGCAAAGATTCTTTCCCGGAGTTTGGTCTGATCCCCGCAGGCTCGCGGCCACATGACTCCACGGTCCAGGCTGCCATCAAAGCGCCACGTTTGCAAGACACAAATTATGGGACCAGCTTAGGAGTTCACCAACGGACAGATGGGTAATGAAAATGTGGGATAGACGCAAAATGGAACTGTACACAGCCGTGGGGAAGAACAACATGATTCCAGTTGCAACAAAAGGGGTCAAACTAGAGAGGGTTTTGCTGAGTGAGATCAGTCAGTCCAGGTTGGGTTTTCTCTTGGATGCAGAAGGTAGAACAAAAGTAAGAAGCAAAGGGAACCAGTCAAATGAGGAGAGAAAACAATAGTATGGTGGGAGGGGCTAAAGAGAGGGAGGTGGGGAGGAGAAAAATTACAATGGAAGAAGGGAACGGTTTAAAAGAGGTCTACCCGTACAAGATCTCACTACCAATCTCCCTAACGTGTAGGGAGAGAATTACAGAGGGTAACTCACCATGTGCCGTGCGCATGTGCGTTTGGGTATCACTTTGAATCTCACTATGATGTACAATACTATTATATTACATAATGCCACTTTGGTCCCCGAAAAGCTTTGTAAATATAAGGTGGGAACTGGCTTTATTCGAGACATAGGAAATAGTCAACTATCCTCATATTCTTCTAGTGAGAGGCGCGCTTTACTAAAGGCAAAGTGTTGTGGGAATTTCACCTGGAGGAAGAGAAAACACTCTCTATAAACTCAAGTTTTTTAGAGCCAGACACTAGGGTGCACACTTGTAATTTAAGTACTAGGGAGGCTGAGACAGGAGGATCAGAGGATCAGAGGCTCATGGCTAACCACAGCTACTGAGTGAGGCCCTCTGCAACTTAGTGAAACTTGGTTTCGAAAATAATCAATAAGAGGAGTGTTAGAATGTCCCTGAGTTCAATCCCTACTACTGCCAAAAAGGAAAGAAAGAAAGAAAAAAGACATGAAAAAATGAAGCCTTTTGCTTTAGCTTGTAAAATCCTCTTATTTTCCTTAGGCATTAGGAATAAGATCAACTTTTCTTTGGACCTGAAAACATACACTGACAAACCCAGCACAGGCCTGTAGCAGTCGACATGCATTCAAAGAGGGTTCTTTATAAAAACAAAATTTACCTGTGCACGTTAGTGTTTCACTCGACCCTACTACAAAGTCATTTTGTCATTGTTACCTTCCATAAAGCAAAGAACTAGCCCGGCGTGGTGGCGCACGCTTGTAATCCCCGCGCTTGGGAGGTGGAGACAGGAGGATCGTGCAGGTTCGAAGCCTGTTTCCAAATAAAAATGTAAAAATAGGTCTGGGAGTGTATCCCGGAGGTAGAAGGGCTTACAGGAACCCCAGTACCACCAAAAAATAAAGAAATAAATAAAAAAGCAAAGAACTATCTAACCTATGAAAAAGAGGAATGAATCCGGGGCTTGGACCTGTCACGCAGGATCCTGGCTGATACCAGGTTCTTAACAGGCAGTGTTGCTTCAGGAAAGCTCTTTTCAAGAATATTATTTATAAATATTGTTTGGAATTCTTTGGTGAATTATTTTATTATTCAGGAGGACTTGCTTCTAACAAAGTTAGTTATAGAGAAAATAAAATTTAAAATAGAGAAGATTAAGAAAGGTAGAGAAAGAGGAGACCTTTGCCTTTGTGCTTTATAGGAGAGCCTTGTAGTATGTCTGGAGGATTTTGTCTTCCGTTGTGGTGGTGGTGGTGGTGGTCATGGTGGTGGTGGTGGTGGTTTTGTGGTGCTGAGGATTGAACCCAGGGGTGTTCTACCTCTGAGCTACACTCTCAGCTCTTTTTATTTTCTTATTTTGAAACAAGTTCTCATTAAGTTGCTGAGAGCCGGACTAAATTCCTGAGGCTGGCCTCAAAACTATGATTCTCTTGTCTCAGCCTCCCTAGTACTGATGTCCTTTTGACCTGCCTCAGGCATGACTATGAAACAAAGCTGAATCTTACGGAGTCTAGACAGGATCTTACAGGGAGAACTCCTTGCTCTCTGCTTTCCCTGGGTCCATCAAGTATAGCAAGTTCCTGACTCTTAGGTCTGGGTATAAAAGTTTAAAAGTAAAATTGGCAAATAGGTGATTCTCCCCAGAGAAACCAGTTACTCTGACTTAGTTGCTGAAGCCGGCCTTGAATCTGAAACCTTCCTGCCCAGCTTCACAGTCCTAAGATTACCTGTGTGTGGGCTACCATGCCTGGCTCTAATTTCTCCCTAAGGATTGACTTTGCTGTGTATCACAGATCTGGTATGTTCTGTTTTTGTTTTCATTTTTTTCTAGAAATGTATTTCCCCCTTATGTCTTCAATTACTCATTGACTATTCAAAAGTATATCGCTCAATCTCCATGCCATTGCTTAGTTCTGTAATTTCTCATATTATTGACTTCTAATATCATTTCATTACTATCTGGTAAGATGCTGGGAATTATTTCCATCTTTTTATACTCGGTTAGATTTACTTTTGTGGCCTAATGATGGTCTATCTTGGAGAAAGGTCTATGAGCTGCTGAAAAGGAAATACTTTGGGTTGTTGTTGGGGGGATCTTCTGTAGATGTTGCTGGTTCTGTTTCATCTTATCATCCAAAGGGCTACAGGGCTCACACTGACAGCAACCACTTACACTTTACCCGAAACAGACCTAGTTGTTACCGTCTCCTCTGTTGCAAATGAGAAACTGAGTCACAATACCACGTGGCTTGCCTAGCTATAGGTATTTTGATAGGGTAGATCTTGGAGGATAGAGAGAAAGGAGAACTTGTCTATGGTTCTGGCATATTAATTCGGTGAGTGCCACTTGCACAGTGGGTCCTGTAGAGAACTCATTACTGTGCAGATGGTCTGACTGCACGAAAATTACTGAAAAAGCAAAACTAAGCCAAGAACATTTTGTGGGTATGACAGAAAGGATTCATCTTTATCAAGGATAATTTTTCCTGTTCTGTGCAGACATTTGGGATGTTACTCTTCACTAAATCACCAGTAATAAATCAATCAAAAATTTTTCCTATTATAATAATATGGTTGTATTAAAAATTAAGATCTTTATATTGACTTATAAATTTAAAAACTTTTCAGGTGAAAATTCTCACATTTTAAGTTATTTTATATAAAATATACTTAGAAATAAATCTGATGAAAGATGTAAAAGCCTCAGAAATCGGAGTGTTTTTTAACATGATCCTTGACAATTACATTTTGATCTTCTAGGATTGCCTAGAATTTTTCTTCACATATATTCCCTTTGCATGAATTTTATGGAAATTAATTTTCTATCTAACCTAAGTATTCAATTTTTTCCCAATTTTGAAACATCGGTTTATACATTTTACATTATTTCTTGTAACATGAAATTCAGACATTTTCTTCTTTTGTTTAAGCATCCAGGTTTCAGATCCTTATTATGAAGTGCTTATCTCATTTAGATTATACATGCAGAATAGTATTTTATTGGTTTTGTAACTTTTTAATGTTTCTATGGGTTTAAATTTTGAAGGATATCATTTGAAAAAGCAGCAGGTGCAGTAGCCACTCGATTGCTTTAAATAAGCCATTTTTATTCAACTGAATTAAATATTATCTCTGACATAACTATATTATTATATTCTGGGATGTGTTTCTAGAGTTTTAAAATTCTTTCCACTGATCAGTTATCTATTCTTATTCAAAGATAATGATGCTTTATTTTAAGTAATTTAATATTATAATAATATAGCACCAGCACAGTTAATTTTATAGTATTTCCTTTTGTTGTAATTTTATTAGCTCTTTGTCATTATCCCATATGAATTTAAAGAACATTGTATAAAATCTTTGTGTCTTTCTTCCATCATCAAAAAATTAGATTCTGATTGGATTAATATTTAAAATATTATGAATATTTGTATTAGCATTAATATATCAAGGTTTCGCATTCAAGAAACAAATGTGATTTTTTTTTTTTTTTTTTGCAGTACTGGGCATAGAACCCAGGGACATTCTACCTCCAAGCTACACCCCCAGCCTTATTTTTTATTCTCTATTTTGAAACAGGGTCTCACTGAGTTGCAAAAGGCCTATCACTAAGTAGAAGTTGAGGCTGTCCTCCAACTGCAATCCTCCTGTCTCAGCCTCCCAAAATGCTGGGGTTACAAATGTAAGCCACCACGCCGGCATAAATGTGATTTTTAAAAAATATTTTATGTTATCTCTTTGTATCTCCTATGAAATTACCTCTTAAATATTTTAAGTTTGGGCAGTATTTCTAAGTTTTGGCAAAAGTTTCTGATATCTCTTTATTGCTGGCTAATTTAGGGGTTGGTTGTATCATTTTTGGTGGTACAGAAGTTCTAGCTCTTGAATTTAATACAAGCAGCTTTGGCACCTTTATTTTTAGGAGGATGTTTTTAGTTCATCCTAAATAAACCTCATCAAATTAAATCATCTTCTTACATTTATATCTTTCTAAGATATTTTCATGGCTATTAAGTTTAATCCAGCTAGGATCTATAAATGTGAATATATGATTTTATTCTTTTATATGTTTGAATGGCAATGTGTTTTATATTAAACTATCTTTGGAGTATTATTCACTACCATCTAGTAGTTTCAAAATTTGAATGTGAGAGATGCTAGTTATGAGCTCTCAAAACCTAACAGTGTGATATAGCATGTACTTTTCTGCAGTTTATTTATTTACTTATTTATTTGCTGAATGTTGTATTCTTGGATTCCTCTAAATCCTTTATATTTTATGGTATGTAATATTAAAAGTTTAAGTACTCCTTAAAAACTTGATAAAAATTAAATAAATTATTTTTTTAATGGGATATACATTGGAATCACCCGGAAATTTAAAAAGGCAAAAGTCCTAATGTCAATGTTTTATCGAAAACCAATGACATTAAGATAACAGAGACACGAACCTAACTACCAGTATTTTTGCGTCTAAATTTTAATGTCCTCCACATCCTCTTCAGGGTTTGGTGCTGCCAAACGTTTTTGTTTGTTTTTGTTTTTGACAAACTGTTGGGCATAAAAAGGAGTCTTTTAATTTTAATTTTCATTTACTAATCACAGGTTAGCCTGAACATCCTTCCACATGTTTCGGGACCGTCTGTTGATCCTAGTCCTTCAACTGCCTTTCTTTTTCCTTGATACATTTTTACTTTGGAGAGCTTTTCTCTTCCAAATAGTTTGTAGAATTTTTTTTAATTGACTAATAACCTTTTTAAATTTATATACCTGGTAATATTTCTCTTCACTTTTTAATTTTGATAGTTTCTTTTTTGTGTGTTTAGTACTGGGGATGGAACCCTGGAGCATTCTACTTTCGAGCTATACTCCCATCCCTATTTTTTTATTTTTTTATTTTAAAACAGGGTCTCACTGAGTAGCTGAGGCTGCAAAGGACCTCACTAAGTAGCTGAGGCTGTCCGCAAACCGTGATCCTCCTATCTCAGACTCCCAAATGCTGGGATTACAAGTGTGTGCCACCACGCCTGACTTGATAGTTTCTTTTAAAAACTACTTAAAAAAAAAAAAAACTCCACCACTAAGCTATACCCCTAGCCAAAAGTCACATACTTAAGTTGACATATTCTAATGGTCAAATATAAATGTAAAAAAATCAATTGAAATGGAATTTTAAAATATTTTTAATTGGACAATATGCCTTTCTTATTATTTCAACATGTAATCAGTGTGAAGCTACAAATGAGATATGTTTATTTTACTAAAGTCAAAATTTGAATAAAATCATCTAAAATTGTTCATAATCACTACACATTGTGAAATCATTGGTATTTAAAAACATCATTTTTTTCTTTATTCAATTTCTATTTAGCAGATTACTAAAACTTTCCTTTCTGAGTACATTTTGTTGGTCAATTGCTTTATGAAATGCTGCTGTGAAGATCATTTGCTAAGTAGTTAGTATTTTGCCATTTATGCGATGTGGTCTTATTTATTTCAGTAATTGTGCGCTCCTTTTTGTGATACACACTTGTATGTGCCTTATCTTTTATTTCATCACACTTTTCATAGTTTTTTCCATTCTATACTCTTTTTAAAACCCATTTTTGTGCGGGGTGTGGTGGTGCACGCTTATAATCCCCATGCTTGGGAGGTGGAGACAGGAGGATCGCGCAGGTTCAGAGCCAGCCGCGCTGGTTTAAGAAACCCTATTTCCAAATAAAAATATAAAATAGGTCTGGGAGTGCAGCCCGGAGGTAGAAGGACTTCCAGGAACCCCAGTACCACCAAAACAAAACAAAACAAAGCAAAACAAAAACAAAACAAAACAAAAATTTTTGTCATTACGGATCCTCTTTGATGTATCTTTCAACTATTGCACATAATTTTCTGTTTCCATATTTAATCTCTGTTTTCTTCTGTATGCTCTGGATTAATCACATTGCTACCTTTTACTAGGTTTTTAGTAAGCAGTT
Source organism: Muscardinus avellanarius (assembly GCF_963383645.1). Lineage (NCBI taxonomy): Eukaryota > Metazoa > Chordata > Mammalia > Rodentia > Gliridae > Muscardinus > Muscardinus avellanarius. The sequence goes on along the minus strand of NC_137801.1, from coordinate 8,731,031 downwards.
CATTATCTAATTAACATTAAGTTTTCTGCCTCTCACCTCTCTCTCTCCCTCCCTCCCTCCCTCCCTCTCTCTCACTTCTCCCTCTTTCTTAACTCTTATTTTTACTTTAGTATATTTAATTCTACTAGAGTCACAGGCTTTAATAATTGATGTTTTATATTGATAAAGTGGCCTTAAACTGTTATGTTTGTATTTGATACACACTGGTAAGCACATATGTTCCTTAGCATTGTTTATAAAGAGATTCGAGTCCAGTCTATATCACATTATCATCAGTCTGTGCAAGATGTACTTTCTTAGTTTGTATAATTTCGCCCCTTTATCTTTACTCTGCATTTCCATTTTTCTCTCACTAGCAACAATTATTCTAACAGTTTGAATGGTATCTTTTGTCTATAGGTATTTTTTATACTTTTATTGATGCATTGTAGTTTCACATCATAATTTAGTTTGTAGTGATAGTGGCATCCTCAATATGCATTTTCTAAAATGTCTATTTCTGTCTTGTGCTTATCCATTACGGTAAAGAATAGTCTTCTGTGAATCGCCTACAGTCATGATACTATTTGCACTGTCCTATTACTCTTTCTTATATCTAATTATTCCTCTTTCATGGATATAATTCGTACTTTTCCAGAGTCCAGTTATGAATAACACTGTCAGATGTAGCTTGTAAATATTATATATTCTGAGGTCTTGAATACCTAAAACCTGTCTAGTTTGTTTTACATATGCATGTTGGCTGGATTTGTTGAAAACAAAATTGTAAGTTCTTAGCATGTTAAGCCTTAATCCCTGCCATCCTTCAGAAACCTGGGTTGCCAATGATGACCTTGGTATGTCAGCAGCCTTCACACATGGTTAGTAACATGAAATTTTTAACTCTTAGTAACATGAAATTATTAACTTTTTCTGAGCGCACCATACTGGGACCAGGTGAACATCTGCTGGCATTCTTTCATTAGGTTTGGCATTTCCATATGTCTGTCTTTAATTCTGCAGACCTGGGACAACTGTTTTCCTCTTGCTTTTTTTCTTCTAATATATGTTACACACCTGGAATATGATTTAAGGACACTGAATCTTCTGGATCTGTCCCTTATGTGTCTACATTTCTTCTGTACTGATTTATATTTCTCAGTCCTTTTTTTACAGCACTTAAAGAAATTTCCTCTATCAAAATTCCAGTTTCTTAATTTTCCTTGAAGGAAACTGTTACTTTTTATTTTGCCCTGGTAATCTTTAAGAATCACACTTTCAATAACCAAGAGCTTGAGAGGCTGACTTTGAAATTAATAATTGTTTTTATTTTTTCTTGCTTTTTATGCATTAACTCTCATTCTTTTAACATAGCTTCTTTTTACTTTCAGTGTTGGTTTCTTTCTTTTTTTTAGGTTATTTTCTTAAATCATTAGTTTATTCTTGTCTCTGTCCTATTTGAAAGTCTCCTGTCTGACTCTAGAAATCTGTCTTTGAACAATTTCTGGCAATGACTATGGGACTCTTACTATTTTCTACTACTGTTCGGACTTTACTTCTAGCTGTGTGTGGTTTTTCTGTCATTCCTAGGGTTAGGCTGAAAGGTCAAGTGTTTGCACTTGGCCCAATGTGTTGACCCAGTCTCCTCCCTACAGTTTTCTCATTAAGTCTTAATGTTTAGTATGCTATCATATGAGCTTGGGGCAGTGTTTACATTCTTTTCCTAAGGTTGATTTATGAGGACAGAGACAAATATCAGTTCAGATGTGAAGGACAAAGCCTATTAAATCCATACAAGTGTTCTGATAGTAAAAAGCCTCCTTTACAGGTTGGAGGGGTACTAAAGTCAGATTTGGGTGGTCTTCCAGTCTAGAGACATGTGACTCTATTTCAAGGATAAGTTGTTTTAAAATGACCTACTCATGAGGACCTCGTTTGTCCTCTCTGGCTTCAATGACCTTGTATATCATAGTATTTTACCAAGATGGTGGAGATTTCTGGGAGAGTTATAGGAAGGACTAGCCATCTTTAACTAACCATCTAAACTTCTAATGTAACTCTAAAATTCCTAAAATGAGAAAAAATAATGAAATGTTTATATACATAAAAATGACAGTGGAAATATGAAAGAGTTGTCTTAAAAGGAATTATATAATCGATAAGCCTGAGACATTGTTCTAAGCAAAGACACTGGGATAGTTGAAGATGGAGCATCCTATTGGGACGTTGTCAAGTTATGTACTGAAGGCTGCGTACTTTGAAGGGTCCTTTTTTGACTAAGTACTTGATCTATAATTTCTGCCAATAAGATAAAAAATATTCAGTTTTATTTTCTGAGGAAATCAGTGCTTTATGCACGTTAAAGGATAGATAAAATGTTTTTCAAAAAAAGAACTTGCTTCTGCAAACTTACTAAAATGGAATCAATGGTCACTTCATTTGTACATCAACTGCAGGTAGGTGTATGGAAATTAGAAGATAAAGAATTAAATGTTGAGTCAATAAAATAAGACCTGTGTGTTTTAGGAACTTACTTCCTGTTCACTTAAAAGCAACCTAGGAAGTTTCTGGTATAAACCTTTAAAAATATGTTTTAAGATGCAATTTAGATTTGATTGAGCATCTGTTAGTCAGCCAGACCTAGTATTTTTCTTGAAATTATCTATACCTTATGTTTGACATTTGCCTGTGGTCCCTGAAGTTCTCTGTGACCTTTAAATTTCTATCTTCTACCATTTTTATGGTTTTGCCTGGGCCCTAGATATAGTGCCTAGAGAGAAGGTAATTGGCTGTCAATTTTCTCTCAGACTTTTCATGTTGCAGTATGACTTTTGGATAACTATACTCAAGTTATCTTCCCCACCAGATTCTTAAAGACAAAGTAAGAGTCTAGACTATTTTTTAATTACACTGGAAAAAAATGTGATGTCTACTATTTAACTACTTCTGTTTGTTGTTGATGCTAGGATATACTTTTGCATAAACTATATTCTGAAACTAATAAAATTTAGAAGCATTTGCAGTTATAGTTTCTCAGGCAATGATTGCCAAATAGCTTTATCTTTAATGCTGGGGAGAAGTTAGTTAAAAGTCTGGTGCCATGACAGGACAATGGGAACTCTGTTGTGTTTGTCCACAACTAATTAAGAACTATTTAAAGAATAAACATGAATTCTAGTCATTGCCTGAAAACTTTTTATTGGCATCTTTTGGTAGGATCAGCTACCTTCCACCATAAAAAGTTATATAATTGATTAATTGGATTGAAACAATTGGAAGAAAGTTCTGGATGACCAAGAGGATGAAAATTTTTGGAGAAAAATAGATATCAATAACTCAGGTAAAATTATTTCAGATGTGTGATTCTAAGTATGAGATAGTGTTAGGATACCTTTATGGATTAACCTGTTAATTTTTTTTATGTTTTCCTAAGTAATGCGATCTTACAACAATATATTTTATGTCTAAAAGAATCCTTTCAATAAATATAAAATATAAATTACCTGTGATAAAAGCTCTGTGTCATTGTTGAATTGCCAGAAAATAAGTAGCTACATTTTCCTTTTTATATGCACATAAAAAATTGGTGCATTGGGTTCTTTGAAATGTGGTATTAAGCTAAGAGATGAGAATGGAATCATTTTAAAAGTTTAAAAATGTGTTTTAACAAAATTTATGTACCCTTTACTTTGTACAGGCTAGCATACTAGCCCTGATGGAAGTATGAGCAACTGCAATTTGTGGAACAAATAAAAATAACCTGATGACAAGATAGAAAAAAGTGAGACTGTGCATAAATACCTTTACTAACATGCCAACTATGACTACTCTTTAAAAGGACATCTAATGATGTAGTGTGAAGAGCGCAAAGATTGGAAAGGTGCTTTTCAGCCTGTGCTAAGAAAAACCCTTGAAGATTGTCACTGGAGTGTAAGGTGCTGTATGGGTATAGCCTTGACACGGAGGAGAAGAGATTGTCTTCATAGTTGTACTCAGTAAAGTATGAGTATTTTGACAAGGCTATAATTTATATTCTGAGTGGGGCAGGAGGCAGGGGTGGAGCAGGTGGCCATCTCAGAGACAGTCTCAAATGCCAACCGTGTCACCTGGAATTCATCACATAAGCAGTGATGAACCATTGCCTCTTTTTGCAACAGTAAGTGAATCTGACCATGACTTGATGATACGAAAGAAGATAATTCTGGTATCCTGTGAGGGAGATAGGAGTTGGGACTGGTAGTGGGACCATAAGAAGTAACATAATGTAAGGATCAGGGAGAGGTAGTAGGAGTCCAGTTATGACAATTCCTTGAGAGATTTTTGTTTAGTTTAAAATGATTTCCAGATGGTCCTGCACCATGCTACCCTGTCCACCAGTGGCAAAGGTCAATCCTGAGTGGCTGAGGTGAACACGGAGACGGGGACAGTCACACTCCTGATTACCATTTACATGTTTCATTCCAGAGGGTTCTATCCTTTGAAATATGAAATGATTTATGTAATTATACTGTCATAGCACCCTTTTTGCAATGGCAGGTGAGATCAAGGGAGCTGACATTCTTAGGAGAGAGAGCAGCTCATTAACAGCTCTCTGAACTGTGGTGGCCATCGGTCGAGAAAAGAAACAACATAGCCCCTGCCATCCTCCATTCCAAACTGAGTAATGACATTTTAGCTCAAGGGAGAGGAAAGTAGTGCGACAGAACACACACACACACACACACACACACACACACACACACTGAAAATAAAAAAGAGCTTTCTCTATGCCTTTTAAATCAGAACTAGAAAAAGGTGGAAAGAGTAGAGAATTCATTATCAGATACAATCACAGTCTCTCCTAACTATACCGAAGAAGCTAGTTACTTGAGTACCTCTGAGTTTCTTTGATTATATCTATATCCAGGCCCCACCTGCTCCCTTTATGCTCCCTTGTTCTCTCCATAAAGATAATTTAAGGAGAGAACAATATTCCTTGGGGCATAGTCTTGAGGTTGGTACTGCCATCCAATCTCATGCAAGACACTCTGCTAACCTCAGTCTCCCCAGCCAGACCCTCGAAGCTCACATGTACCAGGAATATGGATCAGCGAAGGGTCAGTAAATATCTAGTGCCTCAATGAAGCAAAAAGAAGAGTCTTTTGCTAGGGACAAATACAGCCTGGGTACAGTAAACTGTGTCTGACCAGGAACCTATCTCTGGCTTCCCCTGACCCTCAGATCATGCACTGGTACCAAAATTATAATTGGATTGTTGCTAGGATTAAGTTGGTCTGCCATGTCTGCACATGTCCAGTTCTCATCTCTGCTTTCTGCCCACATATCCTGCTGGAGCTGGAGGTTTCCACCTGAGCCTCCATTGCCACCTGGCTCTCACACTCCTTTGCTCTGCTGGTGTGTGCTGATGCTATCACATTTGTGCAGAGAGAACTACTGGGACCCAACCTTCATCTTCAACTGTCAGTTTCCTTTGAGCAGTTATCCTCTAGAACACTGCAGCTTATTTAAAACCAACCCCAAACAAAAGAGGTCCCACTCACCCAGCCAGATGCCACAGGAAGCCCATCACATCTCTCAAGTTGAAGGCTCTTTGCTGATGATGTATTTATGGAACTGAACTGGGAGGAATAGGAGCATCACACACACACACACACACACACACACACACACACACACACACACACATACACACTGCACTTCTCCCTCCTTAGAAGGGTGCATACTCCAGAGAACAATTTGCAGTTTCTGGTTTGGGATCCCAGAAGGCACAGAGCTGCGCCTAGTGAATGTTTTCTGCCATGGAACTTGCACACTGTCTAGTCAAAGTGTTGGATTTTGTTGAGACTCAAACCACATTTTGGTACCATGAAATGAGATTAGGATGCCAACCAGTTTTGGAGAGCTAGGGCCTCATGACTAGCCCTTCATCACTAGGTCTTGGGGGATACAGCACTTCAGGCCTGTCCACCTGCATAAGCCTGGCTGTGGTCAGGTTTCCAGTTTTACTTTAGTTTTACTGTTTGAAGAGACCATATTTCTCAGCACTTGCCCCTCCCCAGTGACTCATTTCCGCAGCCCCAGGTCAGGGGAAGAAGGGGGGGGGTGGTTCACCTGCACTTCAACAGAAGCTCTTCTTGCTAGAGACAATCTTTGGAGAGACAGAAGCTCTAACAGTGCCCTGTGGACTTGGACCACACACAGGTTAGCTACAGGTGTTACTGTGATGCCATATCCCAGTGGCTAAACAAAAATAGTTTCAGTCATTAATTTGATAGACTATGATGAGAGTTTCCTGGGTATCTGGTTCTATGGTAGGATTTTGACGGGGTCAGGGAAGAGGTTTGGTGGTGTGCTAGGGATCACCATTGTCTTAGTCAGAAACTCACTGCTATCATCTAAAGGACTGACCATGTAACTTAGGGAAAGGATGATTTTACTCCCAGATTTTGTAGATTTCAGCACTGAGTCCCTGTGAAACAGGGAACCACGTATCTCAGGGCATTAAGGGGGGAAGTAGAGAAAGGAAGAGCACAAGGCTTGCTCCTCATACCATGAGGACATGACCAAGCCTAACATGGACTAAGACCTTCCTAACTGAAAAAATAATAAAAGAAAATACCCTTTTTCCTCTAAGTTGTGATCATCAGGTATTTTATGTCATAGCAATGACAATGCTGAATAAAACAAAAATATAGTTAGAAGACAAACATAATAGAATTTTGCGATTTAACTTGGGAGTAAAGTAAAAAAAATACACAGTTATGATGAACTAGGTGGAAAATGTCACCATGAATGAAATGGAAAAGGAAGCTGAGTCCTTCAGGTTTACCATGCTACCTGGTGAAATGTCATTCTCTTGTGGAACACAAAGTATTTCTCCTTGATGCTCTAGGGGAAGTTCCAGTTGTTAGGCAGAGCTAGTAGCCAAGGGAAAATGAGTATGAATCTCCGCAGGAGTGTGAAATGATCTAGAAGCCATCTGTGCAGATGTCATTGTCCTTGGGATTTGGTTCCCAGGTGTGGAAGCCAACTTTGACATGTGTACCTAGAGCTATAGATATCAAATGATTATAGCCCTGCTCTAGAAATATTAATATTGGAACTCAGCATAGACTTGGAAGGAAAGGATATGCAGAATTTGAAATTCCCTTTGGGAGAAAAAGTGAGCATTTTTATATTCAAATTTCCAGCAAACTTGATCTGAGTTCTAGCTCTGATACTAACCATCTTGATCAAGAACTTGTGCTTCCTAGCTAGTTGGTCACCACTGAAAACTGGAGGGATTACCTGCAATCTGGCCACATATGTTTTAATTTTGCAATTAATAGATGGCAGGAGGACAGTGTTTTTTGTCACAAGTCTGACTTTAAAGAGTTTGTGTATTTACTTATATTGGGCTTTTTGTTAAGCTATGTAGATGGAACTCCTCCATATAGCCAAAGAATAGAGCCTATAGGTGAATTGCCATTTGTGATTTCTGAGATTGTGAATTAACATTGGAAGAAAGAACACTTTCAAGAATGAAGTGATTTATTATGTTTTTTAATATAAGAAGTAATAATCACACATTAATTATTGCCCCAAATGAAAACTATAACTCAGAGAGTTTAAATTGCTTGCCCTACATAAAGAAATCAAACAACAACAAATGCTGGTGAGGATGTGGGGAAAGAGGAACTCTTTTACATTGTTGGTGGGAGTGCAAACTAATTCAGCCACGATGGAGATCAGTGTGGAGATTCCTTAGAAAACTGGGAATAGATCCACAATATGATCCAACTCTACCACTCCTGGGTATTTTTTCCAAAGGGGTTGAAAACAGAGAACTACAGCAACATATGCATACCTATGTTCATAGCAGCACAATTTGTAATAGCCAAAATATGGAAACAACCTAGGTCCCCATCAACAGATGAATGGATTGCAAAGTTATGGGAAATACACACAATGGAATTTTATTCAGCTATAAAGAAGAACAAAAGCATGTCATTCGTAAGAAGATGGAAAGTGCTGGAAAGCATTATGTTAAGTAAGATCAGCCAAACACAGAAAGAGAACAGACATATGTTTCCTCTAATATGCCCAAATGAGTGAGCATTGGGTATAACAGAGGGAATCCAGATAATGGAAGGGAAACCTCAGTAAAGTTTGAATGGAAAACTAAGAGAGGAAGGAGGCTGAACTTGACTGATGTGGGGCTACTTCCAAATAGGTGTAAAAGTATGAATATAGCAAGGTTAGCCTGGGTATTAATTGTCGGGAGGGGGAAAGGGAAGACGAGGGGGGGGAGAGGGCACCAAATACAGATTAAATGTATAACATTTACTTTCAATAAAAATAAATAAATAAATAAAAATAAAACTCCAAGAAAAAAAATAAATTGCTTGCCCTAACCAGACATGTCTCATTTATTTTCCCATATTTGATCAGCAGTTCATTCTTACTATCTGTCCTCTGGAGTAAGGACTCTGGGAATTATTACTTTCCAAGTTGAGTCTATGGGTTTCTTTGAATAACCTTACTTGCCTCTAGATTCTGGGGATTTTTTTCTGGATGTGTTCCTCCTGGCTCTGATAATAACATCCTGGTACAGTGCCCTACCTTGGTAGGACTAAGGTTGACTACAATTGGGTCCTTGAATACAGAGATATAAGATTTCCTGACACTTCAACTGGGAAACTAAGCTGCATGCTGAGAAAAGCCTGATTCCCACAGGAGAGGTTTTTATTTTCAGCATAAGAAAATCTTGTTGCTTGGCTGAATCTTTGAGATCAGATCCTAGCTCTGATGTTAACAAGGCAGCTTAGAATTTAGATAGGTGCTATCCAATATGGTGGACAGCAACCACAAGTTTATTTAATTTAAAATAAAATCAAATTAGCAATTTAATTCTTCAATTAAATTGCTCCTTCTCCAATGCTCCATAGATATGCTATGGTGACAAGCAGTTATCATAATGTATAGGGAAGATATATAATATTTCCATCATTGCATAATTCTTTTAGAGAATGTTCCAGTTAAAGAATAGGAAGTCTTATAAAAATCATGGAGAGAAAAAAATTTTTTTTCATGAAATGATATAATCTCTACAATAAATATCTCCTCCTTTTTAGTGGTACAGGGAATTGATTCCAGGGTTGTTCTACCTCTGAGCCCTAACACCAGCCCTGTTTTATTTTTTTAGTTTGAAAAATGGTTTCATTAAGTTGCCAAGGGTGAACTTGATCCTGTGATCCTTCTATTCCAGCCTCCCAAGACCTGGGAATGCTGGTACAAACCAGTGCACCTGACTGCATTTTGCCTTTTTAGTCTATAATTTATTTATTTATTTATTTATTTATTTATTTATTTATTTATTTGAAACCAAGAGTGTTCCACCTTCAGCTCTATTTTATTGTTTTATTTTTTGAAAAAGAGTCTCAAGAAATTGTGGGAGTCCTGATTAAGGTGCTGAGACTGGCTGAGAAACTAGAATCTTTCCACCTCAGCCTCCCAGTTACTGGGATTACAGGTGTCTGCCACCATGACCAGCTTATATCAATTTATTTTGACTCATCTATAAAATAGTGTTGTGGGGACATTAGACTTGGACTCTGAAAACCCAAGCCTCATTATGTACGAGTCAAGAAATTCTGGGCAGATTGCTTAACTTTTTTTTTAAGTTTTGAATAACTTGAAGAACAGTGTCTAGTCCATATATTTAATGAAAAAGTTCAAATGATAGTCAGTTATTTACCCTATGTGACCACTTCCCGTATAGTATATGAAGGAAACAAGACAACAGGTTTTCTCACCTCTGTATCTACAGCATGTGATACCAAACCAGGCACACAGTAAGTGCTCAATAAGTAAGTACTGGATTTGTAAAGGAAAGAAATAAGCAATGCATACATAAATAAAACCATTATGTTACTAAGGGCATATTCTGGGCAAGTATAAGACTACACGCTAGGGCTATAAAATTAATAAGAGTTAAAATAAAATAATAAGCTCCATGAAGCTCATGATATGTCTTGAAACAAAGGCCCATGTCATCCCAGTAAGTCACAAGATGTGTTATGATGGATTTCGGAGAGGTTTGCTGGTGACCATCAGAAGCCCCTAATTGAAGTCTCAGGGGTTCATGGAGAGCAAAACCTGGCCCTTTCAGATGCACTAAACCTCAGTTGTTGGAGTTAGTGAACAAACAACTTCAAAATATCTGTGGGAAATATTTTAAAGGTAAAAAAAAAGCAGCAAAATAATAAAAATGATAGTTTCGCCAAAAAAGTGGAATCTATAGCATATTGAACAAATGGTTATTATAGATGTGATATAGTAAAGTAAGACCACAACAGAGTGATTTGACAGCAGATTAGACACAACAGAACACAGAATTATTCAATAGAAAATATCCAAACTAGAAAGTAAAGAGAAAAAACTATGAAGCCACCAACCAGACAAACAAAACCAGATTAAGAACATAAGAGACATGTAGGGCATACTGAGATTTTGTGTGTGTGTGTGTGTGTGTGTGTGTGTGTGTGTGTGTGTGTGTTTGTGTGATCAGAGTCCTAAAGGATCACAGGAAACTGATTACCACAATATTCAAAGATGTAATAGCCACAGGTTTTCAAAATTTCATGAAAAACATCAACTCAAATATTCAGGAGGCAGAACAATCCTCAGGCTGGCCTAGATCCAACGACAATATAGAACCATGTAGGATCTCATATGCAGAAAAAATATTTCAGAGACATGAAGATGAAATTAAGACTTTTTTCTAGCAAATAGAGGGTAAGAATGTATATTATATGAGAAATGGAAATAGTTCTTGCTGGAGACATGAAATTTACAGTGGAATGGTAAACACTGGGTACAGCAAATATGGAAGTCGATGAGTCAATATTGACTATTAGAATATATATAGGTCGTTATGTTCTGGGGACCTGAATGGAAAGACCTAGGGGTCAGCAGTATTTAAGAAAGGAGTGGGAAAAGGAAGAGAAAGTGCTCCCTGGGTTCTTGGGTGAAAACAAAAATTAGCATTAGGTTGAACTACGTTAACAGGATAAAGAAGAAAATATTTTCCAAAAGTTAGCTGGAGTAAAGCTGTGAATAAATAAAGACTCCTGTAAGAAATAAGATTGGGAAAGAATGCATTGCCCTTGTATGAAGGTTTCACTACCAACCTTACTATTATGTACCAGGAGGGTAGGTAGTGGAATGGGACCTGAAGGGAAACACCCCAAGACATGTGTGCATATTTATTTGTAAGGCTATATCCCTCACTAAGATGTATAATTGTAATGAACAAATAAAAGTATAAAAAGCCATTCATGTTAATTCGCATAGAAGGCTATAAATATCTATAAATAATATTAAAATTTTTTGAGTAAAAAAAAAGAAATGAGATCAGAAAATTCATATTCTGCTAAAGTCAACTAACACCCCAGAAGAAAGAGACCATTCTGTTAGCCTAAATATATTAACAAAGATAACAAGCAGATAGAGGCTCATCAGATGTCCCAGTGTTCCGGGAAACAAAGGACCTTTCAGTTCAGTGACACAGAATGACCTTGAGGTTCAGACTAAAGGTGCTATTGCTCTCAGGATTTTCTTTATTCCTAACTAGAAGGACCAGAATTTGAGCCAGGAAAAAATTTGCTTTCTCTGAGAACAAATCGAAAAGTTTTAGATATATGGTTCACAAGATTAAAAAAAAAAAATTGAAGTTGGGAATGTTTAGGAGAGTGTTTACAGATCTAAAGATGACTAGCAAACTTTTTCTTCTTCTTCTTTTCCCCAAAGTCACGTTTGGGGAATCATCCTGTGACATCTGCTCTCTGGAAACCCTTCACCTGTCTCAGAAATTCATTGATGAGCCAGTGAGGCTGAGAACGTGAGATGTCCCAAGGTCAGACTCATGGTTTGCTTTCAGGCTCATTTGGCTTTTAATTGTAAAACCAGTGCATGGGCTAACCCCAAGGACATGGTGGTGCGCTGGAGACAGCAAAAGCTCAAAGTCATTGCTCTGAGAAGTGGCTGTAGACCTGGGTCACGGTTTATGTGAGCCAGGCAGGATGATGAAAAGTCTCTTCTGTGTCTTCCGGGGAGCATTCCGGCTGCTGAGATCATGGAGACTTCTCACTAGACAGTTCTACAACCACTTGGCTAGCAATCAAGATGGACATTCTGGGGACAGCACAATGTTCATTGATCGATAATTTAACCAGAATGTTTCCTGCCAAAAAGAGCGATCCTGGCTGCCATTCTAGAATGCCACACATCCTTTCATTCATCACTCTATTAGATCAGGTTATTAAACAGGCTTGTATGAGGGTAACCCAGCAGGCTTGTTCTCTCCCAGAGCATGGTGATTAGGACTTCAAAATCATACCCAGGTGCTGGGGAGTTCAACAGAGCTGAGCTCCTTTGGGGTGAAGTCATACACATTCCATCGCTGCTTGTCCTCCAGCTTCTCAGACTCTCTTCAGAGCACTTGGTTCTCCCAGCATTTTTGAGGATTATTCTAGTAGCATGAACTGGGCTAATTGTCGGGTTACTTGACTCATTTATTAGATTTTGAGCTCTGTGAAGGCAGGAACAATATACAAATTTTCGAATATGTCAACTCAAGACTCGGCCTTGTGTGAGTGCTTTAAAAATGTCCAAAAGGATAAAAAAAAAAGAGAGAGAGGGAGAGAGAATGAGAGAAAGAAAAGAAACTTTGGGATACATCAGTCAGCGTTCTCAGCTAATTTATCCAAATAGAATTTTCACTCATTTGTTTTTTAAGTAAAGAAAGCAAGAACAGATGGTTACAGTGACCAGAAAGCAAATTTGGGAAATCAGGATTTGAATTATTACTCAGCCACTTCTCCCCTAAGGCAATAAGGCAAGAGTCTGAAATCCTTTCTGTGTGGCTTTGAAATTGTTGCAATCTGGGTCCAAACTCTGAATTCAAATGTACCTCCTACCACCCTCGGCCCTCCTACTGCTAAAGCAAGAACCAAGTTAAAATTATCATTATTATCTTGCTCTTGTGCTGAATGGACATTTTTTCCACCTATAATATGTTCTCATTGGAAATAATTATTGAATCTTCAAAATTTATATTAAAGATTGCTTCTACTCTGAAGCCATCCACAGGCATGATTGCTTTCACTCTCTGTACTTCCTTGACTCTGCATGCCCACATTTATTATAGCACTTGTCAAATTTTGTTTGTAATCACTGGGTCTTCCCAGCTTCTCTATGAGGTTGTAGATGAACTGTGAAAAACAGAGATTTTTATAGCACAGATTCTGTGTTTTGTTTGTTTCTAAATCTCTGGTGCGCAGGATTTCTGCAGCCCCTGACACAAATCAGGCACTCAGTAAAAGTCTGATGAGATAAATGTTAAACAAAGATAACCTCGGGCAGAATCCTCAAAGGAAGCTGGAGGAGTCTAAGTGAGAATACTGAACACTCAGAATGATGAGGGCTGGAGTTCAGATGGCGCCAAGGTAAGTAAACATTTCTCACTTTGTAAGAAACTTTCCCAGAAGCTGAAATCACCCAACATGGTCATAATCATGGTGAAGAGAGGAATAAAAATCACCTTCACGCACTCTCTTGGGAGTTTGTACATCTTCAGGAAAGGGACTGCATTCCAGGTCATTAAAATAATTATACTAAAATTGCATTATGAAAGAGAACTCTTATATGGTATCGGTAAGAATATACGCGAGTACGGCTACTGTGGAAAGCAGTATGGAGGTTCCTCAAGAAAAAATAATTATAATAGAACTGCTTACAACCCAGCAATTTCTCTACTGGATGTATATTTTTTTTAAATGGAGTCAGAAGAGCAAAGATACACCCACCTGCTGATGTTTATTGCACCACTATCTCAATAGCAAAGGACTCAACTCAACTCAAATGTCCCTTGAAAGATGGTTGATAGAGCAAAGGTGGCTTATGTACCTGAAATCATATCATTTGCAATAAGGTAAATGCACCTGGAGGGCATTGTGATGAGTAACGTAAGCCAAGCATAGAAAGATAACTGAGGGGATAGGAGGGGACCAGAGGGAAACGCTCTAAAGCACATGATGTACTTACACATATCAAAGTCAGTCACTAAGCCAAGCATGAGAAGGAGGAAGAGGAGCGGAATGGGGTGGGGACTGGGTAAGGGCTAATTGGATGATGTGTGCATGTATGTCTCCACCATCTTTTATCACATTAAGATGTATAATTACAATGCACCAATATAAAAATTAAAAAATAAATTATAAAATAATAAAATAAACCTTAAAAAAGAAAGATAAACACTACTGAATCTCTTATGTAGAATATCAAAATGCTAATCTCATAGAAGTTGAGAGTGGAAAAGTAGTTACTAGTGACCGGAAATAGCAGGAGGGATGAAGGTAGATCTTGTTGAGAGGCACAATATTATAGTTACATAGGACATACGTTCTTTTTCCTATAGCACGGCAGAGTAAATACAATTAGTAATAACGCATTGAATCTCTCAAAGAGTTAGATTTGGGATATACTCATCATAAAGAAACGATGGCAGTTCAGGCAGTGAATATGCTGATTAACCTGATTTGATCATCGTGTAATATATGCACGAATCAAAACAACACACTGTAACTCATAAATATGTACAAAAATAAAGATTCAACAACAATCAAAAATTAAATTGCTCCCTTTCAGTTCAAGGAAACTATCAAGCATATATTGAAAGCATCACCAACAATTTACTCTTTTTTCTGGGCATAAAGGTAGGTTAAATGTCCAACCTCCTGGCAATTAGGTGTGAATTATACTTGGTGGACTTTGAACAGTATATACTTTTCTTCCAAGCCTAGAACATTAAATTCTTTCATCCTATCCCGCGTACATTTTCTTCCTTCATCTGTTAGACAGATACAGGCATGGTGGAGGGCCCCAAATAAACCACTAGATGATAGACGGATGAAATCCTTAGACAAGAGAATTTCCAGTGGGGATGAAAGCTTGGAGAAGAGCCATCCCACCAACTCACTCCACTCCACACCACAACAGGCTGTGAGTGAAACAGACCCCACGGCTCAGGAGCTTCACACACTGAAGGTTTTCTTCTTGTTTTAATTTGCCTATAATATTGATAAATACAATAATTAATCTCAAATCCTTCATCTGGTAAGTGGAGCTTAATTTTTGTCTTGCTTGCTTTGCAGAGTTTTGCATGAAACTGGGGATAAAGTTTTTATCAAATGTTACCTTCTTAACACACACTGGTTGAGCTGCTGTTGTCTTTTCTCACAGAGATTTGGACAAGGGAAACGGAGTAAGTTCAGAGCAATTCTGTTCCTTTGTGAAACCAATTTGGAAAGTGCAGATATTATCCAAAGTGAATTGGAGGCACACTTACGTATTTAAATGACTCTCGGGATGAATACCCTGCTATTTGGTAGTTATTTTTCAAACCTTAAAGTGCAGCCTTGCGTGCTGGTAAAACTGTGCTAGCTAACTGAGTATTCCATTAGCTGGGCATACGCTTCTCATGGTTGGTCCTAGACATCTTGCAGCCTGCTTTGGGCCTTGACATTATCTTCCACATAGAGCAGGGTTGGATGTGCCTCCCCCATCTTGTTCAGCGACCCTAGATATAGTCAGCTCTCTGTACCTGGATATGGTCCAGTGGTATTCAGATCCTCTGATGGGCATTGTAGAAACAAACCCACCATTGGCGAGGAGAGGAGCCTTGCCTGACTTGATCCTGTTCAAAATTGTTCCCAAACCAAAGACTTTTGAGATGACTTTGTGACCAAGAGGACCATGAGTCACAGAGTTTTCAATTTCTATTTCAGGAACCACGTGGGAGTCAGGGTGGTGGTGTGGAAAAGCCTCGGGCACTGGAGTCATCCAGGCCTGCGTTGGAAACCTGACTCTGCAGCTCCCCAGCTGCCCAAGGTACAAACATTGCCCTGACTTTCTGAATTTAATTTCCCTTTTCTGTAAGTTGGGAACAATAGCAACTTGCTTCCAGGTTTGTTGAGCACTTAAAGAGAGTAGCATGGAAAAGCACTAGAATGAGTTCTGGTGGGTGGGTAGTGAGAAACTCACCCATTCTAGTTTCTACCACCAAGGAACATTAGATCCATCCTGAATCTTCACAGATTCTAAAGATGGAGCAGTGTTTTATCTTCTAATTTAAAAAGTTGACTTCCATTAACATTACTAGAGTACGCCATGTATTTATATTCAAATCTATCAAAGAGATTATTCAGAAATATATGTTCCCAAGTACAGGGACACACACTAGAAATAATAATTATTATCAGTGCTTGGGGACAGTTACATAAATTATCGCCAAGCTCACAGAAAGTAAGATTCAAATGCATCCATTCTTTGGGGATCAAACAGTTATTCTGTGATTACTGTACTTTGTAGCATGTGAACCAGGATTTTAGTAAAAACTAGCATTTGTTAAGTACTAACTATGTACTGGGCTTTGTATGAAATATTCTTCTTGTATGAATATATTTTCTTACTTAATCTTCAAAACAGCATAATAAATCATTATTATTGCATCTTAATATACTTTTATTGTTGCTTTAAAATTATTCATTATATTGAGGTTCAAAGGGATAGGAACATACATGCGCACAGCCCTTGACAGGTCTCTCCTGGATTCCACCCAAGTCCTTCCCCTTCCCCATACATGTTATTGAGGTTAGTATTGATAATTTCATATATGCACATAGCATTATCTAAATTGTTTCCTTCATCAAATCTTCTTCCCCATCTCCTCTCTTCCCTAACCCCTTCCATTGCTCCACTGGAGTCTCACCTCCTTTATCTGGAGTCCCTTTGTTTCTCAATTTCTCTCTAAAACTAATAACCCAATCAAAAAAGGGGTGATTGAACTGAATGAACACTTCCCCAAAGAAGAAACACAAGTGGCTTTATTGTTTAAATTTTAAAGATACTAAGGTCATTGAAATAACATTCCAAGTTACTAACTGTTGGAGCCAGGATTCCATCCCAGGGTCTCCAGCTACCAAGTCTATGCCTTCGCCAGAGTAGGAGCCTGCACACTCATCTTTGCAGAGATGGGTGGGTGGAGAATCTGGTCCATGAGACAGGGAGCTTCATGGGTGGAACTTCTGGGGGAAGATCAGTTCGGTCCACCCATGATCAGGACACAGCGCGTGTCTGGGTAAAGCTGTTCTCTCAGTACTTTTATGAATGAGTTTCACGAAACTCAAATCAGAGGACTAGAGGCAGAGATTTTAATATTCGATCCCTTTTACTTTCATAAAATAGCTAGTACACAGGAATATGAAAAAACACATCACTAAGGAGAGAAAGAACAGCCATCTTTCCAAAGAGCCTGCAGTGTTAATAGTAGGCTGTTGCTGAGAGCTCCGAGGATTTAGGGGGTGATATTTCAATGAAAAGCCAAAGACAGCTACCTTACTATCTGTTTTTATTGCCCCCTTATTTGAAACTACCATCTAGAGAGCACAATTAAAATATTTCAAACCCAAGTCATCTGTTTCCTTTCTCTTGGATTTTTGAGTGTTTCTTCTGACAACTCTGGGTCCCACTGACTTAAACTTGTGGTTTTGGAGCTATTATTGGTGAACCTCAAGCCAGATGTTTCACGTGGGAAGTCTCCTTGGGGGGAGGCATGGGTGGCATCAATATGCAGAGGCCTCAAGGTTGAATCAGCAAAGACCTCCGAGTTGTGTTCAGCAGTGAGCACCAGGAGATGGTGTGTCAGCCAGGCCATGGATCCAGAAACCAGACTGAACATCTCCTCTGCTGCCGTCACCAGCCTTGGGCTTTGAGCTCTTGGGTCACCTCCTCTCTCTCAGGCTCCGCATCTCACACTCTAAAGCTTTCTACCAGCTGCCAAATCTTATTTTCTTTTTTCTTTCTTTCTCTCTCTTCCTTCCTTCCTTCCTTCCTTCCTTCCTTTCCTTTCCTTTCCTTATTTCCTTCTTTCTTTCCTTTCCTTATTTCCTTCTTTCTTTTCCTTTCTCTTTCTCTTTCTTTCTTTCTTTCTTTCTTCCTTCCTCTCTTTCTTTCTTTCTTTTCTTTCTCTTTCTTTCTTCTCTCTTTATTTCTTTCATTTAATATGGAAGATACAATTTTATTATCTTTAAAAAAAACATCATCAAGCCGGGTGTGGTGGTGCACACTTGTAATCCCCGCATTTGGGAGGCAGAGACAGGAGGATTGCGCAGGTTCAAACCCAGCCAGCCGCGCTGGCTTAGGAGACCCTGTTTCCAAATAAAAAAAGTAAAAAGTAGGTCTGGGAGTGTAGCCCGGAAGTAGAAGGGTTTCCAGGAACCCCAGTACCACCAAAATAAAAAAAAAAACATCAAAATTATAAAGCTATTATAGTTGCATTTCACACTCTCCCAAGGCACTTTAAAACAATTATGTTTTGAGTTTGTAAATGAACTATGAGAATAATCCAAATACATCATCTATACAACCTAAGCTAAATACTGGTGAAATGTTTAATTGGACAAACTGATAAGCTTAAAGATAATCAGGACAGTTTCACAAGAAAAACCAGCTTTGACAACTAAAATTTTCTTATTACCAATTGACACTGATATTTAAGAATAAAAATTCAATTCTCAGTTTTCTGATTTCATTTTAGATCCCAGTAGACCCTTTCCAAAATATTCTTGGTGTACTTGATTCTGCTAGCATATGTATTGAATTTTTGAGTTCTCAGGTTGGTAATATTAGTTCCCTCCCCAGCAGGGCTGCCTCCTGAATCTCTGAGTCCATCTGGTATTTAAGATTCAGTTACTACTTTTGTGAAGAGACCCTCCTCCTACCCTGGAAGACTTAAGGCTATGTTCAAATTCATCCTTATGAATTTTGTTTCTCTAAGAAATGTGAATCCACCAAATGTGAAATTTGTGCAGAGCCCTCCAAAGCCCTCTAATTTTACACATGCATTAATGGAAGGCTTCACAACCTTTATAGATAATAAAGACAATGCAGTTTTTTCAATGGTCTTGAATATTTCTATTTCTTAATAGAAAATATCTCCATAGAATTCCAAGAGATAACTAACACTCTCTCATTCCCTAGCATAACCTCTTTACCATTAGAGCTCATGTTTACCTCAAAAAACTGAGATGTGAAAGCCCATTTTCCCACTTCTACATGGACCAAAGTCTTGCAAAGGATTTGGGGCTTAACCCTCAAAGTTCTGCTTCTGATTTTCAGTCGTTAATTAGGCTTGGGGAAATTATTTCTCATAGGAGCTTAACAAATCAGGATCTCTGACTTTTTATTTTTTTATCCATGTATTTATATATGTATTTATATTTGTGAGACTGGGGATTGAACCCAGAGACTCACGCATGTCAGGCAGGTGCTCTGTCATCCAGCTGCCTTCCCAGCCCCTGATCCTTTGTTCTTGCCTTGCAATTACACTTATAAGTTTGCAGCCACCGGATAGATCTATGAAAACTCCATGTACCATGTCGGAAACTTTAGAAATACAAGGTGCTTTTGATATCCAGTGATGCTACATCCTTTCGTATAGGTAGCGGTTTTAGATGTGTATGAGGGATGTTATTTTTATGGTAGCTTTATTAATATACAATTCACATACTATCCATTTTTTTCTGTGCTAAGCATTAAACCCAAGGATTCACGCATGCTAGACAAGTGCTCTACCCCCAACCCTAAACTCCAACCCCAGCTCTAGATTGCATTTTAAACAACAGAGATGTGGGTATCTGTCAAGTATACATGCCTCTATCTTCTTCTTTTTTATATTGGCTCGGTTTTACAGTTGGTTTAATATAGCCACATGGTCACATAAGACCTGTCAGGTGACACTGATTTGCAAACCTGGGCTCCCCTGCCTTTCGGTATGAGTCCTCCTGACCGTCTCTTGGCTGTTGAACCAGCCTGGGGCAGGAAGGGGAAGGGTGGAGAAGAGCTTCCACCCTTTCCTGCACAACAGCAGAGACCTCAAAATGCACCAGCAAACCAGCCAGTGAACCAAGGAGGAGGCCCCCATGCATTTGATGTTTCTTTTTACCTCATCCCTCACTTGAAACCAAAACCATGTCTCAACTTCTCAAATTGTCTCTTTATTTTTCTTAATTTTTCTTTTTGCATGCCCAAACTGCCTGATTACTTTCAAGAGTCCATCAATAATACAAAAAATAATTGTACAGAAGAAAGCTGCACCAATATATATCAGCATCCTATTCAGCTTTAGATAAAGATGGTTAAAATTACCCTTTTTCACTCATTTAAAGTATTATCCTTGACACGAAGTACCTCTTCTCTCTACTCAGACAAAAAAAAAAAGAATTCCAATTGGTCTTGATGGGCTATGAGCCATTTTTATTTGGACATTGCATTATTTTTTTAAAAATAACCTTGTTTATCACATTTAAGGTGGCTCCAGACCAAAAAAAAAAGTAAGAGAGCTGCCAGTCGATGAATCATTGACAGCACTGGCTGCAAGGTGGCTGCGAATGGCCGCTGCCCTTGGGAGGAAGGAAGGGAACACCGCTGAACAGAGGATGGGGAGCACAAAGGTGAAGAGAGCCGAAATGTCTAGACTTTGTTCTTTTAATTCTCTCCAACTCGGAATATTCAGTTCTTCTCTGTGGCTTAGTTTTTCTCACCTGAACAGTGGGCGGAAGTTAGTGTCTTAAATGCATCTAGAGTAATTGGATTTTTGCATATGCATTTCTACACACCTAAGAGCCAGCTTGGAGAAGTGGTTGGGGTTTTGTCTTCCTGCAGGAGACTCTATAAGCATGACAATTCTGAACAAGATTTCTCGTTGCCCTGGGAGAGATGGAACATGCCTGTAACCCTAGTATTTGGGAGGCTGAGACAGGAGGACCACAAGTTCCTGTAATTAGCAAGACCCTATTTCAAAATATAAAAATAAAATGGGTCTACAGCATAACTCAGAGGGAGAATGTTCTCGAAGTCAATCCCTAGTACAAAAAATTAAAACTATATATTTCTTATTTCTTCTTCTTTCATCTTGCTTCAGAAATCCAAGGAAATATCTCAAATTTTCTGCATAAAGAAAGCAGCAAAGTTTACCTTTAAGCCTGAGTGAATTCTTAACACACCCAGGTTTTATTCGGTGCAGTATCTCAGGTCATACCAGAATCAACTTGTTATGGTTTGTATATAGACTGTCCCCTGAAAAGCTCACATATTAATGTTCAGAGGCAAAAATGATTGAATTATGAGGTATGAGATTCATTGATCTCATCAGTAGATGAATCCATTTGGTGGATTTATGGAGTGGTGATCTAGGCAGGTAGAGTGTGGCTGGAGGAGGTGGGTCACCAGTGACCTGATCTGAGCACTAAAAGTCATATTTCCTAGTAATCCCACTAGACCATGAATACATTAAATAACTGCATACACGCTGACATCTCCAAACTCATAGTTTCAGCCTTTTCTTTGCTCCTGATACCATCCCCGTGTTACTGGGTGACTCAGAATTAACTACACCCTGGTGTGACTCCTTTTGGCCTCTCAGTTTCTTGCTCGTAACTGCTCCTCTGCTATGATTTCAGTACAATACCTCCAATTTCTCAGGCTACAACAACAAGAAGGTTCCATGACCCCTTCTTGGCCTCACCCCACTAACCCTCCAGTCCCCTCCTGAGGGACTCTCAGACCTACCCCTTCCCTTCCTACCCCTCCGCCAGACCAAGCCACTTTCACCTCAACCCTAAAATTTGGGAATAGAATCCAAATTTGGATTCTTGTTCTTCTGACAGATACTTTTTCTTTTTCCCACAACCAGAATAATGATTTTAAAACACAAAGCTGGTCCTATAACCGTGCTGTTTAGAAATTGTCACTGGTTTATATCCAAACTCCTTGACGCAGTTACAAGGTCTACCATTTCTAAACAGTAGCTACAATAATAGCTCATCCTTGGATGGTCTCCTGCTAATGAGAGAGAGAGAGAGAGAGAGAGAGAGAGAGAGAGAAAGAGAAGAGGGCCTAGAGGCAAAGCCTTCTCTTTATTTCCTCGTTAACAATGTATACTCAATGGAAAATAATTTCCCCTCCTTTTTTGGGGGGGAGTAGGCATGTTCTAAGACACGCAAGTCCTCATTTCCCCAAAGGGAGAGGTTTTATTAA
Organism: Muscardinus avellanarius; assembly: GCF_963383645.1. Lineage (NCBI taxonomy): Eukaryota > Metazoa > Chordata > Mammalia > Rodentia > Gliridae > Muscardinus > Muscardinus avellanarius. The sequence continues at coordinate 8,708,915 of NC_137801.1, read as the reverse complement.
TCTGACTGATGAGAACTTGAAATTTTAAACTCTACCTTCCTGGTGGGCAGGGTCTCCGTGCCACAGGATGCTCACACATGGTGTTCTGAAACCCCCACTGGCACAAATCATTACTTTGAATCAAAGCTCTCTCTTTCTTTCCCCTGCGCATCACAGATTTCTCCAGAAGGACTTCAGAAGGCAGGCTATTTCAGCAGCCCCCTTCCTAGGAGCAAGCTATGTTATTCGGAAGGGGTGTGTGGACTGAACAGAGAGAGGATTGGGCTTGGTTAGCACACCCAGGAAAAGGAGAGTGTGAGCAGGTCTGCTCCTGCTGTGCTCTCAGGGGGAGGGTGTTTCTGCCAGAGCCAGGGTGGCTGCACAGTCCAGAGGCAGGTGGAAGTCACGTGTCAGATAAGTTCAGCTTGGCCAGCCCTTGAGGTGGGAGAGTCTGGTGTTGGGCCATCTGACTCCTACCAAGGAAACTGGACTGGCTGGGTGGACTGTGCCTTTAGAAGGTATTCAAACCCACAGAATGACATGGTCAGTTGCTTATTCCCCACATGATTTCAGCTCCAGGAGGAGAGGGGGAGATAGGCCGGCCTGTAGAGACCTGCTCCATGGTAATGAGCGGAAATAGAAAATGTAATTAACATGTCTGCCATGAGAAACGAGAGCTAAACCTATTACTCTCCTCCTCCTGCTTCCATTATGAATGACTGTGTTTCAATTATGATTTCAAAAGTATTTCCTTAAGGAAATCTGTCAGGGTCCTGCAATTGGGAAAGAAGGAAATGGAGTCATGAAAGTTTAATTCATTGCAGTGATTTCATTTAAAGAAGGAAGAAGAAAATGGAAGAGCAAAAATGCAAGGAAATGGGGAAGGATGCCGGGCGTCTCGCCTGCGGACAGGGGCTAGTCAGGCAGAAGAAGCCTGAGGTGTCTGGATAATGATGGGATCATTTTACAGCCTGTGATGAAGAAGGCAAAGATGCCATGCCTCCTAGGCAAGGGCTGCTTTCCACTCTCTGGGCTCTCTAAATCTGCTCTTTGCTCATTCTGAAGATGCTTACAGGAAAAAAAAATAGCCTGGTTTGATAGTGAGGTCTTGGTCCCAGCACCTGATGTACACCAGGTGCGGGTGCAAGCCTGAGCAAGACATGGCCCTTACCTATAAAAGCTCAGAGTCCAGTGGACAAGGAGCAGGGAGGCTAAAATGACAGGAAACTGGACAGTAGAACGCATCCACCAGACTATAAGATCAAGCCTACACCAGCAGACAGGTAGGGAGCCAGCCAGGGACAACAGTGGGTTACCAGGCTCGAACTCACACTGGTGAGCCCGGGGCAGCAGGCACCTTGATGGTCTCCAACCCAGATGGGGGCATTTAAGGTATATTCTTTCATTCATTCATATTCTTAGTATGCAACTGGGGATTCTACCAAGATCCAGCCTCCGACCTTCTCTGGGAGGCCTGACTAGGGTACTGGGAAGAGATACATATCAAGAAATAATAACCAAGTAAGAAGGCAGGAGCTACAATGTGGAAGGGGCTGCAGAATCTCAGATACAGCACCAGGAATTCTGTACAGGAGGAGGTCAGGCTTCCAAGACAAAGAAACCTTCGGAGTGGGTCTTAAGGAGGCTCAAATTTTTCTGTTGGATGGATTGGGGACAGGAGGCTGAGAAAGTGTCCTCACTAAAGCCATAGCCCACTCTGAGACAGAAAAGGAAGCAGTGTGGTTATTTCAGGGACCCAGGATGGGGGTGGGGAGGCATAGGAGAAGGTTAGAGAGGCATACAGGGGCCAGACTCTTAAGGAGAGCCCGGGGACTTGGACTTAGTCCTGTAATGCTGGAGAAAGTCCTCAGGAGTTTATGAGGGTGGCATTTGGGTTCTAAACAGACCAGGCATGGCATGATAGCAGAAGGCTAGGAAGGAAAATTCAGTTGAAGACCCTCTTGGGAGGCCACAGGAGTCACACAGATGGCGAGGCTAGGCAAGGCAGAATGAGGGCTGACCCAGGAGAGGATGCCTCAGGCGCTCTGCCAAGGGCAGCGTGAGAGGAGGGAACAGATTCCCCAGACTCTGAACTTTTGCAGACACACTCTGCCCCAACCAGCACTCAGGGCTGGGAGCCCAGGGAACAGCAGAATTGGGGAATACATTGTTTAATGTGTAATTGGAAACTGAGTCATAAGTCCCTCAATCTCATCAGTTTTCACTGTCCCACATCCATTTAAAACCAGTACATATTTTTTCTCTCTTTTTTCTTCCTTCCTCAGTTCCCTGCCAGACCTTTCTAGACAAGGTGACTATAGAGCACAGGGCCACTATCTAACAGAAGAAAGATCTCTGAATGTCTACTGGGAAAGGAGGGCAGGTCACCTTGGACACAAGTGTGGGCAGGTGGGAGGAGACAGAGGGAAGGGCCTTGTAGGAGCCATCCAGAAATGATTGTTTAGACTGTTAAGCTACAATCTTAAAATCAATTTTAAAAATAAGATTTCACCGCCTGAAGTTTGCTGATGGTTTTCAAACGCCTCTAGAATGCCCCAGTATTTCATGGAAAACCTCTGGTGTGTGTGTGTGTGTGTGTGTGTGTGTGTGTGTGTGTGTGTGTGTGTGTATGCAATTCTGGGAAGAAATTAAGGCCATGGTTTTTACCACTTGAAAAAAAAAATCTTTATAATCCCAAATAACTAGGTACATTAGTCTAGATGTAGAAAATTCAGAAGTAAATAAGACCTTCATCTGTAGAACCAGTTTCTCCACTTGGCAAAACAAAGTCGAAATATGAAAAGCAGATTTTCCTGAGTCCACATCCCAGACATAAGTTAATTCTGTTACTTATTAACTGTGTGATTTTAACCGATTATTCAACCTCTCTGTTTCCTTTTCTGTAATAATACCTACTTAGATTTTCTTGGGGTGGAGTTGGTGAAGTTTAAAATAAAATAATGTAAACACATGACTAGCACATAGTCTGCAATTCTATATCAGAGTTAATTATTTCTACCATTATTACTACTGATAGGCTGGGGTTGCTCAGGGGACAGAGACTTTCTGACTGAGTTTTTTGGCGACACTATTTAGAGAAAAAACAGTGTCTAGCTGGAGGCCTCTGTCTTCCAGTGTTCTGGCAAAGTTGTTCTTGGCTGTCCCTGGCTGATGTCTGCCTTTACCTTGAACTGCCCTAAGATTAGAATTTCTTGTAAAGGGTGACTTAATTATTCATCTGTATCCTTTTACGATGTGGGGACCCCCCCCCCCCCAGTTGCACAGGGGTGCCTGAACTGCTGCTCAGAAAGCTCTGGGATTTGAGTTTTGCTTGCTCTCAGAAAGGGCAGGATCCTGAAGGTAGGTGCAGGCCTGCTCCACGATTTTCTCATTTTTATGCTCATGTGCACCCAGCTGTTCTCAGTGGCCTCTTGCGGGAACTTGCATGGGCTGGTCATAGGTTTTCCATAAGGCTGAGTGATCAGAATAAGGAATGTCTGAGAAAGACGCAGGAGAGGTGACTAGGAAAAGTTTTAGCCAGCAAACCAATGAACGTGTTGCCAGTGGGAGTGAACTCCAGCCCGACTAATTGTGGGGCCAAGGTAGAGTCTTCTAACAATGAACGGTTGGGAATCTTGTGTGCTTCTGAGGGCCCTCTGCAAATATAGAATTCTTATTTACACTCAGAAAAAGATGCCACCTCCTTCCCAAAGTCTTATCTGAATTCCTAGATAGAGTAAATGTGCTTCCTGTATTCTGGACAGGGTAGAAAAACCTCCTGTTTTGCACAGAGGCAGGGCAGACCTAAAGAACATCACCAACCAACTGACAATGGTACTCTAGGGTACTCAAGCTCTATATTGTATTGATAATGGGGCATTTCACTTTTGCATCTTCTTTGGCTTGTCTGGTTGGCAGAGAAACAAGGGGAGGCCTTGCAAGTTAGATGACCATTTTTATTCTACTAATGGCAGAAGATGGGAATGGACTCCTAACTTCACACCGTTTTCCCAAACAAACCTTGGCCTCCATGGCTCCAGGTCTTTCCCTCTGCCTACAGCTGGCATTCAGCTCCCAGCAAGTTCACCATGGTCTCCTTTGGATACCTCCTTGGTCACCCTGCATCCGACATGCGAGGGATTAATTGCAGCTTCTCTCCTGCCTTTGAGAGCCCTGCAGCTCCCTGCCCTGGCCACAGTGCACGGAGCCTCTAGACATGAGTGATGTGTATGTCCTAAGAGAAAGCCGTAGAGTCTGAGCCATGGAAAGTGTTGAGCAAATGTTTGTGAAACAGTAGAATGAAGGGTGAAGCGACTGGTAGAAATTCCTCTAAAACAAACTCTGGCAGACCTAGGAACTCCCTGCAAGGAATTCTGATGGACCTTAAGCCAAAATCATTTTAGCCTCAATTAATGTGAATTAAATGCATATTTTTTGTTGTTCTTTTTCTTTTCTTTACTCTATTTTTTTTCCAGGGTAGGACTTTTTGACCTCAAGTCCTGGGATAGTTTTGGAACTTTCTTCTCAGATTCCTTGGAGTTTTTCATCAGGATGTTCACCGCGAAAAGCTGTTTCTGAGTCAAATATACCTGTTGAGAGATTCTTAAATTGGAAAGTCTGTTTAAGACAAGAAATTCTTTTTTGAATACACATACACACACACACACACACACACACACAGACATGTGTGTGTGTGTGTGTTCATTTTCAAATAAGAATTTGAAGTTGCTTGTCTTTGATAATTAAAAGTTTCTTTTAAATATTTTTCCAGGCCTTTTCTATTACTGGTTATCAGGTCAATTCTATCCTTTATTTCATTTCTGTGGTCCACAAAAGAGAACATAGTATAAATCAGAAGCCAGATGTTTTGTTGTTTTGAATTTTATATAATATCATGAGAAAAGGTCGTCAACAATTTATCTTACTCATTTTCTGGTCCTTTTGTGAACAATTTTTCCTCTTGTTTTTTTTCTTCTCTCCCTAGTCATTCAATAAAAACTCTGAGTTTGACAATATTATACAATTAATCAGAACAACCCATAGGTCATGTCATGAAGTTGATCAGCCATCGGAGCTGTCACTACTTTACAATGTTCACATGTGATGCACCGTAACATCAGTTCTTAAAGTGCGGTCCTTGTAATCTTGGCCTTTACTAAAGTTATTCTAGGGGTCCACAAGGTCAAATGTATTTTTGAATAATTGGAGCCCATAAAGTACTATTTCCACTGCATTGACATTTACACTGATATAAAAACAGTGGAGGGTCAAGCTGGTGCCTCCGTACAAACCAAAACATTGCTGTAGTCATTGCATCTTCAGCATCATACATTCAAGTAAAACAAGCAAGCAAACAAATTGCTCCACCTACAAATAGCCTTGATAAGGCAAAGAAAATTTTTGACTTAATTCCAACCAAATCTTCAGGGCTCCAATGCTTTGTGTGGTTAGATGAAGAGACTCGGGCTGGCCAGAGGAAGTCAAGTGTGAATTTGCTTGAGTTACAAGCTAAGATAGCAGCTCTTTTTGCTGAATGCTGTATTTGTCTTGAAAGAACAACTGACAGTGTTTATTCAGATCAGGATATTTGAAAAACATTTTCCTTTTAAAATTATTTATTCTATTTATTTTTGGTGCATTGCAGTCATACATCTTAATGGTGTACAAATGGTAGAGGCATACATGCACACAACACTCATTTTCTAAAATAATAATAATAACTTTATTACTATTATTTTATTATTGTATAATGTTATTATTTGTATATATTATATGTAAATGCTAAATGTTTATTAATATGGTATATATGTTATTATTATATAATATATCCATAAAGCATAAATCAACCTGTTACTTTAAAGAACACATTGTCAGTATTTGTTGCCTACAGTAAATACAAAAATCATCATTTTGTTTTTAGCAAAAATCAAAATTTGAAAAATTTCTACCTTCCACCATGAACTCAATTTTTGCTTGGAGTAGGCAAAGACATCCGGCCTCACACAGATTATGTAGTTGTATAAAGGAGAAATGTTTTTTATTTTTAAATACTTTTATTGGTGCGTTATAGTCTTACATCATAGTGCAATTCACAATGATAGTGGCATACGTGGAGCCAGCACATGGCGGCCTTCTCCCGGCTCTCTCTCCATCCCCCTGTCCATACAGGATACTGAGATTGGCATTAGAATTCTCACATAGATACATAAAATCAATGGAAGTGACTTCTTCATTAGTTCTCCCTTTGTCTCTTACTCTTCCCCCTAGACCACCTCCCTTGCTCCTCTAGGAATTTCTCCTGCATTATCTGGAGTCCCTCTGGTATTCTGATTATTCTCTAACTTTTGCATATGAGAGAAAACATCTGACCCTTCACTTTCTGTGACTGTTTATCTCACTTAACATAATGTTCTCCAGGTCCATCCATTTTTCTGCAAATAGCATAATTTTTTTATTTATTATTGAGTAGAATTCATTATATGCATATCCCATAATTTTGTTTTTCTATTTTTTTTGTTTTTATGTGGAACATATTGAAAATGGCATACATTTAGACTGTGTGGTACCCTCTTCCCCCTGCCCCGCCCTGGTTCCCCTTCCTTCCCTCCCAACAATGAGTGTCCAGGTTAACCATACTATATTCATACTTTTACACGTATTTGAATGTAGCTCCTCCATTCATCAACCTCAGCCTTCTTCCTCTCCTATCCTTCCATTGTAGCTTTGTTGAGATTTCCCTTTCCTTATCTGGAGTCCCTCTGGTATCCCTAATACTCCCTAGTTTGGGTATATCAGAGAAAACATATGTCCCTTCTCTTTCTGTGCTTGGCTTATCTCACTTAACATAATGTTCTCCAGATCTTTCCATCTGTAATTTTTCTTTTTTTAAGCTATTGCTACTATGGTTTTGGTTTTAAGGTGATATTGGCCTCACAGAAGGAGTTTAGAAGGCCTCTATTGCTTTCGATTTCACAGAATAACTTGTGAAATACTGGGTTTAGTTCTTCTGTTAAAGTATTGTAGAATCCAGTGGGTTATCCATCTATACCTTTTCTCTGATGAAAGACTCTGTATTGCTGTTTCTATCTCTGCTTGCTATTGGTTGGATTAGATTTTCTGTATTCTCAGTTCAATTTAGGGAGGTTGTATGTGTCTAGAAATCTGTCCATCTCTTCTATGTTTTTAAGTTTATTGGAGTATGAATTTTCAAAATGGTTTCTGATGATCCTCTGAATTTCCCCATTGTCTGTGGTGATGTCTCCATTTTCATTTCTTATTGTAAAAATTGGGGTCGAGTCTCTCTCTGGTTAAGGGTTTATCAATCTTGTTAATCTTTCAAACAACCAGCTTTTGGCTTTGTCAATCTTTTATATTTTTTCTTTATTTCATTGATTTCTGCTCTGATGTTAATTATCTCTTGCCTTCTACTGGCTTTGGAACTAGTTTGTTTCTATTTTCTGAGGTTCTTGAGGTGTGCCATTAGATTATTTAATTGGTGAGTTTCTGTTTTTCTTTTGTGTGTACTCAGTGCTGTGAATTCTTCAAAACTACTTTCATAGTGTTCTATAGATTTTTGAATGTTGTATCTCTAGTTTCATTTAATTATAAGAATTTTGATTTCTTCCCTTATTTTTTCTATGATTCAGTTCGCGTTCAAAAGTGTATCATTCAATCTCCATGTATTTATATAATTTATTTTGGTCTTCCTGTTGTTGATTTCTATTTTCATTCAATTGTGACCTTAAGAGATGCAAGAAATAATACTACATTTTGTGAATTTGCTGGTACCTGTTTTGTGGTCCAGAATGAGGGCTATTATGGAAAAGGTCTCATGAGGATTTGAAAAGAAAATATATTCAGCCATTATTGTTTGGAATATTCTGTATGTATCTATTAGGTCCATTTGGTGAATGGTGCTCTTTAGATCTGAAGAGTCTTTACTCATTTTTATCCTGGAAGCTTGATCTAGTGGTGTAAACAGTGTATTAAAGTCATCCAGTATTATTGTATAGAGGTATATTTGAAACCTAATGTCCTGAGGAGTTTGTTTTGTAAAAGCAGGTGTGCCCACATTTGGGATATAAATGTTTACTATCATTTTATTGTTCTATTTTTCCTTTTGTATTAGTAAGATGGAACCTGCTTTGTCACTTCAGACAAGTTTTAGCTTAAAACCTGTTTTGTTGGAGATAGGTGCTGCCACTCCTGCTTATTTTTCATCTCAATTTGCATGCTACTTTTTTCCATCATTTTACCTGTAGCCTATGGGTACCTTTGCCTGTATGGTGAGTTTCTTGCAAGCAGCATGTAGTTGTATTATTTTTTTTAATCTGTATTACCATTCTATGCATTTTGCATGGAAAGTTTAGATATTTGGCATTCGATGTTATTACTGAAAGGTGATTTTCTTTCCTGTTATTTTGAGTTATAGTTTTTGTTTGATATAGTGTTGTTTCTCTTTTGCTTTGTTGTCCATCTGGTGGAATTTGCCCCTTTTCTGGTTCTGGTCATGGGATTGAGATAATAAAATGGAGCTTATTTGGGGGTGACTTAAGTAGTTTTTGCAGAGAGGTCACAAACACAAAATATGTGTCCTTCATTCACATGCTCCAGGCGTAGCTCTATTTTCAGCTGAACCCATCCTAGATTACCTAAAATGATACTAGCCTGAAGACTCAGGAGACCAAGAATACATTTTTGCTGCAAAATCATTTAAGAAAACACTAGTGTGCCACAGTATTGACCTGATACAAATGAGCCTGGCAGCTAGTGGGTATCATTCTTCCCATCTTAAATAGTTTATCTTCTAGAATACATTTGGTCACAAACAGCAGAAACCCCAGCTCAGGCTATTATCTAGGATAGTAGGGGTCAAAAAGGCAGAAGCACGAAAAGCTCCTGATACGGTTTCTCTCTCTTCACATTGCCTTTAAAAAGTTTTCTTAATTCATTTTTTGATCATATGTTTGTGTGAGGTTCGGGGGAACAAACCCAGAGTCTCACACATGTTAGGCAAGCACTCTGCCTCTGAGCTACAACTTTAATTTTTGTTCTGAAGTTAATTCGTAGTATTTGTACTTATTTGTGAGGTCCTTTATTATAACTCAGTTGTGTATGTAATATGTAATGATTAAATCAAATAAACATTTCCATATCCTCAAATATTAGCATGTATGTGTGTTAGGAACATTCAAACTCATTTCCTTTAGTTACATTGAAAAGGGTGATTGTTTTAGATTATACTATGCTATAGGATATTAATGCTTCCTCCCTAACTATACTTTGGTACGATTATCTGCCCTCTGTATCTCCCCTCCTCTCTCCTCTTTCTGTCCTCTCTTCCAGCTGGCCTTACTTTCACAGTGACCCTCGTCATGCTTTTAGGATGGCCTTTAGCAGAAACAAGAATCATGTGCTCATCTATATACATTTGCAAAGTTCCTATAGCCCCAGCATCCTTTCAAGGGCCTTCAGAGTCACTTTGGGAGTGACTCAGGTTCATAGCAGTTTAGCAAGGCCCTTGGCAAATTAGTGAGACTTGGTTTCAAAATAAAAAAAATAAAAAGGACTGGAGATACAGCCCAGAGGTAGAATACTCCTAAGTCCAATCCAATCCCCAGTACAAAAAATGTTTAAGTGTTACTGTGATCTGACATTCTGGAGTCAGTACCAGAACTGGACCATATACTGGTTCATTTCCAATTCTACCCTATGCTCTTAAATATAGCATGCTCATTTAACGACTATTTACTGAAAGCCTTCTCTCTTAGGCACTTTTAAATTTTTTTTTATTGGTGCACTGTATTCATACATCATAATGGGATATCTTAGGCACTTTTTTATATGGTACAGCTCCAGTGTTGAATGAGGCAGAAATAGTCTCTTCCCCGATAGAATTTAGATACTCTCTATCCTATATAATACTGTAGACAAAGAGCTGATGTTGGCAGGGACATTCATAACTACATGTGCAGAAACATAATGATGGCTATTAGTTATGGAGACCAGTGCCAGGCATCACAGCAGATGTATTTTAATTCAATCCCCAAAATAATCTTGTGAGATAAAGATTATCATCCACATGTTAGCATTAGGGAAAGCAGGTCACATGAGGATGAGTAACTTACCAGGCTCAGGCGATCAGTACACATGATCAGTACACATGATCAGTACACGTGATCAGTACACATGATCAGTACACATGATCAGTACACGTGGACGGCTCAGTTTGTATATTTTGTTTCTCTTCTTTGTGTCAGTCATTTTCTGTGTATATTGCTTCCCTAACAGGGAGAGAGCCCGATCCCTTTTGGTTGAACTCCTCTATGGCATCATAGTGAGAGCCTGTGTCAAAATAAAGAAGAAAAAAATCAAGCTAGGGGTGTAGCTTGTTTGTTTGTATGACCTGGAACTCACTATGATTTTTACTTACAGTAAAGTATTTAGAAAAAGAAAGGAATGGGAAGCCAGGTGTGGTGGCGCATGCTTGTAATCCCAGTGCTTGGGAGCCTGAGACAGGAGGATCGCACAGGTTCAAAGCCAGCCTCAGCTACTGAGTGAGGCTCTCAGCAACTTAGTGAGACCCTGTTTCCAAATAAAGTATAAAATGGAGACAGGCGTGGTGGCGCACACTTGTAATTCCAGCATTTGGGAGGATGAAACCGGAGGATCATGGTTCGCAGACAATCTCGGCTACTTAGTGAGGCCCTCTGTAACTCAGTGAGACCCGGTTTCAAAATTTAGGGAAGGGGTGTAACTCGGGGGTCGAATGTCCCTGGGTTCCACCTCCAGACCCCCCCAAAAATAGGTCTGGGAGATAGCCTGGAGGTAGAAAGTCTCTGGGTTCTACCCGCAGTACCACAAAAAAAGAAAGAAAAAGAAAGAAAGAAAGAAAAAGAAAGAAAGAAAGAAAGAAAGAAAGAAAGAAAGAAAGAAAGAAAGAAAGAAAGAAAGAAAGAAAGAAAGAAAGAAAGCTTAAAAGCCCATCAGAGTGTCTGGCACACATGTTATATACTATTAAGCTAATGGTGAAGCCCTCAATAACTTCTCACTGATCCAATATTTATCTGTGCTGCTGCCTCTTTCAGCCAATGAATGGCACATTGATACTGTGTAATGAAGTAGTTGGTAAGGGAAGATAAAACCAGGAGCCAGGTGTGATGATAAGTGCCTATCATGCCACTACTTAGGAGGCTAAGACAGAGAAGATTGCAGTTCCACGTTCTTGGGTATACATCGAACCTTAAAAAAATTCAAAGAATTCAATAAAACAAAGTATGTTCTTGAATCATAATAAAATCTCACATGTGGAGTAGCTTGAAAACAGAAATTCATCTTCTCCCAATTCTGGAGGGGAAGGTTCTGCAACCTACTTGGTCTTCCCATTCTCTCTCTTGTCTGTATCTAATCTCCTGCTATTATAAGAACTCCAGTTATATTGGATTATGGCCCATGCTCGTGACCTGTAACTTAATTCTCTCTTTAGAATCCCTGTCTCCAAATATAGTCACATTTCAAAGTGCTGGGGTCAGAGTTTCCACATACGATTCTTTGGGGGACACGAGTCAGTTACTTAGAGATCAAATGGAATTAAAGTGGGGAACAGTAACAGAAAGAAACATCTCTAGACATGGGGAAATTAAGACACAAGTTAAAGAGGATATCACAAATTAAATAAGACTATTTCTACTTGAAAAGAAATGAAAATAAAGTATCCCATAACACTGTGGGATGTAGTTAAAACAACGCTTAGACAAAGGTTAGCAGCATTGGATGTTGATGTAAGAAAAGAAGAAAAAATCCAAGTCAACAATCTAACATTGTTTTTTAAGAAGATCACAAAAGAGGTTCAAATAAAGCCAAAGCAAGCAGAGAAGGGGATAAAATAAAATTAAGAACTGAAATCGTAAACAGAAAAATAGAAACAACTGAAATCTTGCTCCATGAATAAATACAAAATATAGTTATACAACTATCAAGACACAGAGAGAAATGTTACCAGTGCAGGAATGGAAAAAGTTATATCAGTAAACTACCCACATATACAGAAGGGAAAATAACATTTCTACACACAGGTACTTCTATAACAGGTATATTATTTGTATATGTTATTATTTACACACATAGTTGCATTGCATGTATTATGTATGTATTTAGTTTGGATATATATTACACATGCATACGCCCAACTGTATGTAAGCATATTTGACAATTTAGATGAAGCCAATCAATTTCTCAAAAATGACAAAATCAATTAAAACAGGACTAAGATTAAACTGACCATCTGAATAATCATCAAACTATTAAAAGAGGTAGTTAATGGTAAAAACCCAAATTTCCCTCTCACAAGAATCCAGGCTTCAAGCTCTCAGTAGTACCATTTCTATAAAATCTATTCCAATTAATAGAAAAGGAAAGAATACTTTCCAACTACTACTATAGTCAGCATTACCTTGACACTCTGAACAGAAATAAACCCGTGCGCACGTGCACACACACACACACACACACACACACACACACACATATACACACACATACACACACACATACATACACACACACACACATACACACACACACCCCACACTGATACCATCAGTAATATGAATGCAAAATATTTCAAGCAATTTTAGTTAAATTAACCCAGTAATATGATCAAGAAAAAATGCACTACAGACAAGAAATGTTTATTCTTAGATTTCAAGGATGGGTTACTATTTAAAATCATTCTCCATAGCTAGGATAAATGAAATAGTTATAAATTTACAAAACTTATACAGGATCTCTATTCTTCCACATGCTAAAAATATGCTGATTAAAAACTCACACAAAATTTTAACAATTTGAGAGAAATACAGTGTTCATTGATAGGATTTTTAGTGTACTACAAATGTCAATTCTCCCATCTTCAATATAGATTAAATGCAATACAAATAAAAATTTAAACTGAAGCAGCATTGTTTTTTTGTCAGAATATACAAGTAAACTCTAAATTCAACTGGAAATACAAAGGTGCGTACAAAATCAATTTTGGAGACAAATAAGGTTGGAGTAATTATATGAAATAATTTTAAGACTTCCTATAAAGCAACATAAATCATATGACACTATAATAATTGCAAAGGAATACATACATAGATTCATAGAATAGACTACAGAATCTAGAAATTTACTACATACAACTAAGTCATTTTTGGAAAAAGTGCAAAAACAATTCAATGGATATAAAGGATAGCCTTTTCAAAAAGTGTAGAAAATGTCAACACCCTCATGCAAAACAGTTAACCCAGCTCTCCCGATCCCAGCTTATAAAAATTTGATTCAAGCCAGTTATGGTGGCACATGCCTGTAATCCCAGTACTTGGGACAAGAGAATTGAATGTTCCTAGTCAGCCTCCAAGACTTAGTGAGACCCTGTTTTTTTTTTTTTTTTTTTAAATAGGTCTGAGGTGTAGATCAGAGATAGAATGCCCTGGGTTCAATCTCCAGTATCAAAACAAACAAACAAAGAAGAGAATTCAAAATAGATTATAGTTCTAAGTGTAAAAAAATTTAAAAAAAAGTATTGAGAATAGAACATGAAAGAAAATTTCATATAGGTTCAGGTAAAAACAAAATAACAATCCATTAAAGAAAATACGACAAATTAAATTTGAAAACAAAATAGCAATTCATTTAAAAATATGATAAATTAAATTCATCAAAATTCAAAGTCCTGATTTCTAAAACAAACTTAAAGTTCTTCTTAACTTTGTTAAAAGAACAAAGACAAGTTATAGAGTAAGATAAGTAATTGCAAATTACAAATATCTAAGGATACATATAATTTTGAATAGTTCTCAAAAATTTAACAATAAGAAAGCAACCAACTTCATTTTTCCTTGGTTTTGATTTTTTAAATATTTTTATTGATACAATTTAATTATATATTATAGTAAGATTCAAAGAGATACCGCCAACTAAATTTAAAAACATAAGCATATGTCCTCTATGACATGGGAACAGCTTCCTGCCTTCATGATGTGGGAGTGACTTCCTGCCTCTATCATGTGGAAGCAATTCCATTAGCCATGATGTGAAAATCAGCTTCTGTCCTCCATGGTGTTGGAGCAATTTCTTTACGCCATGATGTGAGAGTAGCTTCTGGTCTCCACAATGTGAGAGCGGCTTCCATCCTCGTCAAAGTGAGAAGGGCTTCTGTCCGATGTAATGTGGGAGCGACTTCCATCCTCCATGAGGAGGGAACAGCAACTCTCCAGCTCCGTGGTACTTGACCGCTAACACGGATGCTTTGAAGTTGGCCCAATGGACCGAAGACAAAAAATGGCTGGGGGTTTGAAGATGGAATGCCCTTGAGTTCAATTCCCAATATAAATAAATTTTCTATATTAAGTGTAAAAATAAAAAAGAAAGATATATCTTTAAAAAAATAAGCAAAAGATATGAATAGAAATCTTCGTTAAGAGGATATGTGGGTAGCTAGTAAGTATATGAGGCCTACTACATTTTTAACTATTAGAGGACAACAAAATAAAACTATATGTAGATAGCTCTGGCACAATATCCGAGCTACTAAATCAACTGTACATACATGTGCACAGAATGCCATATGAAGAGAGCTAGAGAGGAACCAGAGCTTTCCTTTGTTAATATTGAATAAGCAAAATGATTGGCAGTTTACATCTTACAAATTTAAAAATGCACCTAACATAAGAGCCAAGAGTCCAACTCCTAGGATTTTTTCCCCCTAGTGAAATATAAAATTGTATTCCTACAAAAAAATTCCTTAAATGAGTTTTCATTTGCAGTTCTATTCAAAGTGGTCCAAAAATTAAATAATCCAAATCTCCTTTGATAAGTGAATATGCATACATATTCTTTTCTGTCTTGATTAGTTTCTTGCTGCTATGACAAACTACCATAATCTTATTAGCTCAGAACAGTACAGATTTTATAGTTCTGGAGGGCAGAAGTCCAAAATGGGTCTGTTGAGGCTAAAGCCAAGGTGTTTCCAGGGTTCTCCATAAACCTGCTTTCTTGACTTTCCATTTTCTAGAGGCCTCTTGACTTCCTTGCCCCATAGCCTCTTCTTCCATCTTCAAAGCCCATCAATCCCATTGCTGTTTATGTTGTCAAAGAACCCTTTTGTGACTTTGACTCCTCTGCCTTCTTATAAGGGTCTAGGTGATTATATTGGACTCACATTTTTGATTTAGAAAAATCTCCCCATTACAAAGTCTCTAACTTAATCATACCCAGAAAGTCCCCTTCTTATGTGAGGTGCCATTGTCATAGATTCTTAGGATTAGGATACAGATGGTGTTGGAGATGTTGGGGCATCTACACTTCTTTCTCCCACACAGGTCCTACAATGGAATACTATTCAGCAATAAAAATAAACATACTATGCTTGGGCAGTATTAAGGGTGACCCTTAATCATTATGGTCAGGGTTCATGAAGCCAGGCTCAAAGGGTCCATTTAGATGACTTTCTTGAGAATAGAAGCCTGTAGTAATGAAGAACAGAACTGTGGTTTCCAGGATGTAAGTGTAGGTTGTGACTATAAAGGGAAAGCAGAAAACAATATATTGAGATGACAGTAGCATTTTATCTTCTGATGGTGATGGTCATCACAGGGATTGACTTCAAAAAAGACATTTTAGATCTGGGTGTGTTTGTGTACGCTTTGTAATCCAGCATTTGGGAGGCTGAGACAGGAGGATCGCAGTTCACAGCCAGCCTCAGCTATTTATTGGGGCCCTCTTTAACTCAGTGAGGCCCTGTTTCAAAATAAAGAATAAAAAATAGGGCTAGGGATATAGTTGGGAGGTAGAGAGTCCCTGGGTTCCACTCCCAGTAGTGCAATGTAAAATTATATATATATATATATATATATATATATATATATATACTTTGCTTGGGCAGTCATAAGGGTGATCGTTAAGCATTATGCTCAGGATTCATGAAGCCAGCCTCAAAGGGTCCATTTAGATGACTTTCTTGAGAATACAAGCCTGTAGTAATGAAGAAAAGAACTGTGGATATATATATTGGGGGGATACTGAAACTGGAACTCAGGGGACTTCTTCCTCCAAGCTATACCCCCAGCCCTATTTTATTCTTTATTTTGAAACAGACTCTCTCGATTGCAGAGGGTCTTGATAGGCAGCCAAGGCTGACCTGGACCCTACAATGGCCCTGTCTTAGCCTCCCTAGTACAGGAATTCATCACCACTCCTGGATTTCAAAGAGATTTTTTTAAATTGCTTTTGCTCTGTAAGGAAGGAAAGAAAGAAGGAAGGAAGGAAGGGAGGGAGAGAGGGAGGGAAGGAGGGAAGGAGGGAGGAAAATGCATCTGATAAGGACAGAAACTCTGAGTTTGTCTGTCTTCTGTATCTCATGGGACTGTGGGACAGAAGCCTGGACCACATCCTCAATTACCTTGTGGGCATTTGGCAGACCTGTCTATTTACCCACCTCTCATAACAGCACACACCTGGCATTAAGGACACAGGACCCTCCTAATCCTAGTTGCTCGGAGCTCTAGGAAGCCTGGAGGAAGAACATTGGGGAGTGCTGACACTGGTCACTGATGACTGAGAAATCTCCCTGCACCAATGGTTTCTAACACATCTTATTTAGTGCTTTTTGAAAATATTTATGCCTTTGGCCTGACTGAACATTTTTCACTGAGTTCTCTTTTCCTTTCAGGAGGCAGAGGCCAAAAACAACAGCCAGTGAGTTACAGGAGCCACAGCAAGGACTCTCCTGAGATGTCACTGCCTCCTGGAAAATCCTCCTCAGGAGTTTATGGGACAAATCTAAATATGCACTGGGTGAAGTTTGCAGTGACCTTTAGACTGTTTGCGTTTCAAGACAACTCCAAATAGAGTTTTGCTCCCTCGCAGATCCTCTGGATTCTAGGCTTAAATTTTAAAAAATTGAAACCAGATCACACTTCGGGGGAAGCCTCCAGGCACAGTGTTGCTGTGGATCCAGGAGCCACAGAATGGCTGCTCTGTAGTGACTCCTGGGCCGTAGGGGGTGCCTTCGGTGTTTTCCTGTGTGGCTCGTTCAATCCCAACAGCCTTTGCAGGAAGGGATTGTTATTCTCATCATTCAAAGGAGGAAACGAATCTCAGATTGCATAGCCTGTAAGACTCAAATTCCTTGTGTGGAGAGTGGATTTATGCTGCCTATCTCGAGGGGTTGTGACAAGTTTAGCACTGAGGAAAAAGATGGAGTAGGTGCTCAAAAAACGGAAAATGTTAGTACATGTGTGTAGACCAAGAGCCATGCCCCAACTCCAAAGCTCCAAAGGGCAGGTCCTTTCCACCGCAAGGCAGGCTTCCCTGATGGTTTCGACTCTGTGGCCACAGGCACCAATGGCTGCTCTCCATCCCTTGCTAGGAAGCGCCCTGTGCCTCTGTGTCTCAGGGCTCCCTTCCCCAGCTGTGCACAGAAGGAGCCCCTCTCTTTGAAGCTCATCCTTTTTTCCTGCCTGAAAAGTCTAGATGTTCTTCTTTCTAAAATCTTGCTGTCATACACTTTGCTGAGAAGTTAGAGGTGAAAAATGGCCACTCGGAGGCATCAGCCAAGTGTGTGGTGTCCCAAGATGCCCTCGTGATCAGTGATCGGGAATGTTGGTCTTTGTTTTTAGAACCTTTCAGACAGAAGGTGACTGCATGCATTTTTTTCTTCAACCTGTTTCTGTAAGGCACACACTGTGGGCGGGGGGCTCATGGACATCTCCCAGAGGACCTGGACACAGAAAGGACAAGGACTATTTCTCCATTATGACCCTCCTCCCTGCAGAAAGGTGCAGGTTGGATGAATTCTTGCTCTGCCATTGTCTCCTGGGAGCATTGTGTTTCTGGTATTCTTTAGATTAGGTGACACTTGCTGCCTTATATCTCTAAACACTTACTGTTCAGCAGTTAATAGGTTTGCATGTTAACTGCAGCAAAGGAGAGGAGGGAAATAGAGAAGAAAGGAGAGGAGGGGAGAGAAGAAAGGAAGAGAGAGGAAGGAAGGAAGGAAGGAAGGAAGGAAGGAAGGAAGGAAGGAGAGAAGGAAGGAAAGAAGGAAGAAGAGGAAGGAAGGAAGGAAGGAAGGAAGGAAGGAAGGGGGAGGAAGGAAGGAAGGAAGGAAGGAAGGAAGGAGAGAAGGAAGGAAAGAAGGAAGGAGGGGGAGGAAGGAAGGAAGGAAGGAAGGAAGAAGGAAGGAAGGAGAGAAGGAAGGAAAGAAGGAAGAAGGGGAGGAAGGAAGGAAGGAAGAAAGGGGAGGAAGGAAGGAAGGGAGGAAGGAGGGAATGAAGGAAGAAAGGAAGAAGGGGAGGAAGGAAGGAAGGAAGGGAGGAAAGAGAGAATGAAGGAAAAAAGGAAGAAGAGGAGGAAGGAAGGAAGGAAGGGAGGGAGGGAGGAAGGGGAGAAGGAAGGAAAGAAGGAAGAAGGGGGAGGAAGGAAGGAAGGAAGGAAGAAAAGGGGAGGAAGGAAGGAAGGAGGGAAGAAAGAAAGGAAGGAAGGAAGAAGGGGGAGGAAGGAAGGAAGGAAGGAAGAAAGGAAGGAAGAAGGGGGAGGAAGGAAGGAATCGGCAAAAGATGAGCTACGTCAGCAATCCAAGAGAGAATCATGTGCATACTTATTTACAACACAGTGATTTAACATTCAGTCAGATTGAATAAGAGAACAAACTCTCTAGCTTAACAAAGTCCTCTAGTTTAAAAAGTTTATTCTGTTTTTCCTACTGCTTTGAAATATTGAAAAAGCAATTTGGAAAATAGACTTTAAAAAACAAAAGAAATAAAAGTAACAGGGAACTGCTGAACTCTGGGCTATTTTCTTTTGGTATTGTCTAGCCATCTCTGTGTAGATGAGATCACAATACGTATGCATGTGTATATGCACATTTGTGTGTATGTGTCTGTGTAGGTGTGTGTATTCATGTATGTGTGTATACTTGTGTGTGTACATGAGAGTATATGAGTCGGGGTCCTGCTTTGCTCATTCATAATAAACCAGTAATATTCCCCTTTATCCTCAAAAGTAAGAAGGGAATGAAAACATTTACTTATAGAAGAAATTATGGATAAATAGCAGTTTTACCTAACTTGGGATTCTTGCTAATATCCCGACTCATAAAAAGATGTTTATGGAAAAGTATGTGGATCTGTTATGCACTGAAGTTTGGATCAATAGCACTATCAGAGCCTGGATTTTTTATGGCGCAATGAACAATGCAAGATGTTCACAGTAGGGGACCCTGGTTGACATGTATGTAGGAACTCTACGCACTGTCTTTGCAACTTTAAGTCTAAAATGAGTCCAAAATACACATTTTCTAAAAGCCTTCATTTTAGGTCAAGAAATTTATTATGGTTAAACTTTATACCTTTTGTTTCATGTGCTTCCTTGGAAAAGCGCTGTGATACCAATGCAACGAATATCATTCTTTTTATAATTCTTCCACAACTTTAAGAACTTTCCTAAAATAAGCACTAAAATGCAAGTAGGAGATCAAATGGTTTCAGTATAGTCAAGGGTCTCGTTACATATTATCAGGGTCTTTTTTCTTTTTGATTGGTTCTTTACAGTCTTACAACATAATAAGCTCCTTTACCAGCTGAAATTATGATCATCAGCTTCTTTGGACTTTCTATAACTCAACAATTGTTTGCTAATCCGATAGGAGAAAATAGACTCGGGGATTTTTAGATTACATTTTGTGACTACAAAATTTAAGACTGTAACTTTGATGAGGATATTTAAAGGGTTTTTTTTATTGATTTGAATAAGGTATATATAAATAAATAGCTTGCCTGCCTTACTTTCCATTTCTTCCTTCCTTTCTTTCTTCCTTCCTCCCTCCCTTCCTTCTTTCCTTCCTTCCTTTTTTTCCCTTTCTTCCTTTTTTTTTTTTTTTGGTGTTACTGGGGATGGAACCCAGGGGCTTTCTACCTCCGGGCTACACTCCCAGACATATTTTCTATTTTATTTGGAAACAGGGTCTCACTAAGTTGAGGAGAGCCTCACTAAGTAGCTGAGGCTGGCTTTGAACCCTTGTGATCCTCCTGTCTCAGCCTCCCAAGTGCTGGAATTACAAGCGTGTGCCACCATCCCTGGGTCTTCCTTCTTTCTTTACAGAGGATAGAACCAAGGGCCTCCCACACGCCAGACAAGATCTCTATTACAGAACTGCACCAGTAGCAAATAGTGGCAATTATTTGTCTACCTTATCTGTTAAAAAGCTTGTTTGGCTTAGAAGTATTTAAGAACATCATTTTCATTACATCACAGTGCATATCTTAATTTCAAAAAGATTTTAAAATTTAAGTAATATTAGTACCAAGATCTGCACTGGTAAATGATTAGGACATATCAATAATTATTATAATTTCTTAAATCAGTTTATTCACTTTAGTAGGCAATGGACTACTTTTCTTAATCTAGGAATAATGCATTTTCTTGCCTTACTACAACTGATTAAAATTTTGAAAATAAGTGGGAAATGAATGACTTTACAATGCACTATAGCTGAAGGGATATTGACTTAGCTACAAGATGCACAAAAACTGGTTTTATATAGATTGTAAACGGTGAGTGTTCCAGGGCTTGGGGTAGAGAGGAGGGTTGAAGAAATGCAGAGGGGATATTTTAGGTTGGTGAAATTAGTTTGCATGATGCTCTTCTGTTGGATATATGTTACTGGCAGTCAAAACCCACAGAAGCCTACAGTACAAAGAATGAAACTTAATATATTCATTTATTAAGGTCATGTAGGAGGTTGCTTCAGAGCCTTAGTTCTAGTATGAAGTACAGACTATGAAAAAGCAATCCAGTTGTATTTTAAATGCTTAAAATAACTTCACCCAAAGATTTGGTGGGTGCAAAATGATGTTCCCTAACTATCTTTGAAAATGAATGGAGACTGTAGGATAAAAGCAAAAGCAGCTATACCTAAGAACTGTGCCCTGGCTCATGAAGCCGTGTCAGTGAGGTCTAAGCTGTGTCAGTGAGGTCTAATATTCCTGATGCTGCTACACACGTGTACAAAAATGAACCATTCATTGAATGACTGGTGGGTGTTGGGAGCTAGGTTTTTTAATTTAAGAGTAAGAGATGACAGATAAGCAACAGGGAAAGGTTAAAATAACCCTGGTGACAGCAGGTTAGAGGTGGAGTCATAGGGGAGCTCCTATGGTTTAATATAGATACAGATACCTACATTAGAAATATTTATAGATATGTTCCTATGGCTGCTTTAGTATACACACATTGTCTTCCTTGAGGGCCTAGAAGCCATGACACCCCAATTTAACAAGCGTGTCCAAAGCTCAAATTTTGGTTTCTAATACCTTTCTACAATAAAATACAATCAGGACTCCTTACAAAGTTAGATGATTCTAGAGCTGGAGGAGGGAATAGGCCAAATGAGCTTGGAGCATCCCGTAGTGCCTGAAGTAAAGGCATGCTACACACACACACACACACACACACACACACACACACACACACACACACTATGGGATGCCAAGGGAACATAAGGGCCACCTAAAAGTGCGCCAAATGGGCCAAATTAGAACAATTTGCTATAAAAGTAAACAAAAGGCATAGGGTGATAAACCAGGTATAAAATAAATATTAAGATGTCATACTAAGAGTTTTAAAATAGATTGAATAAGTAATAATGGGGAAAATGGAGCAGTCTCTAGTATTTATAAAGGATAAAGTTAAGATCGTCAATGGCTCGGATGACTCGATGTTTTTGAATGAGAATAACTAGTATAAAAGGATAATCACCTTACTCTTCAGAATTTTTCTTTCTGTAACAACTGGACCTGAAATACACAGGTTAAATTTCTAAAGCCCAATGACAACATCTCACCTCTTGACTTCTGAAAATATAGTTGCTAAATCAACTTTGAGTTTAAGTGCCACCCAGTGCCCAAAGAACTGGATTGCTGGAACGGGTGCCAGATGTTCCCAAAGTCCAGATGGCGGGATGCTTTTTTTTTTTTTTTTGGTGGTACTGGGGTTCCTGGAAGCCCTTCTACCTCCGGGCTACACTCCCAGACATATTTTTTATATTTTTGAAACAGGGTCTCTTAAGCCAGCGCGGCTGGCTTCGAACCTGCGCGATCCTCCTGTCACCGCCTCCCAAGCACAGGGATTACAAGTGTGCGCCACCACGCCCGGCTTGGCGGGATGCTTTTAATGGAGGTCTCCTCTTAGGTTTCTTTGTTCTGCACCAGTTTAGACGCTGGTACCTGTCTCTGAGGTCACTCCCAGACCAAAAGGATCCTGCCTGCAGAAATGTTCCATCTTGGATTTCAATTCCACACCAGCTCAATGCATGCCCACAATGTCCTATCACATTTGCTTTTGAACTAGGTGTGGGCACAACTTGTACCAAGGCAGATGAGAAGCAGCAGGGAGCATGCTGCGTGAGCAAAGGAACAGCAGCTGAGCCACCAACTTCAGCTGCTTCTGGAAACTGCCAGGCTGGTCACTGTTTTCATTTCTCCCTCTCTATAAAAGAAAAATAGCATCAATTTAATTCAAAGTGCCAATGTGGTCTCTGTATAGAGCACTGAAGCCTTCATCTAGTTGAAAACCCACTTCCCTGGTATTAAGCATGTAATCCCTCAGGATTCACAATCCAGAAACATGGAGTGTTGGGCCATATTATGGGTTGAAGAACTGGAAGCTTACAGAGGTAAATGCACCTCACAATTAGAGAAACATCAAGTAGAGAAGCATTTTTTTTTTGGTGGTACTGGGGTTCCTGGAAACCCTTCTACCTCCAGGCTGCACTCCCAGACCTATTTTTATACTTTTATTTGGAAACAGGGTCTCTTAAGCCAGCACAGCTGGCTTCGAACCTGCGCGATCCTCCTGTCTCTGCCTCCCAAGCGGGATTACAAGCGTGCGCCACCACGCCCGGCAGTAGAGAAGCATCTTTGCAAACAGATCGTGGCTGATCTCTTGATTTCTAGGGTCACAACTCAAATCCCCTAGTCTTGTCCTTTGCTCATTGTAAATTATTAGATGGAATCCCAGCTCTACCACAGGGACTTCTGGGATCTCTAAGTTGTAGGAATCTCTCCTTTTCTCCTCTCTGTACTTTTTATCCTCCAAAGGCTTTATAACCTTTTATCTCGGTGTGCACTGTTCTGCCTTTGGCAGCGTTTACATGACCACATGCTGAACTGCCTATAAGCTGTGAGCACCCCAGAGTGCAGTGCCCAAGCTTGGCTCCTCTTGTACCTGCAGCTTTACCCCAGGTGCTTCTGAAAATCAGTAAATGCATGTGAAGCAGGTAAACCATTCAGCACATGATTGGGGCTGAAAGGGAGTACTCAGGGATTACATCCCCTAGCCTGAGCCTGGCTGGGGTCTCAGCCCCAGAGAGCTGTCTGGTTCTAGTTTCTAACTTCAACGTTATCACTTCCCTCATAAATATGAAGGAAATCACATCCAGAAAGATCAAATTATTTACCCAAAGACACCTAACGCAGAAAATGTCAGAGTTAAGATTCGAACCCAGACTAAGCGATCCCCAGATCAGTGCTGTTTGTACTCAGTTCTGGATGAACTGGAGGTGTTGGGAATTTAAATTCTCAAGTAATCTCACATCTAGTCTTACTTAGATTCTCAAGGACTCACATCTCATCTTATTTATAATTACCATGTGAGCAAAATATTCCAAGCACCTAAGAAAAAAAAAAAAAAACCAAGATGCTAAATTCTCTATATGTATTTTATATACACAAGGAACTCTGGAATTTATTCTCATTGGCTTTCTACACATTCTTTTAATTGAGAACAACTGAACTTTTTCCATTTGAGTATAAATGGATGTCTCAATCGCAAAGGTGCCCAGAGCTTAGGCTTACATAACTTTCAGTTTAGGTATCCACCCTGCATTGCACAATCGTCAAATGAGATATGATGCAATTTATTTTAAACAGACCAAGCAAAACAAGTATTGAGTAACTCGGTTCTCTCTTTATCCTTGTATGTGCCTAACAGCCTTGCAGGTCTGTTAAAAAATACTTTGCCCTTGGACAGCAGTTCAGCAAGATATTCAAAGCTAGGGAAAGTATAAGGTTTTGAAGTGTTGCATTCAAGCCAGCAAGGCTGCAATTAAGGCAGAAGGGAGAGCAGGGCACCCACCTCGCTCCTCTGATCTCTGCATAAAGACAGTCACAGGGATCAACCCAGGGAGAAGCCAAATACTTATGGCACATTCCTGTTTAATTTGTGGACCACAGCACCTGCAATAGGACTTGATACCTTTCTAATGTATAGTTGGCTGTGGAATAAAATGCTGCAACATTCCAAGAAGTTTTGAAGAAATGAAACGGTAATCAGGCATCATTTAATCATCCCCCAGGCATCCTTTTGTTCCTATCCATTTCTTTCTGGACCTCCTGCTCAATTTTACCTAGTTTATCCAGTAGGAGAGAATGAGGGTCATATCACATGCCGGTCCCTCTCTGGGTAGAAACTGGATGACAAGTTTCACGTTCATCATCAAATTTATTCCTATAAAAAGTCCCCCAAAGTCTGCCAAAGAATTTTCTCTCATTTTCCAGAGAAGCATATAAATTAAGAAAATGCCAGGATCTGCTTAAAGTTCCCTGAGCAAGCCATGAATCTGAGATTTGGATCCAGTCAGTGTGACCATGAAATCACTAGTTTATTCAGCCAATCAACATTATACTTTTGCACACACCACAAAGTGTTATTTTATTCTACTCTTTTCAATCAATATTTTGATGTATGTAATCTAAAATAAATGTAGCCTAAAACATTAAGTTTTGTAGCAAGTTATCAATCTCAGCCCACAACAACAAAAAACACGGTTGCAAGAAATATAACTTTGTTTTCCATAAACAGATGATCTTTCTCTATGTTAAGTCTGTGTTTTGCTAGATAGTACCAAGTTATTCTCACCATCAGGGAACCCTGGCAAATTCCAGAGGGCTGTTTGTGTTTTATGACCTGAACGAGTGCCTTTTGTGCCCCGGGGAAAGGCCACATGTCTCGTAGATGTTTATTCTCCTGGGGTGCTCTGATACATACCCTTCCAACTACTAATCTGTCCTTCAGGGTCAATCTAAATACTTCTGCAAAGCCTGCTCCAGTCTGCATTGATGCAACCACTTCCGTATCTCCTGACCAGCTGAATTGGTTATCAGTGTCTCCTCTGGGGCTCTGGCCTTCCAGGGCCTCCTCGGCTGAGTTCCTCTTTGCAATGAATTTGTGGTGTGTGTGTGTGTGTGTGTGTGTGTGTGTGGTGTGTGTGTGTGTGTGTGTGTGTGTGTGTGTGTGTGTGTGGTTTTTATGTTTCTAATAAGGTTATCTCTCAGTTGGACCACAGGTTCTGAAGTTGGCAGGGGTTCCTGTGATCACCAGAATGCAGCCAAGCTGAGCCAAGGTAAGAGAGGACATTCAGATGGCACAAGAAGGGTAGTCACCTTACAGGTGACCAATCAGTGGGTGCCATGTGGGCACTGAGCCAATAGGACCAAGATGGATAGAGATAGAGATAGAATGCGAGGTTTATTTCAGGAATGAGCTGTGAAGCCTTGGGAAGTCAAAATCTGATGGGAGGCTAGAAACAGGAGACAGAAATGAAGTCCAGAGCGGGCTGCTGAAGAATTCCTTCTTTCTTGGAGAAAGGAGGGTCAACCTTCTATTTTATTCAGGCCTTCCGCATATTGGATGCACCCCATGCATGGTATTGAAGGCAACCAGCTCTATTCAAAGCTCACTGATTTCAGTAGAAATCTCATCCCAAAGCACCTTCATAGAAGCACTCAGAATCATGGTTGATGACATTATCTGTACACCATGACCCAGACAAGATGACATAAAATAACCATCACAGCATTCTTGCAATAGGAGATACTAGGAACAAAGAGCAGGAATGGGCTACATTCCTGTTTCTCTGCTGAGTACTTTATTGTCTGTAGTACTGGATATGGAACCCAGGGACGGTCAACTGCTGAGCTACACCCCCCCAGCCAAGTTTAATTTTTAAACAGCGTCTCACTTTGTGGAGGGCCTCACTAGGTTGCTGAGGCTGGCTGTGAACCTGTGATACTCCTGTCTCAGCCTCTCAAGTACTGGAATTTCAAGCGTGCGGCACCATGCCCAGATCTGCTGAGTACTTTAAATACCAGTTCTCAACTTCTGGTTACTCAAAGAGATAACATTGCCGAAAAGGAAGAAGAGGAGAGGAAGAAGAGGAAGAGGAAGAGGAAGAGGAAGAGGAAGAGGAAGAAGAAGAAGAAGAAGAAGAAGAAGAGGAGGAGGAGGAGGAGGAGGAGGAGGAGGAGGAAGAAGAAGAAGAAGAAGAAGAAGAAGAAGAAGAAGAAGAAGAAGAAGAAGAAGAAGAAGAAGAAGAAATAAAACCCTATGTTTTGTTTACAACACATGAATTAATTCATTTGAAAAACATTAACTTTCAGGCATATGCTACTCTCCATAGATTTAAAGGTGAATACCTATTCTTTGTCTCAAATAATTGACTTTAATGCAGAGATAGAAAACTAAAAAAGAAGTTGTAAAACACGACATCACTACTTCATCTGCCATATTGAGGATGCTAAGAGACTCGTGATTTTGATGTTTTATTCATTTTTGTATACTTGTTCTCACACGGGTGGTATGTACACTGCTGGCTGCACTGAGCAACATTAGGAGAGATAATAAGAAAGTGCCACTGTGTGGTGGCAGGACACCCTGGAGGGTACTAGCTAGAGTTTCACACAGTACCCCTATGAAGACCTGGGTGAATGGTGTTTTGATATCAGAAAACAAAATAGCCATGTTTCTCCATAGCTTCTGGTTCATTTTTGTCCTAAGAAAAAATTACATATAAATATTGTCTTTCTTTGAAACCAAAGCTGAGGAAAAGCTCTATCAACCCCACAAGACCAGGTGCATCAATGCAGATGGGCTGTGTGCCATTGTATCTATCTGTCTTATGATTCTCTCTCTCTCTCTCTCTCTCTCTCTCTCTCTCTCTCTCTCTCTCTCTCTCTCTTCTCTCTCTCTCCCTCTCTCTGTCCCTGTCTCTTATTCTTCCTTCAGTTTTTCTTTACTTGATTTTTAAGTATCTCATATTTAGTGGTTTGTTGTCATCCAACTCAAATTATTTTGGAAAGATGAAATAAGGCTGATGTGTATATGTGTGTATATATGTGTGTACAGATTTTCTTTTAAGATACAGCATATTATTGAGAAAATGCACTCAAGTTTGGTCTGAGAAGATGGGTGGCTGTATGGACAGAGGAACAGTTTTTCCCTGGGGTAGTTGTGGTAAATGGATGACAGTCTAGATTTCGTGAAGTTTTGGTGAAAAGGGCTAATTAAATAAGCTATTTAGTAATTGCATCATCTGGTTAATGCACATTTTAGAATGGGTCTCATATACTTTGGTCATTATGCTGATGGAAAGCTTTTGAACAAAAAAAAAAAAGAAAAGAAAAAGAAAAAGCCATCTCCCTTGGCTCATCCTGTAATTATCCATTTCTTGCCTACCTCTTGCTGTTTTTGATAAGGGCCATTAGGATAATAATTACAGGCTCCACTAATGTATTAATAACTCTGTAGACACATACTTCTTTATGCCTCTGTGCAAGACTGAACTACGTTAACCTTTTAAATGTCTTCAGTCACAGACTGTGTCAGACTTTTATTAATGGCCTGGCTCAACTGCCCCCACAGCAGCTAGCTGCAGATGCGTGCAACGTGTAGGGGCAGCGCTTTCTATGTTGCTCATGGTCGTTTCCCTTTTTAGGAACTTGAAATGAAATACTGTGTTTATCCTGTGTATCCAAAGAATGTACGTCAGCTGCGAAGCCCGAAATAGGCATGGTTTGCTGCCCTAAATATTTGATTCTTGAGTCAAGTTATTATAATTGCTAGATAGCCTTCTTTAAATATAGAAGGATAGTAGAACTGCACATTTGGAATCAACAGCATGTTTGGACGTTGCAGTTTCTACTTGAATTTTAAGAATAATATCCTCAGGCTTTGTCAGTGCCGTAAATATGAGATATTTGACTCATCTAAAGTTATGTAGTTTTAAGGAATCAGGAGGAAGAGGCCTGGGGAGACCAAGAGGCCTGGGATCATCGGAGGGTGTTTCTAGCAGTTACTAAAAGACATCAACTTCACACACCCTTGTGTAAAGCCATTGTTAATCAGCCACCACCCCAACCCTCCTGTTGCTGTTTCGCTGATAAGCATTTTTCAGAGTATGAGCAAAGGCGAATATATTTACTGCAGACAAAGCACATATTAGGGAAACCAGCTGCCTTTGAATTGTTTGATAACTTATCTCCTACAACCAGGGCACTAAGCTGAAGTTGCAAGGCTACCTGACATCTGCAGGGATGGCCTTGGGACAAAAATATTTTACTGTTGTCCTGCTTGGTATATGCTAAAGTTGGAGGGGAAAATGCAGAACTCAAGGTTTCTGTGTGTCCCGGGTGTGTTGTAAGACGCTCACCAGTACTCCCTCCTGGGAGGTTCCTGGCAAAGATTCACCTGCTACCACACATGGAGATTTAGATTACAATGTTAATTTTTGAAATAAAATTTTGGAATAGTTTCTTGAAATTAAACTTCAGAGCCAAGCATGGTGGCACACACCTGTATTCCTAGTACTTGGAAGGCTGAGACAGGAGGGCCACAGATTCATGGCCAGCCTCAGCTACTTAGTGAGGTCTTCTGCAACTTAATGAGACCCTGTTTCAAAATAAAGAACAAAGAAATAGGGCTGTGGGTGTAGCTCAGAGGTAGAGTATCCCTGCCTGTGTTTAATCCCTAGTTAGAAAGAAAGAAAGAAAGAAAGAAAGAAAGAAAGAAAGAAAGAAAGAAAGAAAGAAAGAAAGAAAGAAAGAGGAAGGAAGGAAAGAAGGAAGGAAGGGAGGAAGGAAGGAAGGAAGGAAGGAAGGAAGGAAGGAAGGAAGGAAAAAAGGAAGGAAGGGAGGAAGGGAGGAAGGAAGGAAAAGAGCCTTCAGGAGGAGGCATGAATCTGGCTTGTTTGGAAGTTATAGTATTTTGAAAACAATGGTGAAAGCTTTAAAATTAAATGTAGAGAGGAGAAAGGATGAAAGAAAAAGAGGAAAAAGAGGAGGAGAAGAAAAAGGAACAGGAGGAGGAGGAGAAAGAGAGGGGAGAAACATAGAGAGATACAGAGAGAGAGAATCAGCACTGAACAGTGACCATCTTGATGAAATTATGAATTCTATTAATTTATGTCCAACACACGTTTGTTTTTTATTAGTAACTGATAGAGCTGATAAATCTTTATTAAATACTTGCTGTCAATGGGCAATTTGCTAGAACTATAAAGTAGATAAAGATGGCCATTTTTTTAACCAAAATTGCACAAACAGGTGCATAGATGATCAGTTGAAAGTTCCCAAGACTGTCTCTGTAGTGAAAATAAACAGGGGTGCTCAAGTGTTCAGAGAAGAGGCAGCAGTCACTGCTGAGTCGGGGGCAAGGAGAACCCAGAGGATGCTGCCTGGGAGCTCTTTGTGTTTGCTCTTTGGGTCTGGTCATCTGTTTTTGTTTGGGCATAATGTAGAGACAGGAGTTCCCTAGAATGCTTAGGTCCTGGCTTACTGTCACCATGTGCATGTCTAAGAACCCTTTTCTATTTTTTGTGTGTGTGCCTACATTTGACTATTTACTTCTTTTCTATGATCAGTTCATTGTAGTCATACATCTGAATGGGGTACAGGATGCTAGAGGCATACAGGCACACATCACTCATTTAGCCCTTCCCCAAGTCCCCCCCCCCGTTCCCTCCCCCTCCCTCCTTCTCATGTTTGGCTTAGTAACTGACTTTGATATGTTTGCGAATGTATGTCATGTACATCAGGGAATTTATCTTTTCTCGTATTCCCACTATCAACACCAATTCCATCCTGGTTAATGTTTTTATTGTGTATTGCTGTGAATGGGTACATTTGTTTTATATGCATATGTATAAACTTCTGCAAGCAGCATTGCTTTTTATAACACCTATCCAATATCCCACATGTTCATTACTTCTAGTAATGTCCATCTATTTACCTGTTTTCTATTTAGCATAGCAATTGACATGCAGGTGATCCCCAACTCCCACATCCACAGGTAAATGTTCTTGTGAAGTGGAATTTCAAGCAGCTAAGATTTATATCTTTTTAGCAAAAAAACTAGCTATTCAGTATTTCTAGTATGTACCTGATGGGTAATACTAAGATGTAGAACACACAATCTTTTTCCTCTAAATGTTATTGGTGCAGTTAGGGTGTGGAGGAGGACGTATAATCTATAGGAAAACAGACCAGTTTTAAATCAACAATTCCAAGATGCAGGAGAAAATAAATAGGGAATTTCTCAAGCATTGGATAATCTTTCTGGTAAGTATGAGAGAGAGAGAGAGAGAGAGAGAGAGAGAGAGAGAGAGAGAGAGAGAGAGAGAGGAAGAGAGAGAGAAGAGAGAGAGAAGAGAGAGAGAAGAGAGAAAGAAGAGAGAAAGAAGAGAGAAAGAAGAGAGGAGAGGAGAGGAGAGGAGAGGAGAGGAGAGGAGAGGAGAGGAGAGGAGAGGAGAGGAGAGGGAAGAGAGAAGAGAGAAGAGAGAAGAGAGGAGAAGAGAGAAGAAAGATTGAGAAACTGGCTTGGGAAATGTGAGATTCATTCCAGGAGTGTAGAACTTCTTTGAACATAGCCTGGGAGAGGGCAAGAAAAATATTATGGTCAGAACAAACCAACTGAAAGACTCTTTGAGAGTTGGTGTTTAAGACATGTAGGACTTTTCAGGGAGCAGAAAAGAATTAGACTCCTTTAAGGAGGAGACACTAGAAATTATAGATGTTTCTTAGAATTCATACCATGGCCAGCCATGGTGGTACACACATGTAATTCCAGTACATGGGAGACTAAGACAGGAAGATAACAGATTCAAGGCTAGTCTCAGTAAATTAAGACCATCGGCAGATTTGTGTGACCCTCAGCAACTTAGTATGTTCTTGTTTCAAAACTTAAAAATGTGAGATTGGGATGTAGCTCAGTGAAAATTTCCCTGAGTTCTATACCTAGTACGAAGGAAGGAAGGAAGGAAGGAAGGAAGGAAGGAAGGAAGGAAGGGAGGAAGGAAGGAAATAACATACAGTTCTAAATGATCTTAATTGTTTTAAAATATTACTAGAGATGTTTTCCTACTAAGTGATCCTATAAGAATTTGACAAGTAACTAAAATGTGCCTTGCCATATTCTTAAACCTGGAATTACAGAGGCAAACCAAAGAGCTATGATCATTATCCTCATGGAATTTACATTCTAGTGGGCAAAAATAAATGGCAAATGAGTAAAAAGGAGTGGATGAATAAGTAAACCAGACAAGAAAGCAGCATCAGATAATATATACTAGACAATATCCCATTATATGAATTGAAAGAAAAAAAAAAACCCTACACCCTCTAAAAGGACAAAATAGAGGGAGGAAATGTCACAACATCTTAGATGAAAGGCTCATCTACTCTGTGCTTCCTTTCACTAATACAAACGTGCTTTCCCGTGACACCCAGAGGGAATCCACTTGTGCCATTTCACCCCCACTTCTTAGAATCATGAGCTCTCTGAGGCAGCCCTACACATGGACAGGGGCCGGGTCAGGTGTTAAAGAGTGATACTGGTGGATGGGGAAATGTCATTTATCACGACCTGGAGTGGCCTTGCTGAAGGAGAGATATCAGAGTTGAGAAGGAGCCAGTCATGCAGAGGTGGAGGGAGAGCATTCCACATGAAGAGGAAAACAAGTCCAGGAAATCTAACAGAGAGCTGAACAGAAAGCCTAGCAAGTGGGCAGAGCAGAAAAGGACAGAATGATATTATATCGGCCATGATATGGAGTTTGGATTTTACATTAAGATTTTACTTCAAATGATATGTCTGTGCTGTAGGTAGTTCATTGTTATTGAAGCTAGGAACAATAATTTAGTTGAAGAGTGAGTTTACAAAACTTTAAAATTCTTGTTTTCTTTGTAAGGTAAAATATATCCATTTATATTATGAATCCTCAATTTTTAGAATCAGAATTTTAGAATTTATAACTGAAGTGGGAACTTATAAATTAGTTTACATATTTTTGTTTAAATGAAAAAAAAAAATAGAATTTGAAGACCTGACCCAAAACATACTTATATTAGAATAATGAAATAGTTGTTTTTGAATGTACATGCAGAAAAAAAATACATGTCTATTTGGTTTATTGTAACAGAATGCTGAAACTGGGTTATCTATAGAGAACATATTTGCTTCAACTCATGATTCTAAAGACTCTGAAGTCCAAGAGCATGACATTGTCAGCTTCTTGCTGTTTTTAATATGGTAGAGGGTATCACATGGTGACAAAGATCAAGAGAGGGGACCTTGCAGCCCCAAGTCCATTTATAATCATTAATTCATTCATGAAAGTGTGTAATCCTCTTTCAAAGGCCCCTCCTTTAACACTGATGCATTGGGAATTTAGGTTATAACATGTTTTCTAAAGGACATATTCAAATCATAGTAGGTCATTTAAAATTGGAAAATATCATCTTGCATTTTACACACACACACACACACACACACACACACACACACACACAGGATATGTTCTTATAGCAAGTCTGGAAGCTCAAAAATAAAACAGCAGCAATTAGTTAAACCTTCTATACCTGAACTTATTACACATGTCTGCAAATGCCCACTCTACAGGGGAGTACAAATATCACTGAGGTCTAGTCAGGGACTTTCCTACTCTCTTTCCAGCATTCTAAGTTGTGGGACATGTATGCTGCCTTAAGCCATTGATGTACTGGGGAGAGGCATTGTGTCTCATCTGTGGGACCGTCTCGGCCAGTTTGGGCTCCTATAACTAGATACATGAGACAGAGTGAGTTAAAAATAACATAAATTGATTGCTCACCGTTCTGCTGGCCTGGAAGTACAAGATCAAGGTATTTAATGGGTGCTCCTTTCTTTTAGATGATAGCTAATATGTGTCCTCATGGGAAAGAGGAAAAATGAGCTCCCTCTGGCTTCTTTTAAGAAGAAAGTGATCCCATTAATATTCATTACCTCCCAAAGGACCCATTTCTTAATACTATCACATTATGGATTATATTTTGACATATAAATGGGGGAGGTCAAAAGCATGTTGACTATAGCAATTGTCATCCTGAATCTTTCCTATTATTGCAAGAACATCTAGTTCTGAAACTTTTGTTCTCTGTATTCTGCAGTAGTATAACAGTGCCAATTGCAAGATGTCAGTAGGGTAATAGGGTATGTACTTGAACTGGAGAGACAGAGAGAAGTCACACTGATTAAAAATACGGTAAAACCTTTACACCTCCTGTACAACTTAATATAAAGATGTCATTACAAACACAAACTATGTTGTGCAGTCACGGTGTAACTCTCTGTAACCTACTATGTCTTACATATTTTACAATTCTACTTTTTATTTTCTCTTGTAAGTTTGGCTTATTTTTTCACTTATTTTAAATTCTATTATTTCGGGTTGTTTTGTTCATTTTTATTTTTTATTGGCGCATTAATGAAGCGTGCATGTATACTTCCATCATCTTGTGCCCCGTTAAGATGCATGACTACAATCCAGCAACTCTACTCTTTCAAGTGTAAACTGTCCCACTCTCCAAAGTGCACATCCGTGTTTCAAAGTACTGGTTAATGTATGTTTACGTCTCTAAAAACAGATATAGATATGGATCCCATTCACTCACAAAACAACCCACCTATGAACAACACAGCTAAGGCCCATGTGACGCTCTGTGGATGTTAGCCCAAGTCAAATGATGGAAGGAGCCCTTTCTACATCACTGTCTTCTGGTTTCTCACTGATCGTACCTGGCTGAGTCCTTGATCACCTATGCATCAATTCATGAGAACCAAGTGGTTCTGAAACACTCAAGATCCCATCCCTTCTAAAGTCACAACAGACACAGTGACCTAATTGCCTTCTGAACCTAGTTACTTGACCCAGATTCTTCTTTCCAAATGAACAAGCATCGTCCACTCACTTGTTATAAGAAGTCACCAAATCCAGATAGAGATGAGTCACTATCCTGGGAACCATGCGGCAGTGGAGAGCTCTGAGATGAAAGGCAGGATGCTCCACAGGACCTTCGTGCCACTGGGAACTCCACCAGATTTTTTTTTAAACATGTGTATAGCATGGATCTCTTGAGCAATGTAGCAAAGCCTCTAAACTTCTTCTCAAGTGAAGATGTTTTGAGCATTAAAAAATGATATAACATTTAAATGCATAAAGCCAAATAAAACTATAACATTTTAAAGGCTGTGCCAAAATATAACTAATTTTTTAAAAAATAATATATTCCTGCACTGTCTTTTAAAAAAATATATATCCACACACTATTTTTTCTTTTACAGTGGTAAGAATCAAACCCAGTGGCCTGTACATGCTAGGAAAGCACTCTATCTCTGAGCCATGTCCCCATCCCTACAGATCTTATTAGACATAATGCTCTAGTAGAGATCTGATACTCCCATACTTTCAAAGCAGTGGCTGGGATAAATACTATTTCAAGATATCTATAATCATAATGGGATATGAAAAAAATTGATAATCTTTATTACTGAAAAAGTCACAAGTTATTGTTTGTGATATGCTTGCTAAATTCACAATAGAAAGAAATGATATAGTTCAGTTGATGCAGGTAGAAAGAAAAAGAATTTTCCAGCCAAGCTTACAAGCTCTCTACCTCTAGAACTATTAGAAATATCTGGGCCCCACTCAAGAATCATGGGCTTGAAAGACTGAGTAATGTGTGCAAATGTAAGAGAACATGAAGGAATGTGGTGGGCTGGAGGCAAAAGTTACTCCATCAAAGCTAAGTGTGCGAACAAGTGGGTGAAAATAGAACCAGGTTTTGAAGCCTAAGATGAACACAAGCTCATTTTGACTTTACCTGTTTGACTTGAAAAGCCTCAGAAGTATTTTGAACAGGAAAATGATGATGTCATATCTGGGTCCCAGAATTAAATTCAATACCAAAGCAGAGGATATTTGACTCAACTTTTTGGCTTTTTTTTTCCTACAAGATATATTATTGAAGGGCACATAGCATGGAAGAAGGTTTATTTTGTCTCCAAATATTCTGTCTCCAAATATT
This sequence comes from Muscardinus avellanarius, assembly GCF_963383645.1. Lineage (NCBI taxonomy): Eukaryota > Metazoa > Chordata > Mammalia > Rodentia > Gliridae > Muscardinus > Muscardinus avellanarius. The sequence goes on along the minus strand of NC_137801.1, from coordinate 8,673,720 downwards.
CTTGTCCATTCTTTCTCTTTGTAAGGAACTTACAAAGATAAGAAAAGGTGATGCCCTGAAGTGATCCATTTTGATGTTAAAAACGTTATTTTTAATTGACCATAAGTGCCAAGACAAGCTACTTTGAATTTTCTTAAAGAATATTAAAGTTTAATATTTCTCAAACAATTCATAGATTTTCTTTATGAAAATAGCCACAGTCTTTTGATTCTCACAAGCTTTATTAACACTGTGGCCAAGGACACTTCTGTCAGCCTATTAAGTACCTATTAAGTGGCTGGCACCTTATTTCATCATTTTACTTTTATACAAATATTATATTGCTTTATTTCCCATAGCACAGATGGGAAACAGGGTGCCATGTGTTAGTGAGATGAAACACAACCAGGAAAGTACATTGACCAAGTCAGATTCAGATACCAAGTCCATTCCTTTTCCATCGAGCTGTAATATCTCCTAAATTAAATCAGTAAGCTGAGAGAAAAAGAAAAGTTATTGTTCTGTAGGGTAATAGCAAAGCTTTCCTTGCCCTCTGCCATCCAAGACCAAGAGAATTTTTAAGTGAACAAGGACTGTGAAATCAGAAGATGTCAATGCACACTGCTTGCTCAACTTATCAATTATGCTGAATCAAGCGCTACATGTCACATATTTTCTCTGGCAGAGTCTGTCCACATCCCCACCCCAGATAAATTTACTTGTTTAGAGATGCTTTTCTTTATTAAAAATCCAGTTCATGCATATTGCATCATACATATTGTATGTTTGTGTGTGCATATGTGTGTGTGTGTGCGGTCATGCACACGTAAGTGTATTCTTACCTGAGCACCAATTCATCTCTCAAAGCTTATATTGCTTCTTATCTCTTCTAAGACTTTTCTGGCTGATCAAGTTAGAATTGATTACTCCCACTTTACACTTCCAGTATCCCCTTCAGAAAAGTCTACCTCAGCCTTCTAACAAACCAAAGGTCTGAATTTATTATTGTGTTTTTATTATTGTCCCCCACCCAACTCAGGTGCTCCAAGATAGCAACCAATGTCTTTTATCTGCTTTCTAATTCTCTAGGGTATCAGCAAGCACAAGGTAAGTGCTCCTGTTTTGTTTTTTTTTTTTTTTAATATGAATTTTAGCCCAATTCTTACTTGTTTCAAAACAGCATCCTTTGGCTAGCATCATCATTATGCTCAATAAAAATCCAATTCCAGTTATGAAACCATGTTTACTGAATGTGTATGTTGGGCTACACACAGCACTTTTTCAGCCTCAGCTGACTAGAGTGTAACAAGTGTCCATGGACGAAACCTGTGGGCTACAGGAACAAAGCATTGGCCAGTTGGTCTGGATCCTCCTCCTCCTTCTTCTTAGCCTTAGTGTGAGCATCAGGAAATTCCATCAGGCCAGCCTTGCTGGCTGAAGAAGCTGGCAGCTAGTGTAGATGTTAATCAGAATCTTTTCCAACATTGATTTCGAGCCACGACATTGGGTTCTCCTCTTGTGCATTTAAAGGCCTGTTTCCTGGTCTCCTGTGATAATGCTGGACTGCCCATGTCTTCTCGCTTCTAGGCTCTGGATACACAGGACCTGCTACGTGAAACATGCTCTTCTTATGGCAGAAGTAAAAGATGGATGTTAGCAGCATTCAATGACTCTTAAAAAACTTTTGTTCCCCATGAAGCATACATCACATCCCCTCCTCACTGTTCAGCCCAATTTTGTCACCTAAGCGAGCCTGACATTGAGAGGAAAGGGTAGAATTTTCTTCTGACAGAAATTTCATGGCAAAGCATGGAAACATGGTGGTTATCATAAAGGCAAGGCGGAATACCCCGGAAATCAGTAAAACAATATTCAGACCCTGGATGATCTTGGAAAGAGAGATGATTTCCCCTTAAATGATGGACCCTGTGGGCAAAGGTCAGTGTAAAGTCACCATCTCTGTAACTTCTGGGACACCTTTATTCATCAAATTAGGCTACCATAACAACAACAACAACAACAACAACAACAACAAAACATGGACTGATGGACTGGGTGGCTCAAACTGTAGATACTCATTTCTCACAGTTCTTGAGGCTGGAAGTCCAGATAAGCTGACTGTGTTCCTGGTAAGGTCTCTCTTTATGGTTAGTAGAAGGCCACTTTTCTGTTCTGTTCTCAGATGTTTTTTTCTCAATGTATACAGGTAGAACAAGAAAGGACAAGTTTAAAGACACTTCTTATAAATAAGACACTAATCTTACTTGGATGAGGGCACCACCCTTACAAACTCACTTAACTTTAGAGAAGTAACTCTTAAGCAGCTTTGCTTACTGTGGTTTCCCTTGCCTGTCTTCAACCTGCTGTCCAAACATATTAAATAAAAAAATTCCAGAAATAAATAATTGATTAAATATAAGCAATTTTATTACAATGTATTATAAAAATATATTTTATTACTAGCTGTTGTTATTCATCCCTTACTACTTAATCATAGATAGTAGATATAGAAAAAATATAGTATATAAAGTTTCACTAAAAACAACCCAGTCCTTTGTATATGTCTTCTCTTCTACATCATCTCTACCCATTAGCCTTCTCCACTCATTTTTTCTTATTCTATCTGCAAAATTGTTATGGTCACGTCACGTCTCCAAGAATTTGCTAATTCTCTATGAACTTGTGCTATCTCTCTTAAGTATGTAATAAGATCGTCTTTGTATCTCAAAATCTAGCCTATAATCTAACAAAATTAATTTTTAAAAAAAGAAAATGAAGGCAAGAATAAATGGGTCCTGATTTAAGTGAGAGTGTATCCTAACCTCCTCCAGGGGAATGGCATACTTCCTTTGGCACCTCAATCTTTCTTTGAAAAATCCGAAATTGTGCCATAAACAGGACTCGAGGCATGACTTGGAGGAAGAAAAGAGAGGAAGAAGGTGGAAAAGAAGTCTTGCAATATGCCCTACATCTTGTCCCAGACTGTCAGCTCAATCTGGCCCTGCCAGCCTCTGAGACTCCACCCTTTTTGCCGCCTCTGGACCATCATAAGCCTCCTTACAAGGAGCAATCTAATTAGCCAGACTAGAGGACCAGGGAGGAACAGACAGGCTTCCTTCAGCTCGTTAAAAGCTCCCAGTCGCCTGCTTGGGAAATTGCTCTCCCGTTTGACCAGAGCTGTTTGCGTTTTGTAGCTCCCTGGGGAGAGAGGCTAGTGCTGGTTGAATTCCTGGCGAAGCCATTTGGCCCAGAGCCTCCATAAAACCTCGGCACCAGCCTTCCTGACTTGGGGTTTTCCTCATTAAATGTGGAGACAGGAGCCTGCTGTTTGGCTTTCAGAGACCAAGGTGAGACACACACTAGCCTCCTCTTCCCTGAGGGCTCTCAGCTAAGACAGCCTGATGGAAAGTAAGGGAAGGTGGGAGCAGTAGACAGTGGGTGCAGCAGGGAAGAGGGAGGGAGGAAGAAATGAAAACGTGTACATGCAAATCAGAGCTCTGATTTCCAAAAACAACATAAGCCCCTTTGTGACAGTCAATAGTCCCTTGCTTAGAAAGTATCAACAAAGGCACTCACCTCCTACCTTGTTCTTGAACTTGAACTCAGCTTTAGATTGGACTATTTTGCTCATGGTCTATGAAATACTTCAAGGGTCTTCTTGCTGTTCAGTAGGAGCTGGAAGGCAGCATGCAGAAGCAATTGCAGGATTGGGGGCAGGAATATGGTTCTCATAGCATTTTACTGCTGTGAGAAGATGGACTCTAGATGCATGCTCCACCAGCCACTGGAGCCAGCCTTCTGAAGCTAGGGTGCCTCTGCTGCGTGGGGATGCTGTGTACTTTACTCAATAAAGCGTGGGCACCCTGGCTTAAAGTTCAAGGCTGATACTCTATCCATGCTGCCCTTACTGTCCCCTTGCTACTCAAAGCTGAGGACACAGGCCTCCCGGAATCATCACTGTTAGGGACACAATGGCCCTGAAGGGCAGTGTGTAGGATACGGAAAGAGAAAGTGTAGGTAGGCTCTGACTAGATACTTTTAGAAGAAAGTGGAGGGCCAGGAGTTGAGCTGTGTGTGAAGGATGGAAAACTCGAAGACTGAAGTAAGGGGAAAGGACCCAAAGATGGTCCGTCAACTCTGTCACACATTTGGATAGTATCTGATGCGCATGCTGTTCTGTATTCATGTTCTCTAGAAATCTAGAGAAAAATTAATGTATTAATATTTACTGCATGCCTACATTAATGAAAAAACTAAAAGTAACTCTTCCAGTTCTAACAAGCTGTATATTCAGTATCATAACACATTGCTTGGCAGATTTTTTTTATTTTTTAATGTGCTTTTATTGGTGCATTATAGTCTCACATTATAACGTAAATCACGTTGACGGTTGCATACATGCACACAGATCTTGGCATATTTAAAAGCAGATCTCTAAAATGCTCGTGGGTGCCCCAGTGGAGCCTCATGTCTTGGCAGGGCATGAGCAGTATCATGTTAATACTATATTTTTTTTCTCTCTGAATTCTAGATGTTGTGATCGATTACCAATTTTGCACTTCCTGGAACTGCAGGTGCCACTGTGCTTTAGGATGATATCACACTGCATTTGGGATGAGTGTAATTAAAAGTCCTCTAATAGCCCTGACAGTTGGCTTCCTGGAGCCAGCCTACAGGATCAAAGCTGTGTAAGAATCCTGCTCTGCCTCTGAATTAATGTTTCTCCAGGGACCTTCTCTTCTCACTGTACTTGCAATACGGCGCATTTTACTGCTGACACCTGTAATGCTAGCATATAAAATAATAAAATAATGGGCATATGGTATTGTGTCTGCCTCTAAAAATAGCAATAGCAGAATGGTCACTTGCATGCCTGTTATTCTACAAACTTTGTTAATTATGTTATATGTTAAATCCCTGATTCTCATACTGGTCTTGTTGGGTAAGTGTAATAGCTCAGAGTTAATTTATAATGTTTTTAGAAAGCACATTTTGTAAAAATTTTTGTGTGGTACTGAGGATTGAACCCAGGGGTGTTTTACCTCTAAGCTCCACCCCCAGACCTATTTTATTGAGGGGTCTTCCGAGGTTATTGAGACTGGTTGCCAACTTGTGATCCTCTCGTCTCAGCCTTCCAAGTACTGGGACTGCAAACATGCACCATCGTATCCAGCTTAGGAAGTAATTTTTATGGTCAGAATTCAAGCCTTGTTGATTCTGGCTTCAAAGCCCACATGCTTTCCACTATACCATACTGTTTCTTAAATATATCAAAATAATAAATGAGTTGGATATTTATGTGAGGAAGTGGGATCACTTGAAATCCTGAGCTCATATCTAAGAGTGATTTAGTGGATGAATTGAGCCACAGTGCTTGATATGGCTAGAGGTTCTGCCATGGAGTAAGGCCTCAAAGTGTTGCTATTTCCATTATTTTCTTTAATGTACACCGAGTTCCTCTTTGGCTCCACTGAGTTATAAAATCTAGAAACTAATCCCCGAGTCTCTTTTTCTCCATGTGTCCCAGTGTGGTTCTATTGCTACCTACCCAGAGAAAAACATAGGAAGCCACCAAATGGTAAAAAGACATTCTACATCTTTAAGACACAGTGGCTGTTTTCTTTTTTTTCTTCCAGTGTATGAGGTCAGCCTCAGCAACATAGCAAGATCCTGTTCCAAAGTAAAATTCAAAAAGTACGGAGGTGTAGTTCAGAGGTAGAATGCCCCAAGATTCAACCCCCAGCACAGAAATATAAAGGTAGAAAGAAATAAGAAAAAAAAAAGATAGGAGAAATATGTGCAGGCCAAACACCAAAGCCCTTAGAACATTCTACAAATTTTTCAGTGCTGTCAACTCCTTGACACCTTCCATCTTAAGATCAGTTTTGCAAAGTGGGTGAATGAAACCAGTGTCTTCCTAAGGGAGAAGAGGAAGTGTCCCAGGGGAGCACAGCCCCTTCCCCGTGGAATGGAACAGGCTGCCTGGAGTCTGCAGGGACCCCTGGACCAGGACTGTTTTCAACCCAAAGCAGCTGTTTTCAAGGATTTTTCTTCCCATCTTCTGTGAGTCTGACATTTCCCATTGCCCTTTGATGAGGATGAGTGCGGTTTCACTTTCTGTGGGCAGTGCTGGGGTGGTCGGTGTCCTGTTCTCCAGGAGAACGGCAGACGGACTTCAAGAGGCAGTACTCTGCCCAACATTTGGATTATAACCCACCCCACACCCCTACCTTCTTTCTGGGAACTGCAGACCAGCCATTTCCTAAATAAAGTGGTGTCTCCACCCCTTACTTAAATGATCTCAATAACATTTAAGGCTCCAAAAATGAAATAATGTGAAATTCGTCTTGGTGGCACACATGGCTAATTTTGGTATTTGGGAGGCTGAGACATGAGAAGCACAAGTTTGAGGCTAGCTTCAGCAATACAGCAAGACCCTGTTTAAAAACTAAAAAATAAAAAGGGCAAGGGTATACCTCAGAGGTTGAATTCCTCTGGGTTCAATCCAAAGTATAAGAAAAAAGAAAGAGAAAGAAGGAAAGAAAGAGAGAGAAAGAAAAGAAATGAAGAGAAAAAGGGAGAAGAAAGAAAAAAGAGAGAGATAAAGAGGGGAAGGAAGGGGCTCTTGTAAACCATTGCATCTTAGCCTCTCAGGGCAATTGACAGACAGGTGCAGCAGAGACAGTGGTCTGTGCTGGGGTCCTGGGAGGTGGAAAATCTCTTCCATACACGGGCTTCAGTGCAGGGCTCTTATGTATTCATGTGTGTTACTTTCTGCTTCCTTGAAGTTCTTGGCCATGATCCAAAGAGATAAATTGACCTTCAGCTGAGAGATTTTTTTCACACATTTGTACAGCTCCAGGTTTTTTTTTAATGTCAAATCCAAACATGCTTGTGCTTACACTCTTAATACAGATAGCAGCTTAAATTGAGTGCAGTAAACATTCATTTCCCCTCTCTCCATTTCTTATTTTTACCCTACCTCTCTCTTATTTGCTTTTACTTTCCTTAATAAAATCATCTTTATTACCCTTCATGTTGTTATAAACTTAAGAATTATTTAAATCCCAGCACCTGCCCTCAGGGAGTCCACAGACAAAAGAGGTAACAGCATCTCTCCTTAGCATGTAGTGGTGACATCATGGCTATGTAGACAGGCGTGGGTGTCTGGCAGCATCAGAAGACAGTAAAGAGAACACTGATGTCTACAGAGATAGGAAGGAAAATGATTGGGGAGGTTAAGAATAAAGGCAGGATTCCAAAGAGCCAAAGAAATGAAGGAAGGGAGAAAGGTTTTCTATAACAATGCGAGGCAAAGATGTAGACTCATGAACTGGCCTGACTGGTCCATCCAGGAGACAGTAGAGCCCAGTGCACTGATGGGAGATGGCAGGCAAAAAGAGGAGCAGGGAAGAAAAACTGCAATGAGAGGCTATGACCAGTGTGTCTGGAGCTACGTATTTCACACACAAAATATTTGCCAGTCCTTGAATATTTGAGATTAAGGGTGCAAACAGTGCTGGGAGAAATGTCCTATCTAGAAATTCTAAGACAATCTGAGATTAAGAGTTCTTGTGAGCCAAGGTCAAAGCCATTTGTAGCTCCTCCTTGTCCTTTCCCAAGGACCTGCCCCCACTATGCCTTGCCATTCCTCAGTTGACCTGTTAAACAGATGTTAGCCTTCTGGAAATCTTTCCGTCATGCACACAGAGACTGATGCTCTTGTACCCTGACACTGGGCCCTCCGTTTACTTCTCCACTGCCCTACCCTTCCCTAACCCCTTTCCCTTGGCTGAAAAAGAAGGGTCCCCTTCCTTGGCTTTAAAACTGGGGTAAATTTTGTCACTTCACCTAGAGGAGAAAGTCCTGGCAGCCTACAAGTCAAGATATGGATACCCCATGAAGATAATTTTCTAGTGGGATCCTACGAACAGCTGTACTAGAAAGTATGTCCATGTTGTCCCTTTGAATTTTTATGCAAATTCAGGTAATTATCATTGCTTTTAGAAATTGGAAATATTAATACATATCTTAAGGAATACAAGGTAGGATATCACCATGAACTTCAATACCCCGCTCTTCCTAGGAATTTCCCCAAATAAGCACATAAACAAATGTGCTTTGTTTCCTTTTGCAATTTTAATGTGTATGCCAAGAGACTTATGTATGCACACACATTTATATATACTTTTTAACATCTAGAAATTTCTCCTAAATAAAATTGTTGAAGTGCAGTGATGGCTATGAATGTTAAGTGCTTCAGTAAACATCACAAAAAGTAGGATAAAATAGCACACTACATTTCTATCTATTGTGGACTAGGGGAATTGATTATCCTACAGCCACTAAAATTATAATTTGGAAAATAAGAACAACATAATTTCTAATGAAAAGGTGGGAAACAGTGGTATGTTTAATATTTATGTGCAAGTATAGAAGAGATGTTGGAGGGAACACCACCAGCCAGTGGTAGGTCTGTCTCAGGATGATGCTACATGTGACTAGTATTTTCTGGCACAGGCAGATGTGATACTAGGCCAGGTGGGGGCATGCAGAACATGATTAGGTCACAGCTACATATTACAACTATGCTAAAAAAAAAAAAACCATGGTGTTCTGTACTGAAAAGGCACAAGCTGAGAGGCACAAAAATAGGCTTGACAGCTACAGAGGTAAAGAAGGCAGGTAATTGCCCAGGAAACCAGGGAGAAAGGGGATAATGTCATTCCTAAAGGTGGAGATCGGGAAAGGTGAATAAAACCAATCATGCTATGAAATGCAAACTCTAAGATTCCCCATTTTAAAAAGAATTCGATGCTATTCCAAATAAATTTAAGGACTGAAACAAATCATCCAATCAAAAGATGGGCAAGTGAACTAAATGGACACTTCACGAAAGAAGAAATTCAAATGGCCAATAAATGCATGAAAAAATGCTCGACATCACTGGCAATCAGAGAGATTCAAATCAAAACTACCCTGAGATTTCACCTAACTCCAACTAGAATGGCAATCATTCCATACATGAACAATAACAAATGCTGGAGAGGATGTGGAGAAGTGGGATCTCTAAAACATTGTTGGTGGGATTACAAATTAATTTGTGCAACCACTTTGGAAAACAGTATGGAGAATCCTCAGAAGAATGGGAACAAATCTACCATTCGATCCAGCAATACCACTTCTGGGTATCTACCCAAAAGAAAGGAAACCAAACTACCAAACTAATGCATGTGTATCTATGTTCATAGCTGCAAAATTCGCCATAGCCAAACTGTGGAACCAGCCAAGATGTCCATCAACAGATGAATCGATTACAATACTGTGGGATATGTACACAATGGAATTTTACTCAGCCATTAAAAAAAATACAATTGCAGTATTTTCAGGGAAATGGATGGATCTTGAGGACATTATGCTAAGTGAGATTAGTCAGTCCCAAAAAGTAAGGAATCGGATGCTTTCCCTAATATGTGAAAGCTAGGGTGAATGGGGTCATAGGAGGAACTCCAGGTGAAGAAAGAGATCCTATAGAGGAGCAAATAAGGCAACCTAACTGTGGGGATGGGAGGGGAAAGAAGGAAACGCTTTAAAGCCCATGATGTACTTATTCAAATCGAAGTCAACCACTAAACCAAGCACGGGAGAAAGGGATGGGGAGGGAGAGAGGTGGGGACTGGGTGGGGACTAGCTGGGTGATGTGTGCATTTATGACCACATAAGTTTTTTACCCCATTATGGTGTATAAATACAATGCACCAATACAAAAATTAATAAAAGCATTCGGTGGATTTGCTCATTGAGATTCAGACCAGTGCTTTTCATCTCTTATCTTTGCCAATTTTGGGGGAGATCCTGTTTCTCTAGTTATATCTTGATAGGCTATTCTAGAAGAGTGAGATTTCCTCATCAATGATGTCCTAACTTTATGGTGACTGCTATAAGAGTAGGGGCCAAAATATTCCCCCATTAAAGTGATATCTGCAATGGCCTTTGAGTATTTAACATTTGAAATTTTGTTAGACTACAGGATGAGAATTAGATCTCACTGAAAAAAAATTGAGAGAAAATCTGATGTGAATCTTATGTTTATTGTTCTAAAAGCTCTGTGCTAACACAGAAAGAATTTTATTTCTGGTGGGAAGTGATATATTTCCATGGTTTTAGGGAACTTGAATTCTGTCCTAAAAACATATTTCCTTAGATATTATAAACAAAACACCTTAAACAATAATAAAAGAGAAATATGGCAAAACATCTGCTACGGCTTAGATCTTAAACGTCCCCCAAAGATTCACGTGTTGAAGGCTTGGTCCCCAGATGATGATACAGTTAGAACTCAACAGGAAGTGAAGCATAGTAGAAGAAATTTAGGTCCTACCAGCATAAGTCAAAGGCAGTACTTGGGCCCAAGCCCCTTCTTTTCCCTCTTTTTGTTTCCTGCCACAATAAGGTATAAACAGCTTGGTTCTTCACAGGCCCCCTGCATGGTGTACACCCTGCCACTGGCCCCAAAAGGCTGAAATCAACCCACCCTGGCCGGTGACGACTAAGATCATGAGCCAGAATAAACATTTCCTTCTTCGATGTTAATTTTTGCAGGTATTGTGTCTCAGTACTGGAAAGCCAAGGCCTCTATAGTGCATGAGCCAGGTTTCATCTTTATCATTTAAAATTTTTAAATCTATATGAAAAGTGTGAACATCTGTCTGTCTGTGTGTCTATCTAAGCTCACCCTACAAGTGTGCAAAGATTACAAAGAATAATTTCCCAAAGATTCGCAGATGGCAAATAAGTACAAAACAAAAATGTTAACCATACCGATAACCAAAGAAACAAATATTAACACATTGGTAAAAGAAAATGTGTTCCTATTGGGCTGAAAGAATATATTGTGGCATTTCCTTTTGGGCATTGTTACATGGTAGTGGACATTGATAGCAAGAAATACAGTGATCACTTTCACCATTCCTGGAGTAGTACAACTTTTCTTTAGCACAATTTAAAATCGGTTCTAGTTCTTTTATTTACTAATTTTTGTGCATGCCTGTGTGTGTGTGTGTGTGTGTGTGTGTGTGTGTGTGTGTGTAGGAGGGGTTGAACACAGAGTCACTCTACTACTGAGCTATGCTCCCAGCCCTTTTAATTTTAATTTTGAAACAGGGTTTTACTAGGTTCCCACAGGTTGTCCTTGTACCTGTGAGCCTCCTGTCTCAGTCTCCCCAATACTAGAATTACGGGTGTGTGCCTCTATGCCTGGCCTTTTATCTAGTATTTCTAATCTATTTCATTATTTGTAAAAAAAATATATATATATATATATATATATATATATATATATATATATATGTATAATACCATGTGTGTAGTTGTTCGTAGCAACATTTTTATGCTAGCAAAATAATTAAGATAACTGAAAATATAAAAAACAGGCAAGTGTTCAAATGGATTATAGTTAATCTGCTTGATAGAACTAAATGCAGTCACTAGAAATTGTTTATTTTTTCAAAAATCTTTTAATGACATGGCATGTTGTTTAAATTAATTAAAATAGAAATTAAAACTATATATAGTATGACCCTTAATGTGTTTATAATCATGTACCTGATAATTGTACCAGAAGAACATGATTATTTCTTCATGAAAGTATTATCTTTTCCTTCTCTTTCACATTTTTCCAAGTTTCCCCAGAACTGTTTATTATTATTATTAATATGAACTTGTTATTTTAATGAGTAATACTTGTAGGAGCATTGAGAGTTCTCCTTGATTATATATCATGAGCCTGAGACTTCATAATAGCCTTACCTATGTCTATGTGTGTTCCCAACTCTAATCAGCCAATCTGAGGAGACCCTGGGGAGAGGAGTGGTTTTTTCCAAGGTCTCCTGTGTACCCACAGCAGGACTAGAAGGCAGGTCTCCTGTATCCCATTCCAGGAGAAGGCAGGTCTCCTGTATCCCATTCCATCACCCCTCCCTTCACCACATTTTTTGCATACCAAGAACTTTTGTGCCATGAATGGGAATATTAAGCAGAACTAAAAGGCCGAGGAGAATTATTAAGATGTGGAGTTGAGGGAGAAAGAAAAGGCTTGCCTACAATAACTTTCTCCACCCCACCCATTGCACTGGGTCTCTGTTAAAACATCAGAGCTAGTCCTCCTTTTAATGGAGCATTTCCAGTTGCTCTGTGGAGTTCTACTTGAATCTCTGCCATGAATGGTTTCAATAAATTATGCCTAGGAGTCTCACCCCACAAAGTAATTTCTTAAAGACTCATCAGTGTAAACTTTTACACAAGATATATAGGATCCTGGGGGGTGGGGAGACTCTCTCTCATAAAGCTGACCAGTGAAATGCACTATTAGATATTGATTTCCTCAGGTCACCTTGAGCCAACTGTGACTCATTAAGTCCTGCATGTTAAGAATCTGAAAACAAGTGGCAGTTGAAGAGCTGGTTTGCACCTTCAAACCTGATTATTTAGAGAACTTTCCGAAATCACTGTAAAATCTGGAGAGAAGCCAACACTGGCTTTGCAAAAACATTTTTCGTCTGACCTAGTCACTTACTATGTAGCCATTGCTGATAGCTTTTTCCCCTTTTTTCCCTATTTCTTCTTCTCTTGTTTCTTTCTTTCCTCTCTGCTTTTATTTCTTTATTCACTGGTCTTTTTTATCTTTCATCTTATTTTTTTTTTTTGCTTCCTTCTGATTCTTCAAAACTCCCTCATTATCCTTCCCTATCTCCTTCTTTTCTTCCCTCCTGATTAAACTGGCTTAATAAATATTCTCCTTTTCCATTAGCTGTCAGATCATGTAGTCATCTACTGAGGACCAGATTAGCAATGACCAAGAGTATAGGCTTTGAGTCAGTTATGAAGGGATCACTTTTTGATTGAATTTCAACTAAATGCCATGAGAAAACATTATTTAACACCCACATATTTAATAATGTCACAAATATTCATTTACTGTGTGCCTCTTATATGTCTCAAGGTATCCTAGGTGGGCCCAGTATAGTTTTAGAAATTACTCTGTGAATTGAGGAAAATGCTAGTCACCTTCGATGTGTTGTAAGGACCCAACTAAACAGCCTGGGTGACAGTGGGTAGCTATACCTGGCACCTTGCCGAAGTCTAATCAGAACTATCTACCTGCTATTTTATTTTGGCCTCCTAGGTGCCAGGTGTTCAATGGGAGACTCAGATTTTGAAAGAAAATTTTAGAGCTAAAGCAGATACTTTACACATTTTTTTTTCATATCACATACATCTATAATCACATATGTTACATATGTCAACATCTTTTAAATCAGAAAAATTTAACATCTTTAAAATCCTAAAATTGCTATTAGCCAGGGGGTGACAGTTGCAATGTGGCTTTTGTTGTGTTTTCAGGCAGGACCAGAACTGGACACACCATCACTATTGTAGTTCATTCTAAAGAATTGTTTCAAAGATTCTTAGTACTACCAGAGTTGAGCTTTGCTGCCTTTATAATATCTTCAAGATCATGAAGAATCAGTATCAAAACAAACCATGTACGTGCACCAAGAGACACAGAAATAGTAGGGCATAATTTTGATATTGGTGAAGCAACCGTATTACTAGAGAAATATTGCCAGCATCAAAACTCACAGGATGCTGTCAACAGCATGGAAGGAAGTGTCACAGACAATCATAGACTTTTCTTAGAAATGTGACGTTATCATTGTTCTTACTGGCCTGGATGGAAAAACACAGCCATGTATGACTCTGGGTCACAAAGTGAGCAAAAGAAATGAAAGTCCCTAGGTGGGAAAAATCTAGCAAAAACCTTGGGTCACATACTGACTTGGCCTCTTGTTGATTTGGGTAAAAGGTTTCATTTTGCTGAGACTCAGTTTCTGTAGAAGAAAGAGAAGAACCAACAACAGTTATCCAGGAGTACTGCAATCACAATAAATCCAACAGAGGTTGCACAGTGGTATAGCTTTCAGCTGCAAAATAATATAACCTCACTAATAAGTAAAGCTCTTTATTTACATCCAGGTCTTAGCAGGAAAGGCTGAAAGGATGAGAAGAAAACCTAAGGTAGGGCCTCTGAGTTTGGACCTTTATCTAGTGGGTCACTAGAAGTGATTATGTGGAATGTCTTAAAAAAGTCCAAGATCCAAATGTCATGTGCATGTATGTCTCTATAACTCTAAACTTCATTATGATGTATTATCACATTGCAAAAATAAAAATAAATCAATAAAAGAGGCCAAGGGTACCAGTTGGGAGAAAAGAATCTATTCATGCAAATATCTATGAAGGTGAGGGACTGGGGGAGGAGCTACAGGAAGAGGAAGCATATCACACAAGAGGGGGAAATGTGAGGACTCCAAGGCCCAGCTCAGAGGTCAGAGAGTGAAAGTCACTGGAATTTAATACAATATGCTCCCTGTAGGCCAGGAAAAAAGAGGGAATGATAGTAGCATAAAAGCCCATAGTAACCCCTCTGGATGCTATTTTTAACCTTCATTTCACTGTTGTAGTCCAAAACATCCAACCGGCACAACTTAAAGGAAGAAAGATTAATTTGCTCACATATATGGAGATTTCAGGGCTTCACTTCATATTAGGCCAGACACATCAGCAGGGAAGCTCATGGCATGGTGCAAGAAAGAAGAAAGAGAGAGAGAGAGAGTAAGATCTTGGCTCTTACTACATGGGGGCTGAAGCAAAGAGAGAGAGAAGGGAAGGAGGGACCATTTATAATCCCAAGACCACACTCCCATGGACCTTTCCTGGGCAATCAAGCCTTGCTTCCAACATGGCTTCCTTGTCTTCTTGACATCTAGGGGATGTTCTAAATACAATCCATAACAAATATGGATATGAGGGCCTTCTTTGACTGACTCATGGCACTTGTATGTAAAAGAAAGAAAGATAGAGGGCAAATGTTTAGAATCCAGACATGTACATCTTTTAAATTTTTACTGTAAAGTTTTAAATCAAAAGGTAATAAATACTGGGAAAAATGTGCAAATCATAACTACCATATAAATTAATGTGCCCACGTGGTTAACACTCAGATCAAATGTGAATGCTGCTTGCAGCCAGAGGGCTCACATCCCCTTCCAGTCACTATCATCTTCCAAGGATGACGACTCTTCTAACTTCTTGCATCATAGACTTAAATTCCTGGCTTAATTCTTCAATATTATCTTGTAATTAAAAAAAAAAACAGATTCCTAAGGCCTAAGGCCAGGAACTATGCATCACAAGGGAGGTGGAACCATGAGCTCTGACATTGAATGGGCTCCCATTTTACCAAATGAAGATCTGGAATTGAGGCATAAATGTGCCACTTATCAACTACGTGCTTTGGGTAACTCCACTTCTCCCCAAACTTCAGTTTCCTCCCTAACAGAGTAGGGCTGAAATACTGAACTGGTAGTGTTACAGTCAGGCTAAGTGAGATAATCTCTAAAAGTATTCTCACTCAGGGCCGGCTGCTCATTTTATATTGGTTGGGTGGACATACATGTGAATAAAAGTGAGAATGAATAGAGTGTTTGGAGAAGATGATAGAGCCTTATCGCTGAGGCCCTGGGTGGGGGATATGCCTGGAAGAGTGTGGGCATAGAAGGCAAGTGTGAAAGCTCTTTCATCAAGGCTGCTTTTAACTTGCTGAGCCACATAGACCACATCGCCTTCTTCCCTCGGGCTTCAATTTTCTCTCCCATGCAATCAGGAGACTCTATGGTACATTTTTTTCACTACTGAGGCAGCTGAAAGACAATATGAATCTAAAATTAGCCAACTTGGAAAAACAGAATAAAAATAAATGTGTATGGCAATGCCCAACAACATATACACATGCATCTTCATTTGGGGAGAGAAATCAGGATGCAGAAAGAATTTGAAATCATCCCACATCAGGGTGACATTTCTGAGTACACTAAAGCTAACTGAAGTAATCTCAGATAGACCGCGCAGAGGGCTCATGTCCTAGAGATAGAAGCACATTGCATATGTGGCTGAACCTTAATACCAAATGCAACCCAGCGATACGCCGACAAATAAAGAATGACCCAATCTAAGTACAGCACACCAAAGCTAACTGGATGCTCCAGAGGCAGCATGTGCCCTGGCACCAAGGTGCTCAGTCTGAGGCAGGAAACAGTACAGATGGCAGAGATAGCCATTTTGTCCTTGGCTTGTGAGTCTAACACTCTGGTGGGAAAGAACTCAAATCAATTAAATAGTCATCAAATAATTTTTGAATTATTCATGATTATATATATATGTACACACATATATACATACATACATATGCTTATATATGATATACATATATCATAGATATATACATATATAAATACCCAGACATTGCTGGGCGTGGTGGCGCACGCTTGTAATCCCAGCACTTGGGAGGCTGAGACAGGAGGATCGCACAGGTTCTAAGCCAGCCTCAGCTACTTAGTGAGGCTCTCAGCAACTTAGTGAGACCCTGTTTCCAAATAAAATATAAAATAGGTCTGGAAGTAGAGCCCGAAGGTAGAAAGCCCCTGGGTTCCACCCCAAGTACCACCAAAAATAAATAAATAAATAAATAAATAAATAAATAAATAAATACCCAGACATTGAAATAAAATAATAAAATAGGGGTGGGGGTGTAGTACCCACAGTGTCACATAGTCATGAATAAATTAATAAATTGACTAACACTAATGGTCCATTTTGCCACATTTATAATGAAATGACCATGCAGCCATCCCCTTCAATCTTTTTGTAACTTTTTATAAGTTTATTTTGATTGGTAGATAATAATTGTACATGTTAATGGGCTAGAGTGTGTACATTTGCTACGTGTACATATTGTTTAATAGCAAATAAATTTAATTAACATCAAAAAAGAAATCAGGAGTATATAGAGATATATGTTTATGCACATATATATTGAAATCGGGAATATATATACCTTATATATTCTATATATTCCTTATATATTCTCTCTATATATTCTATATAATGAACTCAGGATTCTGGAGATATAACTGCATTTCCATGCTCACTACAGCATTGCTCACGACAGTTAAGACATGGAAACAAACCTAAACGTCCACTCGCCAATGAATGCATAAACAAAATGTGGCATACATGCACAACGAAATATTACTCAGTCTTAAAAAGAAGGAAATTCTGCCATTTGTGACAACATGGAGGAATCTGAAAGATATTATCTCAAGTGAACTAAACTATTATCTCAAGTGAAGATAAACACATGATCTCATTTATATTTCAAATATAAAAATAAAACAAGATTCAATCTCGTAAAAATAGACATTAAAATGTTAGTTATCAGGGGCTAGGGGTTGGAGAGGTTAGGGCGTTATCAGTCAAAGGACTCAAGTCGCAGTTAGATAAGAGGAATAAATTCAAGAGATCTACTGCAAGTCAGGATCACTATAGCCAATAATAATATATTGTGTGATTGAATATTGCCAAGAATAGATTTTAAGTGTTCTTGACAAACAGAAAAGCATGTAAAGTAATATATATATTACTTCATTTAGCCAGTCATATATGTAGGATTATATGATATATATGTGTGTGTGTGTATATATATATATATATATATATATATATAGGATTGGTTTAGCCATTCCATGCTATAAATGCATACAGTTTTAATGATCAACTATTTAAAACTTGAATTCACATTCATATACAGAAAGCCATTTAAAATGAGTAACTCTGTTGCAAAAAAAAAAAAGTTCAGGCTAAACTCAAATGTATGTATATTATAAGAGCATCCTTGTGTTGAATGTAGAGATCAAGAACCCCCTGGTGAATACTAGGAAGATAAATTCTCTCCTCACCTCTCTGCCCTAAATAAAATAATTATTGCATTAATTGTAGCACTACACTCCATAGGGTCAAACTACAAAAGAAATATGATGGATTTAATATGTTTCTTTGTCTTGAAAATAAAGGAATAAAAGTGGCTTCTAGGGAAAGTGTTTTTTCTTCCTGCTAATAAATTCTAAGCTGGATTTATCCCTTGGGTCCTCTAGACCTCAGACATCAGCCTCCTTCTCCTGCCTCAAACATGTCACCATGTGCCTGGGCCATGTCACTCCATTTGACTCTCTTATCTCCATCTAAAGATTTAAAAAAAATTTTTTTGTGGGTCTGGGGATGGAACCCGGAGGCATTTGACCTCTGAGCTACACCCCTGCCCAATTTTTTTTTTTTTATTCTTTCTTTTGAAACAGTGTCTCATTGAGTCGCAGAGGGCCTCACTAAGTAGCTGAGGCTGTCCGCGAACCATGATCCTCTGGTCTCAGCCTCCCAAATGCTGGGATTACAAGCGTGTGCCACCATGCCCGGCTTCCATCTAAAGATTTCTTAAAGCACACACACTCAGCAGCTACCGCTGTTCAGTAGAGATCCATTCACTCATCTGGGTAAGAATTCGAACTGTCTAGCAGCAACAGATCCCAAACATTCAAACAGGAAGGAACGTGGTCGTTCCCTGCTCCACAAGTGTCCACGAACTCCAGGAAGAGGGTGAAGCACGGATTTGCAGGTATCCGAACCAGGTATGAATAAAGGTTAACCCAAGCAGAGACTCAGTGAGGTACTAGGCACGTGAAGTATCCTTCTAATTCCTTTGTTGGAATTGTGTCTATCAGCTTTCTGAAGTGTGGATGGATCTGGCCTCCAAGGGGAGATAATCTCCATAATACAGCGCTTCACAAGAAGAGAAGAGAGTTCATTCTTGGGGTCCTGTTACCTGGGCCACACCACTGCACCTCCTGCCAGCCAGCCACAAGCAGAAAACAGGGGCGGGATGCTGAGGGCAGCCAGGCCAGCAAGTGTCCACTGCTCAGCGGTGAGATGCAGAAGAGAGATTGTCTCTTAACCTAAGCTAAGAGGTTGAAGAAATATGGAACGAGACAGATAATCTCCGACCTGTGCCCCCATCCATCTGACGGCAACATTTTAAAGGCTGCAGCCAGCAGCAGGAGCCAAAGCTCGTAGCAAGAGTAAGGCAGGCAGGCCCCCATGGGGCCAAGAGCCAGGCACGGTGTTCAGTGGGTTGTTGTAAGCTTTCTCAACTGTCTGGTGGCTCCATTACAAAACCATGGTTGAAGCAAACAAACCGAGGAAAATAAAGACAAGTGAGAAGAATTAATACCTGTACTTTAAACACAGATTTGGGTTCTGCTTGGCCATGTCTTAGCAGTGATGTATTAATTATATCATTTACCACCCTGGGTCTCGGTTTCCTCCATGAACAGCAAAATACCATTCCTTAAACTTCTGAGGATTAAGTGAGATTTTCCATGCAAAAACACTTAGTAAACTGTCAGGCACCTTTTGTTATTCTTAATCCTATGATCATACTTCTACACAGGGAGGGGGGATTTTTAATCTTCAAGTCTTAGGAAGTTTTTTTAGTTGTTTTGTTTTGCCTTTTTTTAATTAGAAATATATTGATCCCAAACTTTCTGTCTGCTGTTAAGATTTTAAGCCTGCAATTTTCAAGGCTGGAAACCAACACTGGCAATAGAAAAGGTATAAAATGCACAATCCTCCTAGAACACTGTTTTCAAATCCTGGCTCTGCCATTTAAAAGCCGTGTTACCTTGAAGACGTCACTTAGGCCTTCCAGTTATTGATTAATCTATAAAACAGAATTTAAAATGCTGTGTTCCCTATTTTAGAGTAAGACTACACTGCCTGGATCAATTCTAGAAAGTGGAGGAATTGAGTCTGTGCCAATACCAAGCTGCTCTCAGAAGAAACTAGAGATTCCTTTTGCTCTGGCTCCTACACTCCTATGGATCTCGAGCACAAACCAGGTAGCGGTTTGTAGGGGGAGCAGGACGTTGTCTTTATGAGGAAGCTCCTTGCATAGCACACCGCCTGGCTCCCCGTCAGAACTCTCTCTGCTTATATAGAACTCCAGGCTTGTATTGATATCCGCATGCATATGTTGGCTCTGCTCCTCCTTTCCAGGCGATAGATTGCTTCTGCCGAAGCTGCCAGTGCAATATTTTGAAAATAGACATCCATTTCTAGAAGAAGAGATCCAAATAAGATTTGTTTCTCCTTTACGTTAAAAAAATTCATTATAATAGTGAATACTTTCATGGCTCCATGATTTCTGAAATGGTTTGATAATGTTTTGGAGAGAAACCCTGTTGTCACTTACATAATTGCAAAACATAAGGGCCATATATACATGGAGAGAACGTTCCATCTCAGTCTTACCCTTATTTTTATTATTATTATGATTTCATGATACTGGAGATGGACCCCAGGGGCATTTTACCTTCAATCTCTAACCCCAGCCCTATTTTTTTATTCTTTATTTTGAAGCAGGGTCTCCCTGAGTTGCAAAGGGCCTCACTAAGTAGCTGAGACTCTCTGTGAACCGAGATCCTCCTATCTCAGCCTCCCAAATGCTGGGATGACAAGTGTGCACCACCACGCCTGGCTAGTCTTACCCTTCGTAAATGAGTTAAACTGTTCCCTCAATGTCTTATGTCAATAGCCCAATCCCTGGCAACATAGAAGGCGAGCTTTTTAGGAAATAAGGTCAATGCAGACAGAATTAGATAAATAATAATCAGTTAATGCTGGAGTTGGATGAATCCTCTATGCAATATGACTGGGGTTCTAGTATAAAGAGGAAATCTTGGCAGAAAAATGTATACGGGGGATAGCTTGTGAAGACGAAGTCAGGGAATGGGCTATGAGTCTACAAGCCAAAAAATTACAAGGATTGTAGCCAGCCACTAGGCCACCAAGGAGGTGGGCTATAGGTGTTTTTGTATTTTTTTTCAACCTCAGGGAAAACAAACACATCAATCTCTTGATATCAGAACTCTGGTCTTTAGAACCACAAGAGAATAAACCTGTAAGTTCCAATGTGCAGAACTTTGCTGCGGCAGCCCTACCACTGTGTGTGAGCATCTCATATTCCTGGCTCCTAGAAAGCATTTGATACAGGAGACACAGGGAGAAATCTTTCAGTGAAAGTAGCTCATGATCCAGAAGGAAAGTAATCCCCAGAGAGGTCCCCCCATACCGAGAGGTGAAGGGTTGACTAGAAGTCTGGACTCCTGGTAACTTAAGGTGTTTGTTCATTTGTATATTACAAGCTTCTTTGTTAGGATATGAATGAGGGAAATTGAAGTTAATAACCATAAAAATGGCATCAGAGTGGAATGATCCAGACCTCTACGATCACCTCCTGCTCAGCCTGTGAGGCTTTTAACTCCCATCCAGATGCTCAGATTCTGTGGGCACATCCGCAAAGTCCATGTCTGTCCATCTCCCAAGCTGCAGTGACAGGAGTCATGGCTATACTCTGCCTTTCTCAGTTATCCACATGGATCTTCAGCTCTCAGCCAGTTCCTTCTCAGGCCTCACTGTTCATCCCTTCTTTATCTTATCTTACTTCTTCTGAAATAGTATTTCTAACATTCTGTGCAAACTACTTATTATTTTTATTATATTTGTTTATCATTATAGTTTGGGCTTTCCCACTAAAATGTGAGTTCCAGAAACTTGGGGATCTTTTCCTGATTTGTTCATGGATGTATCCCCCATACCAAATATAATCATGCTTGCCATATATTAAGCTTTTAATATTTTTTCTTCAAAATATGCAAAAAATTAACATAGGTTTATTGCACTGCCAATGTCACTACTGAATTTCTCCTTAGTTCTGAGAGACTGTCGCAGAGACCCAGGAGACCTCATGGTTCTGATGATCTTGGATTTTGGTCTAGTGGCCAGAGTTATGGCCCAGAGCTATATCCAATTGAGAGAAATATCCATTAAAGGAAAAGTACTGGTGGAGGAAATAAACCTTAGTATTTAGCTAGTATGCCTCTTTTGGGTTATTTGCAAATGTGTTTATAGCTCTGTCTCTTAAATGTATTAGTCTATGGTGAGAGAAACATTTAAAGAAGCACACCTCAGTATTCTCCAGAGTGACATCAGATGAGAAAGGAGCCACTAGTCACAAGTAGTTGCTTAGATTAACGCTAGTTAAAAGTGATTAACATGAAAATTAAGTTCCTTCTCTGTATAAGCCTTGTTTTAATTATTTAACAGCCATAGGTGACCATTGGCTAACAGATTTGACAGCACAGGGCTGGAGCATTTCCATCCCATCCTAACAGCCTACACCTTTCAGATATGTCTTTTCATAGCTGTACATTTTGCATCATGAAATGAAGCATCACCGTGAATTGTGGGAGTTCTTACTCTTTCCTATGCCATGTGACAGTTTGGCACAGAGAAAGTGGTCCCTGCTAGGCTGTGGGCATCTTTTCTTCCAGAATGGCTTAACAGATTGATGAACAATAAGAAAGATTAGAGTGAGTTTCCATGATACTGTCAATTTTTGCCACTGTGAGATTTTACAATTCAAAAGCAAAAGAAAGTGTAGATAAACATGGAGATGTAATCGTTGTTTGGGTGGGATTAGGAATGTACAAAGAGTTCAGAATGATTGATATGTGAAGTCTCTGTGTAGTGGGGTTTGTAAAGGGAGAGATATGGCACAGTAACTGAGATCAGGAGCTGTGACTGATCCATATATATCCCCAGCATCTAGACTAAGATGCACTAGGCTCTTCATATGTGTTTGTTGTTGAATCAATCAATCAATGAATTAATCAATCACTCAATCAACCAATTAATAAATGAAAGACAAAGAAGGCCAAATGTATATGGCATATAAGCAATGTTATTTTTAATAATAAATATGCCCCTGATTTTAGACACTTTTCATTATAATAGCTCATTTTCACTTAAATATGTATATCTAAATTAGGGAAAAATGAAAAATAATGTTCCACATGGCCCTTCAAGGATTTGGTATGATATATGATCTGCTCTCCTGTGGCCATGACATTCTGAACAAGTGGTCCACATAGTTACCAATGTAGTGTCAAGAAGAGATGGATAAGGCACATCGGCTCTATGATCACAGCCCAAAAATGACAAGAGTCAATTCTGCACAGGAAATAACCTGACAGACACCTCCTTCCCTATAAGGTACACTAGAAAATGAAAGGACCAAGAAACATCAGCTTTACCCCTTATTAATTTGAAGTTATTGTTTTTAAAGCCATAGGGTCCATTCTTCAAATAAAATACAACATATAAATGAGGCAAAAATAGATCTTTTCTGATTGAAGTGGGGGCACAGAGAGAAAGATCCATAATCTTCCTACGGCATGAATTTCATACATCTCTGCACCTTATGTATTCGCCCATGGAACACAGGAGTCCTAAAAGCACAGAGAAAAGAAATTGGAAATCCTCGAAGTGCCATAAAGAGGAAAGTGAAATAGCCACAGCTTGCCTTTGGAAAGATAAATTTCCTGTTGTGTGTGGGTGGCAGGAGGAAAGATGAGACTGTGGAGTGAAATATGAGTATCAGGATGAGAGACAAGGACAGGTTCACAGACTCCTGAGCCTTTCAGGTAAGAGAAAATGAGAAGAGCCCTACACTGGGACTCTTTTGCCGTTTTCTTCCAGCTCAGAATTCTGAGTCTGTTTTTCAGTGTGATTAAGTTTCACCTTTATATAGCTTGAAGCTATTCCAAGCTTCCTCTGAATCCTGACATAGGTCTATTACAGGAGTTGGCACACTGTTTCTATAAAGGGCCAGGGAGTAGGTTTTTCAGGCTGGCTGGCCATTTGGTCTCCATGGAAACTACTCAACTCTGCCCATTGTAGAGGAAAAGCCACCCTGCACTACATGCACACAAATGGGCACGGTCCTGTTCCAATAAAACTTTATTTATGAACACTTACATTTGAATTTCATATAACTCCCACATATCATAAAAAATGTTCTTCCTTTGATTTAGTTTTAGCCAATTAAAAATGTGAAAAATTCTTATCTTGTGGGCCATATATAAATAGGCCATCAACCACATTTTGTCTGTAGTGTGAATTTATGATGACCCCTGCCCTATTATATTGAGTGACTGTATCATTATGAAAAGGGCTTGTATTCATAAAGGTCGTCTTTTTGAAGTGGCCTCTATTGTGAAAGAATAAAAATAAAGGAACGAAACTAATGTTTTCCACAGAACACACAAAGACCCTGAAAGAAAAAAACAAAACAAAAACCACTTGAAATCACTGCTGATTTAGTCGATGCTAGTGTGTGTTAGTCTTGTACCACCCCCAGGCACAATTTAGAGAAAACCCACACAATTAGAATAAACAAAGCAAAATAAATCAAGGCTGGAGCCCTGCCCCCATTCCTGATTTTGTCTTGCCTCTGGAATAGAAACCCAGAAATAAAGATGTTCTCCCTTACAGCACCACCCACTCTGGAGGATTCCAGCAAATTGTGAGAATTTCCAGAGTAATTGAACTGAAAGAAAGTTTGGCCTTCTTTAAGGCAAAGAAAATAAAACAGTTTTGTGAAATTGTCCCTTATCAGAAATCATCCAATCCCTAAAAGTTCCCAACTGAATAAACAGAACAACTGAAGAACCAGATGAAATGAATTGCTCTTAAAGCGATTTCTTCCCAACTTTTAGTGATGCAGGGTTATTTTAGCTTATTTGGAAAATGACCTAAGGGTATAATCATGATAGCAAAAGTCACCCTATGTCTAAGAGCCCAGAGACAACCATTGTGAATTAGAGGCCATTTCTTTGACATAATGGGGATCACATTGTGTCTATGTATTTATAGCCTGATTCTTTTTTACCTGAAATTATATTCTGAATCAGTTCGTGATTTCATTAAAGAGCCCTTGGACTTCTTTATGACCTTACTGGCCACATAATTTTGTACAGATGTATTTTTATTTACTTAACTGAGATAATGAAAATGACCTTTCGTTAATGAGCATCCTTTTTGTCACCAGTATTGAATACCTGTCTCCTTGATGGGAGGACCTGCCTAGACACTGAGGAGGACTGATGTGAGCCATTGGCCTTTGTCCTCATGGAGTTGACATATTAGGCTTCTCATCTTTTAAGTGGCATCTGATCCTTGTGATGCTGAGATGTATCCAGTTTAATCCCTACTCTGTGTAAACCCTCGATTAGAGGGAGAGAGACAGGTGGACCAATACTACACTGCCGTGCAAAAGGAAGAATGAGACTCTGCACATCTCTGGAGTGGAGTACCAACAGGAGGCACAGAAAACTTCTTATAACAAATGTTCAGTTTGAACAGCGTTACTTTAATAGGTATTTTGGTTCTAGCCCAAAATATCTGGATACAGACCATGCTGTATCAAGTCAATTCCATTCTCCCCAGGAGAATTCTTCCTGATTAGTCAGCTGAGGAGGATTTAATATTGGAAATTCATGGCTGTACTAGATCAGCAAAGATGTGAACAAATTCATCTTCCTTCAGACTTTTCCCACTTTCAGGCTCTCTACAGATTGGATGATTGCTGGTCCACATTAGAGAGAATAAACTTTTAAACTCAGTGCATGTATTAAAATACTAATATCGAATCTGGAAACTTCTGGGAAGATGGCGACCGAGAAAAGCGGGGCTTAAGAGCCCCGCTAACAACCAATCTCCATTACCACAAAATCAGCGCCTTTCATAGCCAGAAAACACCATCACCAAAGAAACAAAAAAATCACCAGGCTCCAGAGAGAAAGCGGACTGAGAACAGAGCTCAGAGCCACAGAGGAGATACACCGGCCTCACGCCAGAGGACACGGCAGCAGCGCCATACTGCCGGCGGCAGCGGCAAGTTCACCGGACGGCTACAGCAAGCCAAGGTGAGCCGCTGCGGAACAGCCAGGCGGGATTTCTCAGCGCAGGGAACATCTAAAGCTCCCAGTGCTGAGCTCAGCACACGCTGCAGGGACTCAGAGTGGAACTCAAAACCAAGAAGAAATAAGCCAGCCTCACGGCCGAGGGCGTAGCAGAGGCGCCATATTGCCACCGGCGGCAGCAGCAGCGAATTCACCGAGTCCAGTACAGCTACATCTGCGAACTCAAGAACAGTGAGTCAAATTGGGGGCCCCAGAGGAGAAATCCCAGTACTGTACTCCCTGGGACTTGACTCAGTGGGGGAGTGGTGGTGGCAGAGATATCACACCATAGGAGAACGTGCAACCTGGCACCCTCCATAGTTTAAAGCAGCCTCTATCAACTCTCTGGGTCTGAGACTCTGTGATACAACCCAGTAAAGGAGTAGTGGGGTCTGAGATACTACAGACTCGAGATCCAGAGCACCTTAAGTGAAGTCATAGTGACCCAAGGGAAGAACCCAGAGAAGGCACAAACTTCCGAAATCATGGGAAAGAGGAATAACACTGGAGCAATGAATGCCCACAACCCCACAACATCAGAACCCGATAAAACAGAAAATCAGAGATTTCTAGAAGATCAAATCAGGAAAATAACTGTAGAAATAATAGAGGTGCTTCAAAAAGAATTCAGAGAGAGCCAAAAAGAGATAAAGGATGCAATTAATGAAGTAAAGGCCTCAATTCAAAGCACAAACAACTGATTAGACCACATGGAGAACAGAATCTCGCTCTTAGAAGTTGATCATTCCAAAAATGAATGCATAGTTTCTAATCTAGAAAAAAATATCCAACAGCAGGAATCTGACATTGAGGAAATATGGGCCCATTTTAAGAGAGCTAACCTAAGAATAATTGGAATAGAGGAGGGAAAAGAAAGTGATACCAAAGGGATCAACAATCTCTTCAAGGAAGTAATAGCAGAAAATTTTCCAAACATAGAGCAAGAGGATGATACACAGATCCAGGAAACTTATAGAACTCCCTTTGGACAGGATCGGAGAAGAGGATCCCCACGCCACATAATTGTCAAAATGACCAATGTGGAAGCCAAGCAGAGAATCTTAAAGGCAACAAAAAAAAGGGCCAAGTGACATTCAGAGGCAAACCAATTAGAATCACTCCAGACTTCCCAAACCAAGTCATGAGAGCCAGAAGGGCTTCGAGTAACATATTCCAAACTCTAAAAGAAAACAACTTCCAGCCAAAAATTTTCTACCCAGCAAAACTTTCTATCAAATTAGATGGAAAAATAAGAAGCTTCCATGACAAACAGAAACTGAAGGAATTTATGTCTTCAAAACCAGCGCTAGAGAAAATACTCAAAGAGATTAACTACAAAGAAGAAATAGGTAACACACACCAGAACCAGAGAAACAAGATTTTCCATCCAACAGACAACTAAGATTGGTTATCTGTGGAGAGTCATTATTTATGTTAGTCTTTTACCTATCTCTAAATGGTATTGTTTGCCTTTATTGTTGTTAATTTTAGGATTTCTAGTTGGAATATTAATATACCTTCAGATATAGCAATTGGAAATATTTTGTCCCATTCTATTAGTAACTTTTAACTCTGTTTACATTGTCTTTGGATATACAATATTTTTTTTTATTTTTTAGGGAGTTTGTATACTCCTCTGTTGCCTGTGCCATTGAAATCATATCCAAGAAATCACTGCCAATTTCAATGTTGTGAGGTTTTATGACCCAGATTTTCTTCTAAAAGTTTATAGTCTTAAGATTTATATTTAGGTCTTTTATCTATTTTGAGTTAATATTTGTATATGGGATTAGGTAAGAGTCCAATTTTATTCTTTTCCATGTAATTATTATTTTTCAACAATATTTAGTTAAAAGATTATTATTTCCACCACCAAATGTTCGTGGAAACCTTGTCAAAAATAACTTGACAATATAGGGAAGAATTTAGCTCTAGGCTTTTATTTAATTCCAATGGTTTATATATCTGCCTTTAGAACAGTACTACACTGTTTCAATTATTGTAGCTTTATATGGTTTGAAATCAGAAAATATATATCTTCTAGCTTTGTTCTTTTTCAAGATCATTTTGGGTATCTAGAGTCCATATTCCATATTAGGATAGATTTTTTTTCTGAAAAATAAATATATAAATATATGATAGTTTCACCTAAAAAAATAGAAAAAAATATTCTCTGGTAAGAAAGAAAGCAAAAAGAAATATTAAAATGTTATCTTTAAGTCATCAAAAGCTTGGTATCAGACAAATGAAACTGTTATGTGAAATTATCATTTTTAATTTTGGATAAATTGCTATAATACTAGATGTCAACCACTAAGTCAAGCATGGGAAGGAGGGATGGGGAGAGAATGGGCTGGAAATCGGGTGGGGGCTGACTGGTTGATGTGTGCATGTATGTCTACAAAAGTTTGTATCCCACTATGATGTATGAATACAGTGCACCAATTAAAAAAAAGTTACTTAAAAAATAAATAAAATAAAAATAAAATAAAATAAAATACTAATATCATCCTAACCCCCCCCCCACACACACACAGAAAATAAGTCTTCCCAGCTCTCTGAGCCTCTCTTATCTCTTTTAACTATCCCACAAATATACACAAAGATGTGTGTAGAGAGAGACAATTATGGATGCCTGTAACTTCAGTTTTGTGGGTGATTGAGACAGGAGGATAACAGAATGAAAGCCAGCTTCAGTAACTTAGTGAAGACTTCAACAACTTAGTGAGACCCTGTTTCCAAATAAAAAATAAAATAAGACTGAGGGTGTAACTTAGCAATAGAATGCTGCTGAGTTCAATATCCAGTACCACAAAAATGATTAAATGAATGAATGAACACCTTAAGGGAAGTCATAGTGACCCAAGGGAAGAACCCAGAGAAGGCACAAACATCGGAAATCATGGGAAAGAGGAATAATACTGGAGCAATTAATGCCCACAACCCCACAACATCAGAACCCGATAAAACAGAAAATCAGAGATTTCTAGAAGATCAAATCAGGAAAATAACTGTAGAAATAATAGAGGTGCTTCGAAAAGAACTCAGAGAGAGCCAAAAAGAGATAAAGGGTGCAATTAATGAAGTAAAGGCCTCAATTCAAAGCACAAACAACCGATTAGAACACATGGAGAACAGAATCTCGCTCTTAGAAGATGAGCAATCCAAAAATGAACTCATAGTTTCTAATCTAGAAAAAAATATCCGACAACAGGAATCTGATATTGAAGAAATATGGGCCCATTTTAAGAGAGCTAACCTAAGAATAATTGGAATAGAGGAGGGAAAAGAAAGTGATACCAAAGGGATCAACAATCTCTTCAAAGAAGTAATAGCAGAAAATTTTCCAAACATAGAGCAAGAGGTTGATACAAAGGTCCAGGAAACTTATAGAACTCCCTTTAGACAGGATCGAAGAAGAGGATCCCCACGCCACATAATTGTCAAAATGACCAATGTGGAAGCCAAGCAGAGAATCTTAAAGGCAACAAAAAAAAGGGCCAAGTGACATTCAGAGGCAAACCAATTAGAATCACTCCAGACTTCCCAAACCAAGTCATGAGAGCCAGAAGGGCTTCGAGTAACATATTCCAAACTCTAAAAGAAAACAACTTCCAGCCAAAAATTTTCTACCCAGCAAAACTTTCTATCAAATTAGATGGAAAAATAAGAAGCTTCCATGACAAACAGAAACTGAAGGAATTTATGTCTTCAAAACCAGCGCTAGAGAAAATACTCAAAGAGATTAACTACAAAGAAGAAATAGGTAACACACACCAGAACCAGAGAAACAAGATTTTCCATCCAACAGACAACTAAGATTGGTTATCTGTGGAGAGTCATTATTTATGTTAGTCTTTTACCTATCTCTAAATGGTATTGTTTGCCTTTATTGTTGTTAATTTTTAGGATTTCTAGTTGGAATATTAATATACCTTCAGATATAGCAATTGGAAATATTTTATCCCATTCTATTAGTAACTTTTAACTCTGTTTATATTGTCTTTGGATATACAATTTTTTTTATTTTTTATTTTTTAGGGCGTCTGTATACTCCTCTGTTGCCTGTGCCATTGAAATCATAACCAAGAAATCACTGCCAATTTCAATGTTGTGAGGTTTTATGACCCAGATTTTCTCCTAAAAGTTTATAGTCTTAAGAGTTATATTTAGGTCTATTATCTATTTTGAGTTAATATTTGTATATGGGATTAGGTAAGGGTCCAATTTTATTCTTTTTCATGTAATTATTATTTTTTTAACAATATTTAGTTAAAAGATTATCATTTCCACCACCAAATGTTCGTGGAAACCTTGTCAAAAATAACTTGACAATATAGGGAAGAATTTAGCTCTAGGCTTTTATTTAACTCCAATGGTTTATATATCTGCCTTTAGAATAGTACTACACTGTTTCAATTATTGTAGCTTTATATGGTTTGAAATCAGAAAATATATATCTTCTAGCTTTGTTCTTTTTCAAGATCATTTTGGGTATCTAGAGTCCATATTCCATATTAGGATAGATTTTTTTCTAAAAATAAATATATAAATATATGAAAGTTTCACCTAAAAAATAGAAAAAAATATCCTCTGGTAAGAAGGAAAGCAAAAAGAAATATTGAAATGTTATCTTTAAGTCATCAAAAGCTTGGTATCAGACAAATGAAACTGTTATGTGAGATTATCATTTTTAATTTTAGATAAATTGCCATAATACTAGATGTCAACTACTAAGCCAAGCACGGGAGGGAGGGATAGGGAGAGAATGGGGTGGGGATTGGGTGGGGGCTGACTGGGAAAAGTGTGCATGTATGTCTACAAAAGTATGTATCCCACTATGATGTATGAATATAGTGTACCAATAAAAAATAAAAATATAAAAAAAATGAATGAATGAATGAATGAATGAATGAATGAATGAACAAATAAGACAGGGAAGCAACCTTGTTCAGTTGAAAATACTTTGGGACAGAATTTAATTGCCTTTAATCCTGGTCTCCAGCCAGCCCTGATGGACTCCCAGGAAGCTCCAAGGAGGCTTCTCTGAGCTGTCTCTCACAGTACTTTCCTAGCACTGGAAATAATGGCATTCATATACCTTAAGACATCATAAAAGTATTCTCTGGCCAAACTCTACCAACCTGAATCTCATTCAGAGGACATGGCTCTGGCCAGCAAAGGAGAGATTCTCTTTAACTATGTGTTGAATTGACTAACCTGATCTCCCTCGCCCCGATCTCTGTCTGTGAAATAAATGCTTTGCTATTGTTGCTGCTGCTGTCGTCAAACTATATTTTTTCTTAATGCAACTTGGGTTTCCATCAGCCCTGGAAGCCTCTTCCACAGTGCACTGATGGTCAACTCAGAACCGGTAGGACACATCCCAATCCATATTGTTGTCAACGTATGTCTCTTCCATCTTACATTTTTCCGGCTACGGTTTTGGGTCTGAACATAATCAAATTTACTCTAACTTTGTTTTAAAAATGTGAATTTTTTCTTGCATGATCGATATATCAGAGAAAAATGTGAACACAATGTGAATGTGCTTTGTTTAAGGATTATTTCATCTGCTGGAAAATGCATACAGCTGACCCGATTTTTATAGGAATACGCAAAATTTACACACCCTAGGATTACCAGCTACTGCAGCTCACAGGTGTGTTGTGAGCCACCCCCACTTACAGCTGGTGCTAGAGCTTTCTCTTGATTTCTGATTCTCCTTCCTCTGCTTCATGGTAACTCACAAGCTGCCCCCTTCTGGCATCCACTTCCACAAGCGAACATCAGGTCTTTTTCAAAGCAGAGTGCCTTATTTATCCTGGTATTTATGTATATCTTAGATATTTAACATGTGTACAATTCTACTACTACTTATATTACATGACCGTCTTTGTAAGTAAGTGTCATTCATAAAATTTCATAGTGGCATAACTCCATGTTATCCATGTGTTGTGCCTCCTATGGCACACTCTTCTTGCACACTGCCATCATTTATAGGAACACATATGTTGTGTTACAGCTGACTTACTATAGAGGACTGTATGTTCTTCCTAGCTACTTTATCTTGCTTGACTTGCCATTGAGATAGATTTTGCAATTTTTAAATTTTTATTTATTTTTTGCAGTACTGGGGGTGGAACCCACGGGCATTCTACATTTGAACTACAACCCAAGACCTATTTTTCATTATTTTTAAACAGGGTCTCATTAAGTTGCAGAAGGCCTCACTAAGTAGCTGAGGCTGTCCTCTAACACAGATGCTCCTGCCTCAGCCTCCCAAATGCTGGGATTACAAGTGTGCACCACCATGTCCAGTGATTTTGCAATTTTTAAATAAGGTTTAATCAGGTGTTTCAAGCAAGTTTTTTATTCTAATTTTGCAGGTGGCTAACTGGGGATGAAAGAGAGAAAAGCTTAGTGTAACCTTCTGTGAGTAAGAATTAGAATTACCTGTGTCTCCTGATACAGGGGAAGTAGTGTATAAAAAGGTGGTCTTTGGAATGGAACACATTGAGACTAACCATCTGCTGAACCATCTCCTCCCACCTGAGTGTCCTTGATAAGTACTCATATTTCCAAAGCTTATTCTCCTCATGTATGAATATCAGAAAAAATGACATTTACTTCTCAGAGTCACTCTGAAAGGGAAGCCACAAAATGTAAGGAAAAGATAGATCTAGTACCTTGGGAAGGTCAGACACATTTATGTATTTATCTACTTCTCTTCTCTTTGTATAATATTATCAGATGGTATAATTCAGAACTCTGCAGAGAAATAACATGCGCATATACATACACATAAAATTTTTTCTGGGAACGAACTGGCTCGCACAGTTATGGAGGTGGAGAAGCCCTACCACCTGCTGTCTGCAAGCTGAAGAACCAGGAAAGCTGGTGGTATGTCGCAGTCCAAGTCTGGGAGTCCAAGAACTGAACGGCAGTGTGTGGAAGCAGGAGTAGATGGATGGATGTCAGCTCAAACAGAAAACACATTCACCTTCCTTCAGACTTTTCCCACTTTGGGGCTCTCTACAGATTGGATGATGCTGGCCCACACTGGAGAGAATAAACTTTTAAACTCAGTCCAGGTATTAAAATACTAATATCTTCCTAAAACACCCCCAAGGACACACACAGAAAAGAAGTCTTTCCAGCTCTCTCTGCCTCTCTTAGCTCTTTCAAATATCCCACAGATAAATTTTATTGAGCAATTATTTTGTTCTAGGAACTGTTATGTGTTTTTTTAATAATTGTGTTGGTGTTTTGCAGTCTCACACCACAATGAAACTCAGAGTGATAGGGATTTACATGCACACAGCAACTGATGAGCTTGTACCCAGCCCCTCCCTACTCCTTGCCCTTCTCTATACATGATATTGAGGTTGGCATTGGTAATTTCACATATGTACATGATCTTGATGAAAGTGTTTCCTTCATTAATTGTCCCTCCCCTCACCCTACCCCCTCCCCTCTTTTAGACCTCCTCCCTCACTCCACTGGGGTTTCTCCTTCATCATCTAAAGTCTCTCTTGTACCTCTATTACTCTCTAGCTTCTGAATACGTAAGAAGACCTGATTCTTCGCTTTATATGACTGGATGTCTAACTTAACATAATTTGTTCCAGATCCATCTATTTTCCTGAAAGTAACACAATTTCGTTTTTTGTTATTACTGAGTAAAATTGTGGGTATACCTCATAATTTTATAATCCATTCATTTGTGAGTGGGCACCTAGTACTTTTTACGTATCGACTAATTCAATATTTACGGTAGTCCTATGCAGGGAATTCCATTACTATTCCTATTTTACATGTGAGTAAATGGGTAAGTAGGAAATAGTTAATGTGCTAATTATTGAGCTGTGGACTCCCAGCCCCAGGCCCGCCCTCTCATACTCTGCCCCATGAAGTGGGGCAGAAATGCCCATTGCCAGCTGAATTCCATCTACACTCTGCAGGGCCAATGGAATCTGCTTCTTTCTACTTTTCTCTTGCATCACTTTCTGTCTACTCACTTTCTCCTCTGTATCACCTGCTGTTCCCCACAGAAACCACTCCTCCCAGTTGCAGCAAAACTTCCCTCTAGCTCCCCTTCCACTCACAGGCTAAGAGCCACTGCATGCCCTCAAAGCACAAGGCCAACCAGCCCTCTCTTCAGTGGTCTCTGAAATTGCTCCAAATGGGTACCTCTAACAAGATTCAAGAGTCTTCTCAAACTCTGCGTTTTATTCCTTCAATCCTAAAGGTGCATTCTGCACTTGTTCCTTCTGTGATACTTTAGAGTTTTCTTCTTACCCCTGTATTACCTGGTTAATGACTTCATATCACTTTAACCATGAGTTGTATTCATTTTCTCCATTGGATGCAATAATCCATTTGCTCTTTATCCGGGCTGCACCCTGAGCAATGCATCTGATAGGAGGAAGAGACCGAACTCTGACCCAGCCAGCCATGTGTAGAAGCCAGTCACTGTACTAGACTGCCTCTCAGATATTATTACATAATTCTGGATTTTCACAGTTGCTGTTGTCTTAAATATATACCCTGCTATGAGGTAGGTGAACAATGTTATATTGTCTTAAGAAGATAAGTACTTGAGCTGACCCTTGATGGGACCTGACTTTTGAGACAGTAGGAACAATAACTAGCTCATTTTGGGACCCACTGATCACCAAACAGAAGAGAAAGAGGCCAAGTAGATTTCTTCATTTAACCCATTCATAAGTTTTTTCTAGAATTTTCACAAAATCCTGTTGTTTTATTTTGTTTTTATATGGTACTGGGGATTGAACCTAGGTTCGGTCATTCTACCTCCGAGCTAGCCCCCAGCCCTAATTTTTAATTTTTATTTTGAAACCAAGGTCTCACTGAGTTACAAAGGGCCTCACTAAGTAGCTGAGGCTGGCTGAGAACCGTGATCCTCCTGTCTCAGCCTCCCACATGTTGGGATTATAAGCGTGAACTAAAGGTGTCATACTTAAGATAGAGAGTGTCCCCTAGGAAAAGATCATATGTTGGCAGTGGAATAACATAACGTTCAGAGGCAAAATAATTGGATCAGGGCTCTCATATCATCAGTGGATAAATCCATTGAGGTATTGATCATCTGAATGTGAATGGGACTACAGAGTTTAGGCAGGTAGGGTATGGCTGGAGGAGGTGTCTTTGGGCGTCTGTCCCTGGTCCCTTCCTGTTGTGTTCTCTCCTCTCCTCTCCTCTTCTTCTTCTTCTTCTTCTTCTTCTTCTTCTTCTTCTTCTTCTTCTTCTTCTTCTTCTTCTCTCTCTCTCTCTCTCTCTCTCTCTCTCTCTCTCTCTCTCTCTCTCTCTCACCTTCTATTTTTTCTACTATATCTCCTTCTCCTTCCGTGCTATACTGAGCAGCTTTCTCCACCATGCTCTGCCTTGGAGCCAGCTGACAATGGACTGAACCTCTCATCCATGGGCCAAACTAACCTCTCCTCCTCTAAGCTGTTCTTGTCAGGTATTTTGGCCACAGTGACAGCAAAGTTGACTAAAACAAAAGGACAGAGTATCCTTCCTGGGGACTGCTAGTTCATATTCTTCTAGACTGTTAGGGCTGGAGGGGATCTCAGAAAACCTCTGTCTCCAAACTCCCCTTTACAGATGGGTAAATTGAGGCCCCAAAAGAAGGGCTGGCTTGAGATCAGACAGTGAACTAGAGCTGAGGGTCAGATTGGAACACAGACCTCCAGAGTCCTGTTCTTTCCATGTGAAACATAGTACTGGGAGTTTACCAAAGCAAAGTTTTGTGCTTCTCCTAGGAACCACAGTCACTTTACTGTGGGCAAGGAGGCCCATGCTTTTTTCCCATTTCTATTCCTGGAAGTCTGGGGGAAGGAGAGAATGAGAAGTTCTTGTTTCCATTCTCATTGTGTCTGGCCTTAATTTTCCTTCTTACCCCTTCTACTGTTTCCTTCTTCAGGCCCGCAAGATGATAAGGATGAAATAAAGATGGAGAGTCAGGCAAGTGCAGGGCCAAATTCTACTCTCACGTAAGAGTTTGATCTATCTTATTTATTGTGAATATTTTGCATTCTCCTTTATTTTGAACATAGAGCAACAGAACATCATATATCAGGGTTGCCTTACATTTCACTCTGTGGTTCACATCCTTGTCCTGTCTCTGTCCTCCATCCACTCCTTCCCCACTGCGTGTCCCAGACATGTCAGTTCCTGGGCCACTGTAGCCACTTCCTGATGCATGGCTGCCCTTCTGCAATATCAAAGCATTCCTACTGTGAGTGAAAAAGGACCACTCAAGATCACTTGGTAGAGGTCCAAGAAAACAGGGAGAACTCCCAACTGTGGCAGAAGAGAACAGAACTGCATTTGAAGTCAGAGGAACTGGGGTTTGAGTCCTGGTAATACCATTTAGCAGCTGTGTGATACCCACCGATAGATCCTATAGGATCTGAAGGTGCTGGTGAACAAAAGTAACCAAAGAAAACTCCCCAGTCCTGGTGATCAAAAGAGTAACCAAAGAAAACTCCCCAGTCCTGGTGAACAAAAGAGTAACCAAAGAAAACTCCCCAGTCCAGTTAGCATCCACAACCCAGACGGAGGAAATCATTTTATTTCTCTGGGCTGTGTTTTCTACAGATGAAAGTGGACATCACCTCACCTCACCATGAGCCCTGAATTCATGAACTCCTTACATGGACTTGTTCAGTAGAGTGTGGATGCCCAGTTAAAATGTGTCTTCACAAAAGCAAATTGTCTTTATATAGAAATTGTTAACTGTGCCCAGTGTTTCCACTATTTAATTCATCTTCTTAAAGCTCTTCATACTAATTTGGGAAGATTAAGAAAAAAATCACCATTAGAAGCCTTCTAGCAGTTTGCTTCAGTATCTAAAAAAATGATTTAGAGGAGATGCATTTCTTTTAGCCACGTTCAAGTCCTTCAGATGTTCATCTAGCAATATTTATTCCTTTTGCATATGCATTTGAACAGAAGAAACTTTGTCCTTAAGCTCATGCCTCTACCTCAGGACTTAGTCCTCCTTTCATTCAGACATGGCCCTCGGCATGTGCCTTTCAAAAATTTGATGAAGAAAAACTGAGAAGCCAGGAGTTCTGGGGATCCCTAGAAGCTCATAGCCCACTGGGAAATCAAGAGGGACAGTACTACAGCCACAAGGAACTGAATTCTGCCAACCAAATGATCTTAGAAGAGCAGCTCAAAGTTTTCAAAGGAATGGAACCCACACAACACTTTGATATCACTCTGAGTGACCCTGAGAACAAGTCTTGGAAATCCAGACTTTAAGTCTTGAAGCTTGAGCTTTACTAGACTTACAGACATGGGGGCACTGTGAGTTAGCAAGTGTGCATTGTTTTAAAACACTACATTTAGCTGGGCGTGGTGATGCACGCTTGTAATCCCAGCATTCGGGAGGTTGGGACCCGAGGATCGTGGTTCACGGACAGCCTCAGCTACTTAGTGAGGCCCTCTGCAACTCAGTGAGACTCGGTTTCAGAAAATAAAGAATAAAAAATAGGGCAGGGGGTGTAGCTCGGAGGTTGAATGCCCCTGGGTTTCATCCCCAGACCCGAAAATAAATAAATAAATAAATAAATAAATAAATAAATAAATAATAAAATAAAAGACTACGTTTGCATAAACATATGGCAGTAGAAAATGAATACATAACAATTTACTTGCTTGACAAGGCTAAGGTAGGAAAAACTAGTTCATAATCTACATGTTATCTCTATGGTAATATGAAAGTTATACTAAAGATAGGGTGCTGGGTATGTTTTTAGGATTCTACTTATTTCTGAGCCTAAGACTTCACATCTAATTGAATCCTCTTGCATTGCACACTCTATGTTCTCTTCAGAAGCACTGATTGCTCTATGTTGATTTTGCTCAGAGACAAATGGCCCACTCCCCCAACTGTGTAGGAATAGCAATTTTAATCAATGGGATGAACACAGAGTTCAACAGAATCCAAAAAATTGATGGGCTTTGGAGAAACTGATTGACGAGTAACTTTAATCAGAAGCCCTGTGAAGTGAACTGCAATAAACTTTAATTTGCAACTTTTGCAAACTTCAAAGACAAGGCTAATCAGCACATCTCAAAGCATAGCATGTAAATACATGGTAGTTGTTTAGCTGAAAAGGTCATTTCTGTATTCATCCATGGTATCAAGAAGCTCTCTAGATTTGTACTGGTTAAAAAAAAAATGTAGACATCTACCTCTCACTATCCACACAACCCACACATGCGCATCCAGTCCCTTGTCATAACATGATAGAGGCACGCTGATTGGAGGTTTAATTTTAGTTACTTTTTAATATCAAAGCAAACCATCATAAAATTTCACAATTTAAGTGAAGGCTTGTTTTCTTTCATCACACTATAGATTGACTCGTCGGATCTTCTGTTTCGCATGCTCCCTTAGTCCATTCATGCTTCTGGAATAAAATGTTGAGACTGAGTAGCCTATAGCAACAAGAATTTACTTCCTGCAGTTTAAGAGTCTGGAAGGTCCAAGCAGCAGATTTCCAGCTTTTGGCTTCACAGAT
The DNA here is from genome assembly GCF_963383645.1 of Muscardinus avellanarius. Classification (NCBI taxonomy): domain Eukaryota; kingdom Metazoa; phylum Chordata; class Mammalia; order Rodentia; family Gliridae; genus Muscardinus; species Muscardinus avellanarius. The sequence goes on along the minus strand of NC_137801.1, from coordinate 8,635,373 downwards.
GGGGTCTTCATCATGTCCTCGAATAGCAGAAGGACCAGGTAGTTCTCTGAGGCCTCTTTTATAAGGGCACCCATCCTAATTGTTTCCAAAAGGCCCTGATTGTCAATACCATCATACTGAAGATGAGATTTCAATGTGATTTTCAGGCAACACCAACATTCAAATCATATCACATGGCATCCATTTGGGCCATTCCACTGGCTCTGCATTCAGCTGGTGGCTGAGCTGGCCTAGAAGAAACAAGAGGGCCTCTCTCGTCTGTCTGGGGCTTTGGTGCTGACTGTCATTCGGGGCATCCCTGTTCTAAAGGTGGCGCCTTTCCCACACAGTATTTTATCCTTACAAGTCTCTCCATGTGGTCTCTCTCTCCAGCAGGGAAACTTGAACATTCTTGGCAAAGTAGCTGGATATAAAGAAAGGAGGTAAGTCTTTCCTGCTCTGAAGGGTTCAACCTGGAAGGCATAGGGTTAGTTCTGCCATATTTATATTGGTTTACAAAAATCATCAGCCAGTCAATATTCAAGAGAAGAAAAAAGTGACTCTAACTCCTTAGGAGGAGAGATGCGTGTCTGAGGAGGGAAGGAATTATTGGTGGCTGTGACTATCCAGTGCACGAAACTTGTAGATCCCTTCAGAAGATGATGCTTACAGTTTATCTTTGGTTTTGCACTTTCTATTGAATAATGAAGTTGATATTTGTTTTTTATTTTTACTGTTTTATGTTGGTAATAGGCGTTAAATTCATAGACATTCTACCTCTGATATATACTCCCAGCACCATTTACTCTCTTTTTTTTTTCTTTTGCAGTACTGGGGATAGAACCCAGGGGCATTTTACCTTTGAGCTACACCCCAGCTCTATTTTTTTATCCTTTATTTTGAAACAGGGTCTCACTGAGTTGCAAAGGGCCTCACTAAGTAGCTGAGGCTGGCCACAAACCGAAATCCCTCTGTCTCAGCTTCCTAAATACTGGTATTACAAGCATGCAACACCACACCCAACCCAATTGCTCTTATTTTGAAACAGGTCCTGCTAGGTTGCTGAGGCTGGCCTCAAACCTGTGATTCTCTTCTCTCAGCCTCCCGATAAAGCTGCAGAGGAATCTGTAGCCAGCTCATCATTATCCTAGCCTATCCTAAGCCTCAAATTGGAATTGGACAACATAAATGGTACAGAGAGTTGTTCTCAATACTTTTCATTCTTCCACATGGTAAAATTTCAGCTAAAATCCCATACTACCTGTGAAAGAGCATGCTGGTATGCACAGAGGTAGGAAGAAGGCACATCTTTAGCTTTGCATCCAACTCTAGAGAAAAGGAGTCTGCAGTATCACAGTATAACTAGCTTGATTGTTTTATGCACTGCCACCTCTGACTCTCACTGTGTTTATGGGTTTAACCTTAAAGAAATCCTGCAGGAAGTTCCTTACTCTTTCTATTATTATGAACTCCCTCTGTGAAAAATGTACTGCACATGTTTCTGCCATGAGATACCAGGGATTCTCTGAAATCCTTCAGGGAATCTGGGTTCTGCGTAAATTGAAAAGAAAAGGTTTGCTTATTCTGTGTGCATCTGCTCTTGTGCATTACCCAAGAACTGGAAAAGGTTAGGAAAGGCTGAAGTAAAAGGTTTGTGGAATCCTCAGGATTGAGAGAGACTTCCTGGTTGCATGTTCTGAGAAGTAAGTGCCTCATCTCCTAGTAATCAGACCCTTCCCTAATCAGACCCTTCCCCACTTCACTCCATCCTGAGGCTGTTCAGTCCCATAGTAGTGGTTCCAAAGTACTTGCAGTAGGGTGAGAGAAGTGATCTAAAAAAGTATTATAGTCTTTTCAGGCTGTCATAGCAAAACACCAGAGTGAGTGGCTTCAACAACAGACATCTATATTCTCAACGTTCTGGAGACTAGAAGTCCAAGGCCAAGGGGTCATTAAATTCAATTTTTGGTGAGGGCTCTCTTCTCTCTGCTTTCTGGTTTGTAAAATGTCTGCCTTCTCCTGATGTCCTCACAGAATGTGTGTGTGTGTGTGTGTGTGTGTGTGTGTGTGTGTGTGTGTGTGTAGAGAGAGAGAGAGAGAAAGAGAGAGAGAGGGAGAGGGAGAGGGAGGAGAGAGAGAGAGAGAGAGAGAGAGAGAGAGAGAGAGAGAGAGAGAGATTGAGATTCTTCCTCATTTTATAAGGACATCAGCCTTAGCAGATTTGGGTCTAGTCCTTATGATTACTTTTAGCCTTAATTACCTCCCAAAGAGCCCTATCTCCAAGTACAATTACACTGGGGATGAGAGATTTACCGTATAAAACTATATTTTACTTTTTTTACAACAGTGAAAGTTATAGCTATTATTGCAGGTAAGTCACTGATTCTTACATTAATTTTTACATTAATTTCTTTAGTATTCATAAAACCTTCCCCGGATACATAAATGAATATTTACAATCTCACTTTAGAGATAAGCAAATGAAACCGGAGAGGGTGCTGCATCTGTCTCTTGCTCTGAGTCACCACTGCTGATGAATAAGTGTCAGGTCCAAGGTTTCAATTCTTTTTATCCCCTCACACACGTACTCTCTTAAAGTGATCGCTCCAATTTTAAAATTTTAGCAACACAACAAATTAATTTAAACAGTACATACTGTCATACTGTGGAGAGGTTACATATCCTGTAGTAAACAGTTATATATAATTACTTTCCAAAGACTTCAAAGGTTCATCCAAAAAGGTTTTGATATTAAGCACCAGGTAATTATGAATAGAGCACTGTATGCTCTTTAAGAAGTAGGTTTGAGAATAGCCACATAAAATGATACGAAGCATCTTTTCTTTAACTTCATAGTTGTTACAAATTTTCTTCCTATCCACTTCCTTAACTAATGGTATCCCGTGTTCACTAATGTCAGAATAATCATGTTTTTGTGGAAAATAATGGACAGAGAAGTCTCAGTCTTCTTCCTGTGTATGCTCAAAGCTGCCTTCACATAATGCAGATAACAACAGCCTCTGTTCCTCTGATATTTTTTCTCATTTGTTAAATACACAGATATGTGCTATAGCAGAACATTACCCACCTCCAGGTCCAAATGTAACAAGAATTCAGAGGCTGCTTTTGCTAAAAACACCAACTCTTCACGTGGGCCAGCAAATGTAAAAACGTTGGCATCTCTGCTGCCATTTTGCATCTATCTCTCTTGTTCTGAGTCACCTTGGATTCCAGGAAGAACCTTCTGATCAATAAACATCCTGTGATGTGTGGAAACTACCTCCCAGGCAACAGCAACTTTCCTGTCACAGACGATGTCTTGGCCTGGCCAGACCTGAGATAATGATCAGCCAGACCACAGTCTGACCAAGACTACCTGGCTGTGCATATTTCTGGTACTTTTATCTGTATAATTTTGAATCTTATGTCAGAATCCCTAAAGACAAGGCTGAAAACCCTGGTACCCTTTTTCTTCCAGGATAGCCATACTGATTAAAGTTCCTTTCCTCCTTCTTACGATTACATTCTCCATTTGTTTTTTGGGGAAAGTGGCTGGACCTGATTTTGGGGGAACTCCCCAGAGTTCAGAATCTGGCCTAGAGTTTTAGTAGCAAAAAATGCCTGAGATAAAAGTGTGCCTTTTTCCCGACTAGGCTGACATGAGATATTTGTGTGATGTCTATGCCCCTCCTCACCCACTCTTGTTTTCTGCCTTTGATTTTACAAGATGGCAGCAAATGTTGATCTGCTGTGCCTACCATACTCCTACCATAAATTTCCCATTCATTTCTTCAAAATTAATCTCTTCTTTTCTCTCTTCTTCTCCCTTCTTCTTCCTCTTCCTCTTCCTCTTTCCCTTCTCTCTCTCTCTCATTGCTTTATATTTTAGAACAACAGCTCTCTCCAACAGAAAAGTAATCTCACTTGAAGCTGAGCTGAAGCTGTGCAGAAAGTGCTATTTCTCAAATTTTTTTGCCTACTAACCAAGACATGCACACTTTGATTTAGTTTCTTGCCCACTCAGTCTCACCAGCATACAGCTGCTGGGAGCTCTTTCTAATTTTTTTTTTTTTTATGTTGATACTGAGGATTGACCTTGAGAACATTCCACTTCTAAGCTATACCCTCATACCTTTTACATTTTTTCCTTTGATACACAGTCTCCCTCAATTGCTGGAGGTCACTTTAACTTGTTGACACTGGCCTGGACACTGAGATCCTCCCCTCAGCCTCCCAAGTACTGGGATTACAGGCATGCATGTATGTTGATACTGACACTGAGGTTGGAGCAAAGATGAATGGGGATGAAAGCTGTGAAATAAGTGGAATAAAGGACAAGTTTTTCTAAATGTATAAGAAGGGAGAGCTAATTTCTGTAAAAATTGAGAAAGTCCTCTCCTGTGAGAGGAGGGTCAGAGGATGTGGGATAAAAGCGGAAGGAGAGGAAAGGAGAGAGGAATGAAGGAGGGAGGGCAGAGGAGACAGAGTGAGGGAGTAGGGCCTTGAAACTTGTTCTGCCCTTGCTGGAGCCATTACAGGAGGGAAAACTGCTGAATAAGGTCATTCATTATCCTCTCTTTGCTCTTCAAACAAATGGTAATTGTTGGTTTAGCTAACAAGTTGTGCCTTAATTACAGGCCATTAGGCACCATTAATAAAGAAAACCCATTCCACAAGAATCTGAATTTCCCTTGCTCATTCCCTAGAAAGAAGACCTACTCTAACAAGATTTACATCTCTACCTCCAAGGCCTGTAACCGCTGCAGGGTGCTTGCTTGCTCAACTTTCCAGGGCTGGGTCAGTACTGCTGCTCTGGGAGCCTTCCCTGGTCCTGTGCCACCCACCCCCACCCCCACCCAGATGCCTTGACTTATTGTAGTATTCCTTCCTTTTTCAGCCTGTCAGGAGGGCAGAACTAAACGGCCTGTCTACTTGTGCATGTCTATAAGATTACCTCTAGCTACGTGCAAGAGAAACACTTTTCATTTCTATCTTGATGGTCCCTTAAATAATAACAATCATCGCTACTTCTCTTATTTTTTGAATTCCCAATACACATTCTTCTATTTACTTCTAACCTCTAATCTCCTTAAAACGCTGCTAGTGCAGACATTACTGCTGCTTTTTAAGGATGAGAAACTGAGGCTAAGAACGGTCAACCCCACCCCCCTAACCAAGGTCATGCTAGGAGGTGGAAAGGGTCAAGGCTGCCACTGAAACCTAGAGCTCCTGTTTTGTCCAGAAGCCCAGTGAATTTTGAAAGTGTTGGGTCATCCATCGTCGACTTAGGATGTGGGTTTCTATTTGCTGGTGTGGTTTTCTGTGTGTCTGTTTTGTGTCTCTGAGTGTGAGAAGTGGCCACAGCTGGTTTTTGGTTATTGTTCAGTAGCACATGAGTTACACTGGCCCACACCAACAGGACTGTCAATAGTAAGCATCTGTGAAGATGACTCCCCTGGAACTCTCACATTTGCAGGAAAATGGCAGAAGCACATTGGAAATACCTTTGGAAGCTTGTATAAAGTTAAAAGCCTTCCTGTCATACACCCCAACAATTCTATTTCTAGGTTCTATTGTGGAGAAATTAAACTTATGTTCATACAAAGACTTCTGTGTGAATGTACAAAGAAGCTTTAGCAATTATACCCCAAACCTGAAAATAACACAAATGTCAATCAACATGTGATTGTAAAAACAACTAATAAAACAAAGAAAAATACTGGTGGTATATTCATTTAGTAGATTTTTTTGTACTGGGGTTTGAGCCCAGGGGGAAGCTACATCAGAGCTACACCCTCAGCCCTTTTTACTTTTTTATTTTGAAATGGGGGTCTTGCTGAAATTGTGAGCATCTTGCTACATTGCTGAGCTTGGCCTTGAATCTATGATTCTCCCATCTCAGCCTCCTAAGTACTGGGATTATAGTGCAGTCATATTAAAAAAAAAATCCCTGCTTAGATTAAATTTTCATGGTAATCTAAATTCAATGGGTATCATAGAAGCCAAAACACCTAGTAGGCTCAGTCATATGGACCCACAAACCTGGCTTTGCTTTAATGTGGCTGTCAGGCCATCTCTCTTTGATGAAAACTACATTACAGAAGGGAGAGACTTTTATTTTTACTGTTATTTTCTTTTTTTTTTAACTGGTGCATTATATTTATACAACTTATTGGGGTAAAAAACTTGTGTGTACAAACATGTACTCATCGCTGATTTAACCCCTACCCAATTCCCACACGATTCCCTCCCCGTCCCTCCGTCCCTTGCTTGGCTTAGTGATTGACTTCGATATGTTTAAGTACATTGTGTGTTTTAGAGATTTTCCTCTTCCCCCCTCCTTTCTCCTCCTTTAGGTTGTCTTGTTTGCTCCTCTATAGGATTTCCTCTTTCAAGAGTTCCTCCTATGACCCATTTCTCCCTAACTCTCACATATTAGGGAAAGCATCTGATTTCTTATTTTGTGACTGACTAATCTCACTTAGCATAACATCCTCCAGTTCCATCCATTTCCCTAAAAATAATGTAATTGAGGTTTTTATGATGGCTGAGTAAAATTCCATTGTGTACATATCTCACAGTTATGTAATCCATTCATCTGTTGATGGACATTTTGGCTGGTTCCATAGTTTGGTTATGGTGAATTATGCAGCTATGAACATAGATACACATGAATTAGTTTGGTAGTTTGATTTCTTTTCTTTTGGGTAGATACCCAACAGTGGTATTGCAGGAAATAGAAAAAACCGGGACTCTCCCAAATACATTCTATGAAGCCAACATCACACTAATACCCAAACCGAATAAAGACAGTTCAAGGAAGGAAAACTACAGGCCTATATCTCTGATGAACTTGGATGCAAAACTATTAAACAAAATACTAGCAACACGCATTCAAAACCACATCAAGAAAATCATTCACCATGACCAGGTAGGGTTCATCCCAGGGATGCAAGGCTGGTTCAATATATGAAAATCATTCCATGTAATTCATCATATTTTTACTGATATAATCCAGAAAAGAGCCAGTTTTATCCACTGATGAGGCAGAATCCACTACCCACTACTCATATTTGGGAGGGAAACTGAGGCAGATGGAGTGAAAAGTCATGCCAAGGCCCTGAGATGAGCCAGAGAAAACCTGCTTTCCTCTCAGTTCACAGTAGTCCATGTTGGTCACAGAGTTACCTTCTGGTTCCATTGAGATTAGCTACCGCATCCTCCACATATTCAGAGCAAGATTTATTGAGCACTTCACTGTGAGCAGGGCATGGAACACATGCAGCCTCCTTTGCTGGAAATCAGATGGGAGCTCTCATCATCAGAGATGCTGCAGTAACTACGGTATGAGATGTAGATGCTCGTGGTATGGGGTGAGCTGGGCCGCAGTGGCTGTGCTTCTCAGGAGGTGCATGACCTTGGCAAGTCACTTGACCTCACCGAGTTTTCATTTCTCATCTGCAGAGTGCAGAATATAATAATGACTCTTACAGAATGTTGTAACAAATAAACAGTGTTGGAGCAGAGCAAGTACTGCCTCAGGTACATGGTACAAATAATGCTCCCCACCTCGCTCAGTGAAGCTTGATTTGCCTTGAGTTTCCCCAGCCTTTCTCTCTCTCTCTCTCTCTCTCTCTCTCTCTCTCTCTCTCTCTCTCTCTCTCTCTCTCTCTCTCTCTCTCCTCCTCCTCCTCCTCCTCCTCCTCCCCCTCCTTCTTCTCTCTCTCATCCTCCTCCTCCTCCTCCTCCTTCTTCTTCTTCCTTTCTTCTTCTTCTTCTTCTTCTTCTTCTTCTTCTTCTTCTTCTTCTTCTTCTTCTTCTTCTTCTCTCTCTCTCTCCCTCTCTCTCTCTCACTCTCTCTCTCCTCCTCCTCCTCCTACTCCTCCTCCTTCTTCTCTCTCTCTCATCCTCCTCCTCATCATCATCATCTTCCTCCTCCTCCTTCTTCTTCTTCCCTTCTTCTTCTTCTTCTTCTTCTTCTTCTTCTTCTTCTTCTTCTTCTTCTCTCTCTCTCTCTCTCTCCTCCTTCTATTCCTCCTCCTTCTCTCTCTCTCATCCTCCTCCTCCTCGTCATCATCCTCATCCTCCTCCTCCTTCTTCTTCTTCCTTTCTTCTTCTTCTTCTTCTTCTTCTTCTTCTTCTTCTTCTTCTTCTTCTTCTTCTTCTTCTTCTTCTCTCTCTCTCTCTCTCTCTCTCTCTCTCTCTCTCTCTCTCTCTCTTTCTCTCTATAAGGAGAGAAACTGGTCCCTCAACCCTGTTCTCCTGCCAGGGCCTTGGCACTGAAAACTAGACTCCTTGGGGAATGCAGTCTTCTTTCCTGTACAAGGGTGCTTGTGTGTGAGTTCTAGAGTGATAGTATACTCTGTCTACACACAGGAGTTCCCTACTGCACTCCTGCTTCAATTACACCCAAGTGAAAATCTAATAGACCGATGTGGTATTTTAGCTTTGCCACACCAATTCTCTGATTCATGTGACTTTCATGCCCAGTGCCATTCTGAGGCAGAAACTGAAAACCTCTCAGTGCTATGACAAAGCAAAATGCAAGATCCATCTCTTATGCTCCCAACACAAACATCTATCATGCCCTGTCTTCCTGACCTCTCCGTCTGGCTCCGCATTGGCATTGAGAAGCTGACGCAGATGGCTTTCATGATCTGGACTTCTTTCCCCTGAGCACACTTCATGCTGGGCCTTGGAGTTTACCATCCAGGGGTGATGACTTGATTGGTTAGCATTTTAGTCATTGTCATTTAGAGACCAAAGAAGAACTTAAAGGAGGAAGGATTTGGCTCACAGTTTCAAAGGTTCAGTCCACAACTGGGTCCAAGGCAGAAACATCACGGCAGCATAGCATGGCAGAGGGCAAGGTACAGGCTTATGGCAACCAGGAAACAGAAAAGGTAGGTAACAAGGACATTTGTAAGCCCAGGACCACACCCCCAATTGCCTATCTTCTTCAGCTACTCTCTACCTGCCAAGAGTTACCACCTACTAAAAACATTTTTATTAATCTATGAATAGATTTATCCACTGATTAGATATGTAAGATTCACCTCTGGATATTATTGCAGTGCTAAGCACTCAAGATTTTCTGGAGGATATTCCATATCTAAACAATAACTTTCATACTTGCATCATACAATTCTCTGATCTTCTGATGAAAGACAAGTTCCCTGCCTTAAATGGAACTCAGCTTCTCCCACTGTGGTTTACATAGATGCACTTGTGTTCCAGTAAAAGTTCACATACTGTTCTAGAGTACAAAACAGCACAGTGTTGAATCAGTGGCAGAACATCAAAGAAATCTTCAAATAAATGGAGATTTCCCACATAAGAATAGGGGCCCAGCTAAATGGAGAAATCTTGAGATTCTGCAAACTTAAGACAACCATTTAAAAGCTGCCTTTGACCCCACAAACTTAGCTTTTATTGCACACAAACATGCCAGCATTGAAGACCAACATGAAAAGTGGCATTGGACCTGGGACCCCCCACTTATGTGCAACTGAGACCTCTTAAATCAATGTGGAGCTAGTCTATATAAAGAAATGTTTAAAGGTGAAAGTGTATGTGATTCTTAAACTTCATTACAAAAGTTACTTTCCTGGTTTTCTTCATAGCTCAGTTACAAAATATGTCCATAAAAATGTTAATTGAATGAATGCATGCTATTAGATGCTTTGACTAAGCACTCTTAATACATTTAGTTTTAATAATAATAATAATAGATATCAATTAATATTTGTAAATCACCCCATAACTGTCATTTAGTGTTCACAAAACTGTCAGATTAGCCTGCAATTTTTGTCATTCTCAAATGGTCTGAAAACCAGGTTCTGAGCACTCTCCATGAATATTTCAAGGTTCATGCTGCTGTTGACTCTGCTCACAAGTCAGAAAACTGAGATTTAGGAAGTAGCTGCACTGCTCTGGTAACAGGATTGCAGACTGAGGCTTTGTCCCAGTGCTCTATTTTTATAGAATCCCCTCTTAAGCACTCAGGGAAGAAAGAGCTGAGCATCAGGGTCATTCAATGACTTTGTCCAAGGTCAAGGATTTGGTGACAGGACTGAGTGTCAACTCTTTGGGCCACAGTTCCAGGTGAGGCAATACACGCCACATTTGTCATGGAAACCTATAAGCATCCAGTTATACCTGAGCATTACCTGGCATCTGCTCAGTCCACTGAAATACCAGTTAACATTGATCCAAACAGGCAGGGGAAATGCTCCAAATTGTTTTTCTAATAATAGTTTGGGTCTGGAGGGCTGATTAAATCTCAGTTCCTTTTGATGCAATGGTAATGGGCTCAGGCTCGGTTTCTGTGATGGGACAAATGTCTTTGAAGCCCCTTTGTGTGGGCTTTCATGAGCCTGATTGTCATCTTCCAGAAGGGAGTGCAGCCAGGTCTGTGCTGTCTGTGGGATGGAATCACTCATCGATCCTATTGTCAAAGCCATCAAGCATCGTGGAAAACCAGGGCAGGATGTGAAATCAATCCCACTATCTATTTATAGAGCAGGCAGTGCCTTTGTCATGGTGATCTGACCAGAGACGAGGAAGGCAACATCTGCAGCATCCGACTTCCACAAATTGAAAATCATGTCCTGACAGCACATAAAAGGATATTTTATTTTGCTCCAAAAATACTTAAGAAATGTGGACTTTCTTCTTGTTCTTTTCATCTTTATAATCATGCTCCTCTTTCTATTTCTCTCCCTCTCTTCCTCTGTTCTCTATGTTTATCTCTCATTCCTTTTTCTTCAATAAGAATTTGCTTTTTAATATTTTAGGTATTATATAAATTACTGCAAGGAATTTAGAAAAGGTACCTCAACTATTTTCCTTCAATTCTTTTATTATCTACCTGTGGAGTGAAGCATACTCAAATTAAAAACACTTTTTTTTTTTTTGGTGGTACTGGGGTTTCTGGAAGCCCTTCTACCTCCAGAATACACTCCCAGACCTTTTTTATATTTTTATTTGGAAACAGAGTCTCTTAAGGCAACGCGTCTGGCTTCGAACCTATGCGATCCTCCTGTCTCCGCCTTCCAAGCTCAGGGATTACAAGCGTGCGCCACCATGCCCGGCTTGGTGCATGCTTTTAATCCCAGCATTCAGGAGGCTGAGACTGGAGGATCACAGTTCGTGGACAGCCTCAGCTACTTAGTGAGACCTGGTTTCAAAATAAAGAGTAAAAAAATAGGGCAGGGTTCCATCCCCAGACCCTAAAAAAAAAAAAAAAAACTTATTTTCTAATTTTGCCAGCCATTTGTGTATTTTCTTTCTGATCTTATTGTTTTTAGGCCATACCATGCTCATCTGTAAAATGAAGCAATCATGTCTATAGCAAAGTATGTTTTAGCAACTTATATAAACAGCAAGAACTTAGGAGATGACACAAAGCCTGGTTGAATCATCTTGAGCAAATTAAACTTCTGTTTCTCAAGATCTGTGAAATGAGTGTAATAGTAACATGCATGTCATAAGACTGATATGTGTATTCAATTGCCAGCACCACAAAAAATTGTTGTAATAATTGAATAAAAAAAAAAAATATATATATATATATATATATATATATATATATATATATATATATATATGCAAGGCCTAACTTAATAAGTACCCAGACCAGAAATATTTCAGTAAAATTTTGTTAGTAACATACATGAGATATAGGAATGTAGCGGGGCATGATGGTGCATGGTTTGTAATCCCAGCATTTGGGAGGCTGAGACAGGAGGATTGTGTTTTGCAGACAGCCTCAGCTACTTGGTCCTCACTAGTAGTGCAACTCAGTGAGACCCTAATTAAAATAAAGAAATAATAACAAATAGGCCTGGAGAATGTAGCTCAGAGGTATAAGGCTCTTGGGTTCCATCCCCAGTACCACACACAAAAAAAAGTTATGGGGATTTAGTCTATGAATGATGAAGTACTATATAAAAGCTGTTTTCCTCCCTTCCTTCCTTTCCTTCCTTCCTTCCCATCCCCTTCCTTCCTTCCTTCCTTCCTTCCTTCCTTCCTTCCTTCCTTTCTTTCTGTTAGACTTCAAAGGAAGTACAGGATCATAACGGGGCACATGACCCCCACCCCAGTCTGCACAGTCAGAAATGTCTACATAGTTATAAAAACATAACATGGCAAAATGCAACACATCTGCACACACCATGCAGTCATGGATGTGTGTTATATTGTGAAGAGTCAATATAAGTAACCAGTTTGTAGAAAAAACTGTTGTTTGTTCTCCTCCTGATGGCAACTCCAAGTTCTTTCCTCTGGGGATCTCTGCTAAAAACCACCCTCCAATCCCAGTTTGTCCCTTCCCAGGCCCCTGACTATTGTTGTTGTAAGCAGGATGAGGTGAGTGCCCCCATCCTTCTCCAGAGGAAAAGCCCTTGGAGAAAAAACCCAGAGTAGAGGAGATGTGGCCCTTAGCCTTCCTATGGTTCCCAAGACCAGACTAAATGGCAGTGTGGGCTCTGCCAAAAGATTGGGGCAATGTAAGTTCCTAGGCAGATGAAGTCCAGTGGCACTGAAGGTGCTGGAGCCAAACATTCTGGTGACACACTGAGTGAGCTGGACAGGTGGCCTAGATATTCCTGGTGGTATTGTGACATGCCACCTCCAACATTCACAATCTGATGAAAGAAGTTCATAGTCCGCAGCCACAGGAATTAGATTTAGAGCAACAGGCACAGTTTTCTAGTAACCCTTGCTGACCAACTACATAGTCTGCTGGGCTCAGTGCAGTTCTGAGCAACAGTTCCCTCAGAATCCATGAAAGTAGAAAATGCCTCCGGTCCTTATGAGGAATGGAGAGCCCCTATGCCAGCAGAAGCATAGGATGCTGAGGGCTGCTGTCATGGGCAGCCACCCACATAGATGGATGTGGCCTTACAGCCTGCCACAGAGACATTTTGGTATGAGACTGGAGCCAGACACTGTAGGCAATGGGTCAAGCTAGATTATCTTTTTCATACTTCATTAACTTGTAAAGCTATGTGTAGCCATCAGCATTTGTAAATCCATAATCTAAAACACTGACCTTGTAGCTTAGTGGAAAGAAGTCTTCTATGGTTTCAGGTTCAGTCTATATGAGGCCATGGTGGTAGGAGAGAGACGGAGGGCACATGGGCTGTACTCCTCACATGTTGAGGCTGGAAGCAAGAGAGAAAACAAGGGGAGGAGGAGCCATATATACCCCTTAGGGTCTCATCCTCAGGGAAAGACCTCCTCCAGCTGTACCCTACTGGAACAAGCCACCACCCAAATAAATCCATTATAATAAGTCCATTAAAATAACTATCCACTGCTAGGATTCCAGCCCTCATGACTCACTGCCATTTGTTTATGAATAACTGACAGGCTCAAAGTTTAAGGAATTATTTCAAATGTTGCAAGTGATAAAAGCTAGGCTCTGAAGGATTCAGTGGAAAGAAATAGCACAGTGGAATGTCAGGGGAAAGAGCTTACAACTCATAAAAAAAAGGGCAAATAATTTAAGACTTTTCAACATTGAACATGATCACTGGAGGTTTATGATGTTTCCCTGGGATTTACTTTGAAATCCATGGTCCTACCATAAGCTTCATCCTTGCTCTATCTGGCTTTGATCTAATCAATACCTGAGACTGCCAGCCCCTCCTTATCACCAGAGCAGAAGTACCAGGTACCAGACTGGCTGCAGGTGAGAAGAGAGGAACTGGTGGTATATCATTTTTGTTTTTTTCTTCCGCTCATATCCAGAGTCTTATGAGTTAGGAAGATAACAGGTACTTAAGAATGTTTGTTGGTTTTAACTCCCCAGAAAATCTCACTATTCACCCATTCTTGCATCTATGAGAAATATCACCAAAGATGCCATCATACTGAATTCCTAATGTAGGTTCAGTTACAGTCTTTCTGCTCTCTAACTACTGTTCAACTGCTCCAGCCTGCCCTTCCCTAACCCAGACCAAACTTCCCAGTGAATTCCTTCAGTTTCCCCTCCACAAGTCTCCAGCATCTGTCACAGCTCACAGAGGGAAAAAATGTCTTAAGCCTGCCACGTATGCACTAGAGTCTTGGATCTGGGCTTCTTTGCTAAAGACCCAAACCACACATCAAATTGCACATGATGAACATATCCATTTTGGTTGTCCACAGTTTCTCAAACTCAGAATTTCCAAAACTGGACTGCGTATACCCACTTCCTTCCCACGAACAAAACTGTTTCCATTTCTTTTATATCAATCTTCATAATCACTCATTAAAAAAAAATACTCACCCATTCTCAAACTATACTCCTCTTTCCCTGTCCAAAACTTGCTGTGTCAAGTTGTCAATTTTGCTTCTTAAATATATTTAAAACCTGCCCCTCCTCATCAATCCCAATCAAGTATCCTCTCCTGGTGTTATTTCTCTAAAGACCTTCTAGTTCACTGACTAGCTCTGGTCTCCTTCTCCTGAGATGATTCTCCATTTGGGCATTTGACTGACAACCGTAGAAGGCAAACCCTTAACTAATCATCTTCAACCTCCAGCAATATAATTTTTGGCTAAGAAGTTTCTACTTCGGATAGGGTCGAGTGAACTTCTAATGGGTGGGCATATATAGAAAAGCATGAAAAACAACTGCCATAAAACTCTGAAAAGAAAGCCAAGGCAGATAGATTTGGGGAAAAATTGTGCTTTTTTCAATAAGCAAATAATATGCTACTAATTCTGCCCCATTTTTGCAGATTTTACAAAATGGAGGCTTAGCAGTGTTTCCGCATGGCAGAAGATGAGTAAACGTCCAGTATTAAACTCACCATCCTTTTAGCTGGAGAATTAAAATAGAAGATGAAGAGTGATAATAAACATGTGTAAGGGGGAATTCTCAGAGACAGAGAGAAAGAGGGAGAGAGAGAGAAAGAGGCGGAGAAGAGAGAAAGAGGTTCGGAGAAAAAGAGCCCCAGGTTCTGTTTGCAAACTCTGGAAGACTCTGGCAGGCCTCTGTCCAGCTCAAAGCCATTCTATTAAAAGAAGAAAATTGTGTGCACACTGCTATTCCCTAGGAAAAAGGCAGGACTACAGCTTGGGTATAGCCAAGTGAGTTATCAGCTAAAACAAAGACATCACATTTGCATGAGAAATAGAATTAGAAATGTCATAAATATATAATCTCATCAGCAACACATCCATAATATCCAGGCTGTAAGCTAATATTGCCCTACATAACAAAAACTAAGTCTTACCATTCTCAAGGCAAGAGGCAGTCAACAACAGAAAAAATTTGAAATTATGCAATGGTTGAAATTAGCAGGCAAGCAGTTTAAAGTAACTGCTCTACGTATGCTCTGAGGAGTTCAAGAACATGCATTTATTTTAAAGGAAAATACAAAATATATCATCAGATAAATATAAGATATTAAATAAGAAAATCTCAGAATTCAAAGATATACCTTCTGATTTTTTAAAAAATGCAGTGGTTTTAATCAAATTGTAATTGTTGAGGATAGCCAGCAAACTTGAAAACAGATCAATCTGAATTGTTCAATCTGAAATAGTTATGAAAGAGAAGGAGACAGGAGAGGCGGAGAGAGAGAGAGAGAGGGAGAGAGGGAGAGAGGGAGAGAGGGAGAGAGGGAGCGAGAGAGAGAGAGTGTGTCATGTGTCCTGACAGTGATTTCTCTGGCTCTTTATTTTGCTGATAGAATTATTGTTGAGAACAGAGCCCTCCATGGGCTCACAATAAGTACCAAGTCCTCTTTCTGCTTGTTGTATTTGCTCTGAGTTTATCTTGCTCTGTGTCTACAACTTTGCACCCGGTACAGCCACCTCGGTCTCCTCTTCTGACCACCAGGCCTGTGTTTATCCTCTCCTCTCGCTTCCTCTGGTTCCCCATCATGAGCAGTCATTAGCCTGGCTCTTGAGTCACAGTTCTGCTAATGGGGAGAAACATTGTAATCAAGGAATTCAGTTATTCTCACACATTATTTTCTTCAACTTGATTTGACATTTTTGAAACCTGTGCTGCACAGAGGAAAACTGATAAGATTTATTGGTTAAATTTAAAATTCCCCCCTTTTTTATTCAGCTGAATCTTCTAAGTCAATCCTAGAAACAATTTGTCCAAACCTGAGGCCTTGAATACTTTCTTCAAGTACATTGCAATTAAGAGAAATCACTTTTTATTAAACTGACACAGGTCTGTTATTCGTTAGAGGCCTTTATTCTTCATTCAATTGTCTTCTGGGAATTTTAAACAGTTAACGTTGAGTCGTTTTTGTCATTAACCTTGAAATCATGTAGATTATTTAATTCTTAATGAAATTAGATCACATATATTCCCCTTTGATCATTAGAGGGATTAATTTGATCATTTTCAACTTTCCCTGATCATTCTGAAAATGCTGGCAGAGAATCAATGTACGTTTCAGGCTCCGGCTAAAAAGAATGGAAGTTGTTAGTACCCAGCTTTCTAAGTGTTGATTATCCTCTGGCCATTTCTATTTAGGCAATATTTTTGTGGTGTCTGTGCCTATTAGCAATGGTACAAATGCCCTGCCCAGGAAAGATAAATTTATTACTGTGTCTCCATAAGCTAAGTGCATTGCCCCTGACCACCAGGCATTCTTTCAGCCATCAAAGTAATATCCTAGTAAACAGACCTCTGGCTCTGTTGCTAAGACAGATGTGTGTGCGATCTCATCAAAACTTATGGGTTGCTGGACCATGAGTAAAAAAAAAGTTATTTTATGATGTCAATTCCAGTCCAATATTTATGAAAAATCACCTATCACATAGTAATTTTTCCCTTAATCTTCTAAATGAGCATCATGTGCCTGGCATGTGCTAGGCCTCCCCGGGACATATGCTCTGGGTAAACACCTTAGTTAGGAGTCTTTGCTGCTATTAATTCAATCCAAGCTTGTCTTTGTCTCCGTCTCTGTTGCTTTTTTATTTCTTTTCTATCTCTGTGATTTTTTTTTTTACCAGAAATGCAGTCTATGGAAACGTGTGGTTTACAAAGAGGAGCATAATTTAAGATGAGTTTTATGATTTTTTTTGTTGGTGCATTGTAATTATACATCATTAATGGGGTACAAGATGGTGGAGGCGTACCACATCACTCATTTAGCCCTTCCCCAATTTCCACCCCATCCCTCCTTCTCATATTAGGCTTAGCTATTAACTTTGATATGTTGGTGAATGTACATCATGTGCTTTAGGAAGTTCTTCTCTTCACCCCTTTCTTTTCCCTTATTTAGGTTACCTTATTTGCTCATCTAAGGTTTCTCCTTCTTTATCTAGAGTCCATCCAATGACCTATTTTCTCCCTATTTTCCTCATATTAGGGAGAGCATCTGATTTTGTACTTTTTGTGACTGACTAATCTCACTTAACATAATGTTCCCTAGTTCTGTCCATTTCCCTGAAAATGACATAATTTAATTCTTCTTTGTGGCTGAGTAAAATTCCATTGTGTACGTATCCTATGTATCCCATGATCCATTCATCTGTTGATAGACATCTTGGCTGGTTCCATAAAACTTTTCCATTGTTAGCTTCGTGTGTTTTGCAAGTTACTTAATATGAGGCTTCTGTTTTCTCATCTGGAAATTGGAGATAATCACTTTTCTTTTTTTTAGAATAAGAGTAATATATCTGTACCTACATCTATATCTATCACTTAGAATCATTCCAGTCATGTGATAATTACTACTTCATTGTGAGTTTTTTATTGCTATTAAATGAAGAATGTATGAATTACTGACAGGTTTTCAACGGATGTTATCAATATTGCTTTTCTAACAAGAAATAATAGATAAAAGGAATAATAAAAAAAAAAACAAAGACCAAGACCTGGGAGATGATTCAGAGGAACAATCCTCTGAATCCTTTTAAAACAGAGAGCTTTAGACTTAAAATAGTTATGGCATTTTGGAAAATCCAGGAAAGACAGCTACATTATCAAAATAGTTATGGAATAATGAAAATTCAGAAAAAAAAACAGAAATAATAAAACAGTAAAAAAGTCTTTTAATTTTTAATATGACCATATAGAGAGACTAAATGATTCAAGTTAATTTTGGATGCAGTATTCTGAATGTATTGTTTTCCGTGCTTCCAGTGATGTTGCTGAAAGACAGAAAGAATTGTCAGGAAACTCTTATCTTTATTTAGTAGGTTTATTGTTAGTATTTTTATTGCTATTATAAACCTGAAATTATTTATTTCTACATAAGATAAGGAAATAAGTAAGCATGTAGATATCATTAGAACCCAAGGTTTTAATAAAGGATAAAATACAATAAAGTAAAGTAAGCCCTGGGATATGAAATTTTTATAGGAAATATCAGTATAAACCTATAGTTCATATATACAAGTATTTCTAGTTGTTCTGCTGAAAGGATCCAAAATCAATGATGTATCACGGGCAGTGAGCACACAAGACACTTATGCCTTAATTCCCAGATACCAGCAGGTCAGGTTTCTCCAAGAAATGTCTGGTTCTAGACCTGAGACTCGATCAATCTGCTACATCATGTGACAAAAAGCAAGGAGCTGTTCAAAGCTCAAGGGACCATGAACAAAGGACACAGAAGTGTGCCATGTGTACTTTAAAATATTATAAAGAATACCTCATCCTGTCTGATTGCTATCATTTATATGTCACCCCAGACAAAACTTCAATAAGCATAAGGCCATCTCACTTCAGTAATACACAGACATGGTGAGCGCAAGAGCTTTCGAGAATAATGATATAACTGAATGATTTAACCAAGTGACGTAACTCCATGATGTCACTTTGAACTAGGAGAGCGGGTGGTGTCTGATAACTCCAAAACCCCACACTAACATAAAACTGGGTTCTGCAACATACACCCCTCCACCCCTTTTACAGGGATGCCCTGTGCCTCGCTCCTTGAGACTCCAGGAGACACCACCAGATGAGCAGGCTGAGGACACCTCATGGTGGGCAGTGCAGAGACAAAGCTTGGTGGGACCTTGGAATTGCAATGTGTGGTTCCCATCTTTCATCAGTGTGAGTGGGAGTTCCTACAGAAGTTATTTTATACCTCTACCAACACTGCATGGTGGACATGGAAGAGGTAAGGCAGGCCAATCATGTCTTCCAATCATAAGTCTTCAAATCTAGGAGATTCACCCTGAAGATTGTTCTTTTAAAAGCCCCATTTTAATCCAGAATTTATTTAGATGACGAGATCCCAGAGGTTTTAGTTGATTCTGTAGTGGGATGAGATGTTTTGGCATTAGAGGAGGAGGTAGATATATTAGAGAAATATAAATACATTTGTTGTCAGAGTACACACGTTTGCAGTCACAGAACATGGCCCTGGGAACTTTGGGCACACGTTGCAGTGTGTGGTGGAGTTTATAGCCCCTTCCCTCAGACACCAACATGGCACGCTGCTCAAGATGTTGGATAACTTTCAACACTGGGTCACAGCACGTGGCGCAACTTCTGTCTTGATCACTGGACCATTAACAAAGCCTTGAGGCACCAGAGATGTAAAACACGTACCTGGAGTCTACAATGAAGGACTCAAACCACATGGAGAGCAATGCCTAAAGCCCCAGTCACCAGGGGCCACCTGGATCCCAGCACTGTGGGTGAACAAGCCTGTAGTTTCTTCCAATATTTTACTCCTAGAGTCACTACCATCTCTTGGGCTTTTCCAGGTGGAGCCCTAGACATCATGAGGTTGGGATAACCCAACTGATGTGGGGTTCCATTTCTGAATTCTCTACCCTCAGAAACCAGGAGTATTGTTAAGTTTGGAGTGGTTGGTTATACAACAGTGATCATCAGAAAGCCAGATAAGAAAGCTGGAATTTGTCCTTAAAACACTCTTTCTGGCAAATACACTTACATCTCAGTTAACACCAGATACAAGTTTTCTACTAAAATATCTATTAATTCTCTCAACTTCTTTTCATCTTCTTTGTCTAAAGCCAATGCTTCCCTTGTTGGCTGGATAGCCCCTTATCTTGCTTCCATCTGAGGAAATGGGATGACCTTTAGATGACTGTAGGTTGTTTGACTTCTTTATTAGTCTAATAAAATCCATTAAAATAATGACTTTATTTTGTTTACTATGGCATTAAAGTGAAAGAGGAAATAAAAGTGTTAAGTAACACATGTCCCCTCAACTCAGTAGAAACGTTTTCTCCAATAGTGAGTGGGACGGGAACAAATTAAAAAATAGTTTTGATTTAGAGAAAGAAGGAATGATTTCTGTATAGATAGTCAGGGATGGAATTTCACAACAGTGGTATTTATTTATTATTTTTTATTGGAGCATTATAGGCATACATCTTAATGGAGTAGAAGATGGTCGAGGCATACATGCACACTTCACTCATTTAGCCCTTCCCTAATTCCCACCCCATTCCCTTCTCCTCCCTTCTTCTTATGTTTGGCTTAGTGATTGACTTTGATATGTTTCTGAATGTACTCCACGTACATTAGGGAATTTAAACTGTGTATTGATTAATAATACTTTGGGGGGTACAGGAAATTGAAAACAGGGTTATTCTACCTCTGAGCTACACACCTAGCCTGATTTTATTTTATTTATTTATTTATTTATTGCGGGTCTGGGGATAGAACCCAGGGGCATTCGACCTCTGAGCTACATCCCCTGCCCTATTTTTTATTCTTTATTTTGAAACAGGGTCTCACTAAGTTGCAGAGGGCCTCACTAAGTAGCTGAGGCTATCCGCAAACTGCGATCCTCCAGTCTCAGCCTGCCGAATGCTGAGATTACAAGCGTGTGCCGCCACGCCCGACTGATTTTATTTATTTTTGTTTTGTAAAAGTGTCTCACTAACTTGTCACGGCTGTTCTCAAACCTGCGATCCTCCTGTCTGACCTCCCAAGTGCAGAGATTACAACCATGCAATGGTGAATAATAATTTCGACAAATAAGCATTCTATATTCCTTAAGAAATCTAATGTTTTTATGTGCAAATTTAAAGGGATAATGTCCATTTCTACTTTCAACAAGATACTGCATCATATCTGATTTGCCTCCAGAAATGGAACCTTTCTCTACCAGATTGGAAACGACCTGAACATGCCTGCAAGTGGCTATCTACCTTGAGATACGGACTATTCTCAGAGTTGCTTAGTGATGGCAGAACTGTGTGGGACCAGTGCCACCAATACCAGCTTTCCTCCTAGTCTAGTGGGTACAATAATTCTAAAGAAAGGCTGAAGGTCATTCTCACCACAATGGACAGAAGCCACCACTTAGGACTGTCATAGAGTCTGAAGAGCCCTTGCAGAGATGATCTGCACCAAGCTGCAAGTTTAATTTGGGATGGAGCTAATTAGAGCCAAGTTGAACATCACAGCAAGGTTTAGAAACCTTTTAATTGGGAGATTTGACTTGATAATAGAATGTCCTGCCCCTAGGCAGGCATCAGTCTTTCCTTGTGGTTTGGGTTTTACAGAATCTCTTGTGACCCGCTCATTTAAATAATTTCAGTAGACGATTTTTTTTTCTCAGAGTATTTTGAGGAAATTTCTGAACAATACATCTGTTTTGGAATCCAAAATGCCCCCAGTGGCATCGTCCAGTATGGACAACCTTCTCAGTTGTCTTGGCTTAAGTAGTACCCACAGGCATATAATATCATTAAGTATATAAACAAAGAAGTAAAAAGAGAGAACTAGGGAAGCCCATTTGATGAAATATTTAGGTTGTACATCATCTATCTATCTACTCTCTCATTTACTAAAAATTATTTACTAAACATCAAAAATGCATTATCAGTGTATTTATCTCACATCGAGTTGTTGAGAGAATTTAAAATTATTTGTAGCCGGGTGTGTTGGTGCACGCTTGTAATCCCCACGCTTGGAAGGTGGAGACAGGAAAATCGCACTGGTTCTGAGCCAGCCTCGCCGGCTTAAGAGACCCTGTTTCCAAATAAAAGCAACATAAAATAGGTCTGGGAGTGTAGCCCGCATGTAGAAGGGCTTCCAGGAACCCCAGTACCACCAAAAAAATTATTTGTAAATTATTCAGAGCAAGGTTCATTCCATGATATATGTTATATAAATGTTGACTACTATTTTATCATAGTTTGTGTATAGTGCATTTTTTGAATGAATAAATGAGTAAATTGATGAATATTAGTACTTGAGAAGGAACTAGATGAAAGAGTTTGAACAGTTGAGTAGAAGGAAAATCTCTCATATCTTAGGGGTTTTCAAGTGGAGGAGGATTAGGTACATGCTTGCTTGGAAACAAGGGGTAAAAAAAGTAATATAAGAAGGGATGAAAAATAGAAAATATGCTCAGTAGGGAGAAGGATTAGGGGAGGAAGATGGCAGAAACAGGAAACCTGATGAAGGAGACACTTTAATTAATACTATGTTCATATATGAAATTGCCAATGCCAGTCTCAATATCATGTGCAGGAAAGAGGAGGGAGTGGGTACAATCTAGGAAAAAGCTCACCAAGTGCTGTGTGCATGTATGTTCTTATCCCTTTGAACTTCATTAGGGTGTAATGACAATGCATCAATAAAAGTACATTAAGAAAAAAATATTTTCTAAGTGTGTAAAATGGGAGAGGTATGACTAAGCTGCATTGAAGAGTAGTGACATCATGTCCCAGGGGGTTTTCACATCATGATGGATGATCGCTGTGCAAATGTAGACTGGTATGGACAAGGAATGCCCTTCCAAATTGTTTTATCAATTCTGAGCAATCACTCAACATCTCCAATAACTTATCTCAATTAGTAGACATTTTAAGCTAAAGCTTTCAAAATTAAATTGTACAAAATAGCTATACAGCAGAATTAAATATGGCTGTTCCAATTCAATCATATTAATTTTGTGTTGATTGAAGTAGCAAAACTATTTGCATTAGGTCTGGAACATTCTATTGGCAAAACAATCAAAACAACTTAATATTTTTTTCTTATGCTGTAGAATTAACTAATGAGCCATTACAGAAAAATTTTAAACATGCATCTTTAATTTCATCATTTCTCACATATATTCAGAGACAGAGATAAAGAGCGAAAATTCAGTATGGCTTAGCAGCTAAATAGACCTGTGGTTAAAGAATCCTGACTTCTACTTCTGCCTAATAGTCCATTCTAGGTAAATGTGGGCAAAGAACATGTGCTTTCTGAGCCTCCATTCTCCGCTTTACCAAGTGAAGATATTACGTGGTTGGTACATTATTCAAATAATATGTACAGTGTAAAGAAATTAATATCCTAAGCTGTCTTTGCCACTAACTGAATAAGTGATCTTCAATGATTTACTATCTTTTTGTCAATATCTGATATTTCTATAATATAGACTTTCTAATATATTACCTACGTGCTTCTCAGAGTAATTGTAAGAATCAGAAAAAATGATATTTAAATATATATACATATATACAAATAAAATATGAGCCTCGTTTTAAGTATATAAATATATATTTGTATTTTGTGCTCTTGTGTGTGTATAACTAGCCAGTAATACAAAAGTAATGCCACTTTTATTATAAAGTGAAGTGGGACCAAACAGCATTTTCTCCAATGTTCCTTAAGTCCTTTATTTTCCCCATCTTCATTCTACAATATTTTCCCAGTGGTATTTGTTTCCTAAGGCTTCTACAACAGATGATCACAAACTCAGTGACTCAAAATAGCGAATATTAATTCTTTCACAGTGCTGAAGGCTGAAAGCGCAACATCATGGTGTCCTTTTGGGGGCTCAGAGGAGCAATCCATCCCGTGTCTCTTTCCTGGTGTCTAGTGACAGCCACTGATCCTTGGCATTCCTTGCGTTATGGCAGCATCACTTCAGTTTCCAACTGTCATCCTGTGGTTCTACCCTGGAGTCTTTTTATTTCTTTTCTCCTCTTACAAGGACACCAGTCAATGGGTTCAGGCCCATAAAATTCAGCATGGCCTCATCTCAACAAATGGTATCTGCTAAGATGCTACTTCGAAATAAACGCACATTCTGAGGGGTCCTGGCAGATACAGTTTTGAGGAGACACCACTCCACAAAATTCATCATCCATGACCCCAGAGTTTGTTGTACAGAGAACTGCATGAAAAGAGACTCCAAATCCTAGGCATCTTTTTAAAATATACAAGGGGCTAGGTATGCTGCGTTTTGATGACATCTATGTTGTGTCTGTACTATTCTATTTTTATTTTAATAATGAAATATTGGCAGCCTGAAATTTTATAAAGAAAAATTTTATAAGGTTTATTTAGCTGACCAATTTGGAGGCTGGAAGTCTATAGTCAGGTAAATCCATCAGCTCAGCCTCTGGTTTGAGCTTCCTTGGTTGGCCCACACAGGATGAGGAAGCAGAAGGCAAAATGGCACGTGTAGAGTAGGTCAAGATGAAAGGCTCACAAGGTAACAACCCACTCTTGAGAGAGCTAATGGCAGTCCTGTGAAAATGGTCTATGGGTCTTCTGATGGCATTATGGATGACCTCTTAAAGGTTCCGGCACACTGAGTACCCAGATTCCAGCACTTTGGGGAGACACACACAGACTGTGTGCAAACTCTGGGAGCGCCTGACATTCTATAAAGTCCGTCCCCTGGCGATGCACTGTCTCTGATGAATGAATAAACTAAAGACTCAGTAACAGAGGAGCCATGTTCTGAAAGGGATATGAGGCAGAGAGCATCCTCTAGGCAGGTAAGAACTCAGGCTTTTATCTGAGTCTGAGCCTGGCTTCTACCCTGTCCTGTTAGGAATTTATAATGATCTGTGCCCGCCCAGAATTGGGTAGAATGTGGGCCCCAAATGATCAGGAGGAGGCAGTACCTTACAAGCTACTTTGTGAGTTTCATAATTCACTATGATCATGTTATATATGTTGTTTTTATCCTAGTTCCACTGTGGATAATTTAGATGGTGCATTTGTCCATGTCTTTCCCAGGCTGTTCTGCAAACCTCAGCAGCCAGATTAGTGGCAGCAGAACTAGCCATAGATTCCCTGGGCAAAGGAAAGAACTGTAGTTAGAAGGTCTACCTAGTTTGGCTTTCAAACAGTATTTTCCTCCCACTAACCTTGAAATTTATGTATTTGACTTATGAATGAAGGCTACAATTTTCATATAAAATTGCCCCTCTGTAAGTCAATGTTTGCTTAATTTAATTGGGACAAAACTCAGTCCTATGAACATGTGTCATTGACAAAGTCATTCACACTCTCTTTTTCAGCTTCTCAAAATACAAAGTGACTCAGATAAAACTGAGTCTGCCTTTTGCAGGGTTGAGTTATAATTAATTCAACAAAGGGTTTAACATAAACTTTACATTTTTTCAAGGGAAAGGTAAGTGGCAGGCCTCTCAATTTCTTGGTGAATGTGACTAAACATTATCTCTGCAATAAAGTCTGCAAATTGGTGATAAATATCCCCTTCCCTTTCTATAAAATGATGTATAAATGTTACACTGTCTTTCTCAGGATCCTCAGCCGTCTGGATAATAATTTCTAGTAAACATCAAAGAGAAGATTGGAACCACAAACTATTAATACTACGATTTGCAAATGCTGAAGCCGACCTTTCTATGAGCTTTCTGCTGAGTCCATCAACATTTCTTCCAGTGACCAGTCTGGGAGGACTCACCGTCTTCCAAGATCTTAGCTCAAGGTCATTCTTAGTTAAAAGTTAGTAAAATGAGAGCCGGGTGTGGTGGTGCAGGCTTGTCATCCCAGAATTCGGGAGGCTGAGCCCAGAGGATCGCGGTTCGTGGACAGCCTCAGCTACTTAGTGAGGCCCTCTGCAACTCAGTGAGATCTGGTTTCAAATAAAAAATAGGGTCGGGGCTATAACCCCGAGGTAAAATGCTCCTGGGTTCGATCCCCAGACCCGAAAAAAAAAGTTAGTAAAATGATAACTCCAAAAGCACTTTTAGAATCTTTTTATTGTAGAAGTTGTTTTTAGATGTATTTTTTAATAATTTTAAAAAATAGGCCATGAGACATTTTTCTTTAAAGCATCTTTATAGGTATGTCCCTATCACTCTGAACATCATGATGCCTGATTCCAGGGCATTAATAAGAGTATATTTTTAAAAAGCACCTCATTAAAAAGTGATGGCACAAAAATGGATTGAGACTATATATTTTAGCATTTTCCAGGAAAACATATGTAGTGTATAAAAATGATAAAGGAGACTGAAACTTAGTCATACATTATTACATTAAAATAGCAAGATAAAAAGTAAAAAACCTAAGAGACCAGGATTGATGCTTGCACCATCACCCATTGGCTGGATAGATCTTTGTCCTGTGGGCCATAATTTATCCTACAGAAAATGAAATGTTAAAGTTATAGACTATATAAGCTCACTCCAATTCTAAAATTATGTTACTTACTCTTCCAGCCTTTTTAGTTTGGTCACTACTCTATAATTTGTAATCTTCATATTCAATCTTTCACATTCAAGTTAGAATTATTATTTTGCACCTTCATATGTAAGGTAGCATCCTTACCACATTATGTAAGTCTGGTAAATCTGGGATTTTCTTGAGGGATGAGAGAAAAAAATAAATGGGACCATCTACACACACGTGTGTGTTTGTGTGTGTGTGTGTGTGTGTGTGTGTGAGAGAGAGAGAGAGAGAGAGAGAGAGAGAGAGAGAGAGAGAGAGATCATTTTCACCAAAAAAATGATATATTCTTTTCTTTTTTTGGTGGTGGTTCTGGGGCTACTGGAAGCCCTTCTACCTCTGGGCTACACTCCCAGATCTATTTTATACTTTTTATTTGGAAACAGCGTCTCTTAAGCCAGCAAGGCTGGCTCCAAACCAGCGTGATCCTCCTGTCTCCACCTCCCAAGCACGGGGATTACAAGCGTGCGCCACCACGCCCGGTGAAAATGATATATTCTAACCAGGAATTTTTTCTTTTTATACTAGAGAAGATCCCAGGATTTCAGTTGCCTTCAAATCCAAGCTGGGAGCATGCTCATGCTACTTTTACCCAAGTGGAGCCCTTCATCGAGATTTATTGCCCATTCACTGTGCAATGCTCCTTTACAAAAGCAGACTCATAGATAACTTGACTGAGCTTCTCATCAATCTGTCCATTAAGAGTTCCTGAATATAAGATATGTAGTGTGGACAAGATAATAGGCAGCCACTTTCAGAGACTGTCCTCTGTCTCTATCCTTCTGGCTTGTCAATATCCCACTAGAACACAAACATACAAAAGGAAATCCCAGGATGCCAATCTAGCTAATTGCAAGAGGCCATGACCCTCTTAACTTGTTTTCAACTTGACCTGAAATTTCCTTCTGTTCCAGAAATACCCTAATGCACTTTGTAGACTTGGCAATATTCGACTAATAGTTTGTACTCAGCTAACTATAATGGCATTGGGTATGCCCCAAATTACATGTCGCTTTCCATTTTCAAAAAGATCTACATACCTACATCTAATGCAATAAGATACTAGATTTGATAGAAGCATATATCCGTTTACCAGAATGTGAGAGAAGGCATTTCCTTTTACTTGAGCTAATGGGAGAGAGAGCAGAAACTCTTCCCTGTGGGAGCCTTTATGTGGGCCGTGGAGGATAAAAGAATGGGAGAGTGAAACAGCTTCTCAGGAAAATCAAGGGATTTTCATAACTTGAACTGGAGCTAGATTAATAAGATCCCAATAGGGCATGGTTAGAAAGCACAATCTTTGCCACTCTACAAAACAGTTCCAAATGTAAAAGGCATTGCTTTTGCCAAGTATTGCATTGCTCTAAAATTCATACTTAGAGAATATGAAAATGCACTAAGTTCAATTTTTCAAAGAGCATTGCTTATTGATCTGATAATTACAGTGTGTAAGTTTGAACTGCCAAACACATACATACAGTAAGCAGAATATACTTTGAAAATACTTGCATTGGTGCCTTGCAATTATACAGCATAGTGAGATTCGAAGTGAAACATTACATGAGACAAAAATATCTCCGAGCCTATTTTTCTAAAATACATAAAAACATATCATTCGATATGTTTCTTTTAATCCCATCCTGCTCCTTCCTGCTTTTTTACATGTTAGTAAAACTGATAGTGATACCCTTCTATATGATTATAACATTACTTGATCAGTGTTCTTCCTAAAGCTCTCATTAAGATGTACGCTAGAGTTGTGAAAAATAATACGTGAGGAGATTTATCCAAGGCAATTTCTGTTAGATTTCTTTCTTTTGCCCGAGATGTCTTTCATTGGCAATGAAGCACAGAATCCTGGAAGTATAAAAGACTTCAGTCTTTGTGTTGAAGATAATTCTGGTTCATTAAATGTTTCCCTTTGCATAGAATGAATGCTCTGAAATAGAGACTAGGAGTAGGGAATATGTAAAGCACTGCTGGTCTGTACATAAATGGCCTCTGGACTACACAATTGACAATTCAATAATCATATTAAAATGGTATTTTTTTCATTTACAGCAGAGACATTTTAGCACATGAAGAAGAGCGCCAGAGTGTGCACTGCAGAACGGCGCCACCTAAAGTCAGATCTCCAGTCTTCATCACTCATCAGCTGTGTGACTGAGGGCAGTTACTTTGCCTCAACATGCCCCTTTCTACTTTAGTAAAACAAGGCTAGCCAGGATGGTGTGCAGGATTATACCTGTAATCCCAGAATTTGGAAGGCTGAGACAGGAGGATTGCAGGTTCTAAGATAACCTTAGCAACTTAGACTCTCAGCAACCTAGCAAGACCCTGTTTCAAAACAAAACTTTAAAAAGAGGGCTGGAAGTAGAGCTCGGAGATAGAATGGCCCTGCCTTCAATCTCTAGTATCCAAAACAAAAACATAAATACGATTAGCACTCATTTCCTAAGGTTATTATGAGAATTAATAAATGAATATGGAGAAATCACTTAGTGAGTGACACATAGAAAGTGTTAAGAGATATTAGTTATTAGGATCATATAGACATCGATCATATATGAAGTTAGCTTTTACAATGTACTGTTTATTGAGTACCTATTGACACTGAGACAGTTATTTCTGGACTTTTTGGTTTTGTACTCAAGTTTCTAAAAACATGCGTTTCAAAGAACTAAAGTAATGAGCCTTGGGTTTGGAGCTAGTAAGTGACAAAACTTGGATTGATTTCATAATGCATAAATCCAGCAAGTATAAATGGGACACCTGCTGCTCTGTGCCGAATCTTCTTGGAGTTTAAAATTAAAGGAGAGAGAGAGAGGAGAGGAGAGGAGAGAGGAGAGAGAAGAGAGGAGAGAGAGAGAGAGAGAGAGAGAGAGAGAGAGAGAGAGAGAGAGAGAGAGAGAGTCTCAATATCTGTGAAGCTTAAAGCCCATTGCAAAAGTCAGGATGGGGGCTATGCTGTTGCCATAGGCATGATATGGTACAAACGCACCATATGGGAATCTCACTCACAACTGCAATTATCACCTCAAGAGAATGCTTCCAAATTTTGCATTTCTTCCTCTTTCTATCTCTCAATCTACACCTACATTTTCATCTGCTTATATCATGGCAACCTAGAGATTTTATTCATTTCAATGAATCTCAAATACAGTCAACTATTCATATCCAAAGGTTTTATGTATATGAATTCAACTGACCGGTGATTAACAATATTCAAAAGAAGTTGGTTCTGTAATGAACAGATACAGACTTTTATCTTGTCATTGTTTTGTTAAACAATACAGCATAACAACTATTAATGTGACACTTATACTGTATACGGTTTTTTAATAAACTAGTGATGATCTAAAATTACAGGCGTATATGCTTATTACATCTACAAATACCATATCATTTTATATAAGGGACTTGATCATTCAGGATTTTGTAGCTACAGGGGTTTGCGAACAGAACTTTCCTGGTTACTAAGAGAGGACTGTATAATCAATACATTTTTTTTTTTACATGAGTATATCTATTCCTGTCCTGTCTTCTTACCCGGATACATACTTTGAAATCGTATTTTAAATGCATCTTTCTTTTTTGTCCTGAAATCGGATTGGTAAAATTTTCAATAAAACCAACAATAATATTTTATCAGCATCAGAAATATGATATACTGAAAGATTAACCTAGCAAAAGATTTCCCCAATGTATACATCGAAACAACAAAGTTCCTGAGAAAAATTAAAGAATGCATAAATAAGTAGCAAGATATACCTTATTTCAAGTTCAGATGGCTAAATAATATTAAAAGTCTCAAAAAATGCAATCCAAATTATAACTTCAACAAGATTATTTGCCAAAGATTGATATTCTGAGTCTTTAATTCTTATGCAAATGCAAAGGCTCTAGAATAGCCAAAGGACTTTGAAAAAGAATAACAAAGCTGAAAGCCAGCCAGTATGACCTGATTTGCATATTTCTTCTAAAGTTACAGTGCAGTATAAAAATGAGCAAAGAGATCAGCAGATCAGAACAGAGAGTCTCAAAATAGACCTACACACTGGAGAACAACTGAACTGTAAAGTGGAGGCCACGCAGTAGAACAAGGACAGCCTTTCAACAACTGTGCTGGAGAACTTCATATCCATACTTTAAAAATGAACTTCACTCTATACTTTGCCACAATACAAAAATCAATTCAATATATCAACTAGATGTACATCTTTAAAAAAAACCATAAAACTTCTAGATAAATAAATTTACACAAGAGTAAATTTTTGTGCTCTTAGGTTAGGCATAAGTTTCTTAGATAAAACACAGAAACAAGATCCACAAAAGAATGGATTGATAAACCAGACTCCAATAAAATTAAAAATATTTTATTTTCAAAAGACATTGTTAGGGGAAATAACAGACAACTCATAGAGTCAGATAAATTATTTCCAAAGGATACACACACAGAATCTATTTTTTAAAACTCTCACAAGTCAAAAATAAATTTAGCAGCTCACTGGGTTATTTTTTCTAATGGGCAAAAGATTTGAGCAGATTCTACTGAAGAAAAGGTATGGGTATCAAATAAGCACATGAAGAGATGCTCGACACCATTGATCATGAAGCAAATGGAACTTCAATTCATGAGAACCCATGTTATCTCTCTTATGGTGGCTAAAATTAAAAAGTTCAATCATACCAAGTGTTGGTGAGGTGACATGCAGGGTCCTCTTCTGCGAAGGTGAGAGAATAGATGAGGTTAGGAAGAATTTTGACAGTTCTATGTCCCCGTCACTCTCAACTACATGTGAGATTACAATGCACCAATGAACATAATAAAAAAACAAAAAAATTGTTATTTCTTTATATATTTTTGCCATATGCTCCAGCTACTCTCTCATATGTATTTACCCTCATGAAGTGAAAGTTTTCTCTTAAGAGGAGGATCACTCTTGTTCCTCCTATGTAAGTTACCTGGCCCCTTTTGAGAGGTGCGGCATAACCGCAGCCTCCATGGATCCAGGAGGATCAGATCCGGTGCTCGAGCTGCTGCTGCAACTTTGAATCTCAGCAAGCATGATGACTACTTTCTCTAGGGAGGCTGAGACTATCAGCCCTGTAAAGAAATGAGAAGAGAGTAGCAAATGGCCCCTAATATTACAGGAGAGACCTTAGCCACTCCTCTGGCTAATGCACGCACAAAAAAGGCAAGAGGTCCAAAGGTGGTGCAACTGTGGGCTGGCACAGAAAACGCTGTTGGCCCTGTGATCATCTGATCATGTCCTCTACCAGATTAAGTGCCAGATTCTGTTTAAGAGTTCGGGCTTTGGAGACAGGCATGCCTGAGTGCACATCTCGACTCTGATATTTATCACACGTGCACCCTCTGGCTGAAGATGGACCAATGTCTTCATCAGTCCAAGGAGGATTGATGTGTTGAGTTCAGAAGACTGAAAGAGAGAGTGTATGTGAATCACTTAGCAGTTTCTTGCCCACAGAAAGTACTTCACAGTTACTGTTGCTCTGATTTCATCCGGATTTTCTGCACCTCACTGCCAATCTCCTGGTTTCTTGCAGCATGAATCTCATCTGAATTATCACGGCCACCATTTAACCTGGCTTTCCTACAGGCGGGATTTCCCTCCCAGTAAGGCAGAACAATCTGTCTCATATGAAAATCTGACCTCTATCTCCCTGACTCTGCAGCACACTTCACTTGAATGAAGGTTATGTCTTGTTTATTGTTGAGATTGGTTCTCTATGCCTAGTTCACAATCGACTGCAGGAACTGGCAAATGTGTACTCGGAAGTGTTAATGGATAAACGGAAGGCAAGTTGATGGTGGACAGGTGGAGGTGAGCGTGGGAGCATTCCAGATACTGACAGATGACCCTGAGCACCCCTATCCTTTCTGATTTCTACTTGTGCACCTTATGTTTGCAATGCTTCCTCATTATCCATTCATGTGGAGATTGTCCTGGCAGCACAGGTCTGCTAAAGAAGTAATTACAAAATATGATCTCAAACATGTGAAGATGAAATAGCATGGGTGGGTGAAGAGAAGGCCGTCGTGGGCAGGGAAGGGCAGGCCATTATAGCACAGGGAACAGGCTGCGTCAAGTCACCATCTGTGAGAAAGGCTGGTGAGAGCTGAGAATTGGAAAAGAGAATTAGAAACCCAAAACTCAGGCATCCCCACCACAGTAGAGAAATGAGGAATCTATGGTGAGTGTGGTCCTAACATAGATACAAGAGCTATTCACTGGTCTAGGGTCAAAAGAGCCCAGGTGATGGTTACTGCTGAATGCCTTTTCTGCTATCTCTGCCATATCCTCGCACCCCTATTAAATATCTTGGTGGTCTTATTGTGTCTGGCATTGATCATATGTTGACCAGTGACTAAAGCAGGTACCTATACAATACTGGTCTTGGCCAATCTCCCATTTTTAAAACAGCAAATCTTCCAAATATTCTGTGGTTGGAACAGCACAATTGCTATGTCACAGAGGTCAACACAGAGAATGAAAAGATTTGATTATTTTCAAGTTTTATTGCAAATAAAAAAGAGGTAACCTTTAAACTTGGGTTCTTTTTTGTACTTTGCACTAAGCTTCATGTAATATTTTGGGTACTTTCCAAAATTACAAATTACAATTAAGCACAATGGAATCATTAGTCTCAGGTGGCTTCACTAAATAGCATTATGTTCTTTTGCTTTGGAAGAAGAAGCAAGATGGCATTTGGAAAGTACAAAAGCTTTTATTTTACTTTATTTATTTTGTGCCTGAGATATTTTATCTCTGAGCTACACTCCCAGTCTGTTTTTTATGTTTCGTTTTGAAACAGGATTGCACTAAATTGTTGAGGGTTTCATTAGGTTGAGGCTGGCTTACAGCCTGAGATCCTCCTGTCTCAGCCCCCCAAGTACTGGGATTGTAGGAGTACCCTACTATGCTTAGCTAAAAGCATCAATTTATTGAGAGATTTTTACATCATGCCCAATAACGACATCAAGATTGAAGGGACTTAATTCGATCACTCAGCACAACTAACTGAGAAACAAGTTTGTAACTAAATGTGTGGATGCAATGAAACCAGGAAAATAGTTCAGTCGTTGTGGCTTCAGCAGAGTCAACCAATCTCTAGCATTTGCCTTCACAATGATCATATCAGACAAAATGCTCAAGAACATACTCATCCTCGGAGTTTCCTGATGTATATTCTATCTCCCCACTTCCCAAATAATGAGAGTAAGCTTCATAAAATTTCACAGTGGTTTCCAAGGTCATGATGAGGTCTAGGTTAAAACCTAGGAAGGTGCATTTACCTACTATCGTGGGTCCTGTCCCTGCCCACTCGGTGTACTTTATAAGATATTAATTATCTCCAAAACCCTTTATGAGAGCCCACTGTCATGCCCTACCTCAACGTCTTCTACTGTAAAAACAAACAGAACTATACATTCAAGGTGAGTTCAATCTATGGAACATCAGAGATTCCAAATGCATTCCGATTCTACCTAACATCCCCATTTATCCCATAAAGAAAACTGCACTGATATTCTACAACTTGTGAATTTTCTATTTGAAATATTGAATATCTCAGCTACTCTTCTAACAAATATGCCTCAGGAGTACCCAGTCATCACCCAGGAAAGGGAGGCCAGATGCCCTTCCAAGTGCTTGTATTTTGATAGTAAACAAATGAGTCCCTAGTAGTTTTCTTATAGCTAGCTAGGGAGTCTGTTCCCAGCTGCTGGGTCCACTAACAGCTGAGTAAATACATAGCTCAAAGCTATGTATTTACAGTATTGCAATTCAGTGTCCACAGCCCCAGATGCACTAGGGCTGCAGTTGTTTATCCATTAGCAGGTGGAAAATTACCGAAGTCCTCCTACTAAATTCCCTACTAAGTTACCTGTCATATGTATTATACTGTTTATTGAAATGGGGAATTAGTGCTCCTGCTGATTTAGATCAAAGCAAACTAAAACACTGAAGTAGTACCCTCGACCTATATGAATGCTGTGACCTCATTACTAAGCTGAGCGTCTGAGAAACCTTGGCCAATTCGTCTCTCTCTAGGCATCAGTCATAAGCAGGTGGAATTTAAAGCAACAAGAAAGCCAGGTATGGTGGCACACACTTGTAATCCCAGCATTTGGAAGGCTGAGATAGGAAGATGCCAGGTTCAAAGCCAGTCTCAGCAACTTAGTGAGGCTTTCAGCAACTTAGGGAAGCCTTGCTTTCAAGTAAAAAAAAAATAAGATAGGTCTAAGAATGTAGCCCAGAGGTAGAAGACCCCTGGGTCCAAGGTCCAGTGCAAGAAACAAACAAATAAATAAATAATACAGCAAGCAATTGGTTGTTCTTTTATTTTTTTAATTTTGTTATGCATTTTTCTCATGAAAAAGTATACGGGAGGCCCTGGGCTCATATACTAGAAGTATCTAAGGTAATAACACTGTACTTATTCTAGTATAGTGTGGTATAAAGAATTCATTTTGATTATTCATGACACATTTCATAGTAAATATATGTTCAGGCCAAAAAACATGATACTTATAGCAAGATTAAGCAAAAGATTATCAAGCAGGGGATGTATGAGTATGGTTTTAAAGATAATTTGAATGGGTAGTATGTGTTTATGTGTGTGTGTATGTGTGTGTCTCTGTGTGTGTGTGTGTGTGTGTTAAGAAATGTCTTATCATGCAGAGAAAGCAACATACAGCAAAGCACAGAGGAGAAGAACCGTGTGGCATGTTCCAGAAAATTGAAAGAGTTGGGAGTAAGGTAATATGAGTCTGAGAGTTTGGGCTTGAAGCCAGGATTTAAAAAAAAAAAAAAAACAGTTCAAGTCTTATGCTTCATCTCTACTCTCTCTGCATGGTTTGTAATGCCCCACACAGCTCTCAAGCTCTATTCTCTGGTCTTATTTTCAATGAAAGTTTGCAAAGTCATCCTTATCAATCGTTCACTCTAACCACATCTAAAAGAATAATGGCTCTGACAGATGTCATTTGCATTTTGTCCTGAACAGAATTATTGATGGTTCTTGGTGGTGACAGATGCTCCCCTCCCTGACCTGAGCACATACTTCCACCTACATATGGTGTGCCTCAGAATTTGTTCTCAGGCACCCATTGCACACCTCTTGTGGCTTTTGAGGTGGAAAAATATTCTGTAGAATTTGGCGGTGACATATCCCTGTAGAAAACCTTTCATGTGAAGGTTTTGAAAAGGTTAAGATATTCCTCACCAAGATTTTCTTAATGGCCACAGGTTTCTTCTGTTTTAATGTATTTTCTGTCGTGTGTTATACTCTGTCTTGGTCAGGAGACCTGGAATCAAGGGGTCTTGGTCTAAGTCCTGAATCCTGACTCAGGACTTGGAGCGTTTATGTGGCATCTGCGAGTCTTGGCCATCTATGAATTGGCACAGTAGTGGCATCAGTCTTTCTTGCTGTTTAGTGTGACTGTGATAATCAGTTGCTGTAAACAAAAAAGGTTCCTATCGTTATTACTATAGCAGAATTACTGTAAAATCGAACTGATGTTTCTCAGATGGAATTAACTTGCAGTGGGATTAATCCATGCCCATTCTGCAGGGATTCTGTCTTTCCATAGCACGAAGTGGCCATGCTAAGAGAAACGTAGCCCACTTCTGCAGGTTGCAGGGTGAAAAAGAAAAAATAAAGATTTGCATTTTGCCACCTTCCAGATGTGTGTTAAGCATGTGACATTGAAATTATTCTGAGCAATAAGTACTACAATTTATAAATGAGGAAACAACAGAAAAGGGGGTAAAGAGCATAACCAAGATCAGTTTGCTAGTATCTAATCTTTTCCATAATTATGAAAAATTATATATTCGTTTTATACATGTTTGCAGGCATGCATTGTGTGAATGTAGATATGTCTACTTGTGTGTGTATATATATCTATGTGTACACACACACACACACACACACACACACACACACACAAAATTAAGGTCTAATGCAGGCCTACAGACTCAGAGCTAGTGAGATGACAGAGCCATCAGCAGCAATAGTTTTGAGCACTAATATCTCGGCTTGGATTCCACCCATCTCAGTTGGTTCAAAGATAATGATGAGCAAGATACACAAACATTCAGGCTCTAATTTCTGAAAAGTAGTGGCTACCTGCCTTGTAAGGACATGTCAGGAGATCTGAAACAAACTCATGCTCCATAAACTAGAGTTTCCTTCTTCCTTTGACCATAGGCGCACCCATTCTGATTTTACACATAAGCTGTGTCACGCTGAAAACCCTGGGACACTTGGGCTGCAACTTATCCTCACCTCTCTCTCGGAGAGTACAGTGCTGGAGGAAGGGCATGGAGCAGGGGTAGCATAATCTGAATATTGGAATCATAACCTGAGTCCTGGGTCTAAGTGTACGTTCCACCTGGGTGATGAGGCAAAACTTCTCTCTCTCTCCTGGAACTTGTTTCTTCTTCAATATAAAGATTCCTTTGCCACAGACCCATCAGAAATAAGTAAGATAAAGTCCATTGTCAAGGTACTTTGAAAACTCTAAAATTTGAGTTAATATTTAGCAAACTTTGTTGCTATCTAGAATAAGGCAAATAATTCAAAGTTGGTCTAATGTTATTTCCTTCATTTCAGCTTTCCTACTTTTCTTGATTTTCTCTGGATTTTAGTGGCATGACTCTACTTCAGCTCTGAGAAATACTAAGAGCTCTGGGAAACCAGTATAGGGGAACAGTTGACCACACTGATTACAGGAAACTGTGTGGGTTTGAGGAGTATGCTCTAAGTCCTGGTTATTTGGTGAGTGGATTCTACCTACTGGTGTTACTACATGTTTGTATTCACCTTATTGTGTGTGTGTGTGTGTGTGTGTGTGTGTGTGTGTGTGTGTGTGTGTTACTGGTGATTGAACCCAGGGTCATTCTTCTCTGAGCTGCACCTCCAGCACTATTTTTTATTCCTCATTTTTAAACAAGATCTCACTAAGTTGCAGAGGGCCTCACTATGTAGCTGAGGCTGGCCAAGAACCTGTGATACTCCTGTCTCAGCCTCCGAAATACTGGGTTAGAAGCGTGAGCCACCACACCCGGATACCTTATTGCTTTTTGATGTGATTACTTCCTATAATGCCTTACCTAGTAAATTAGGATAAAAATTTGATGATGAAGATAAATATAGAAGATATATTTACATCTAATTGAAACAGTACAAATATAATCTAAAGGAGGAGAAGGTTTGGAATTACCTTTTAATTTATTATTCTTTGTTCAAGATCAAACACTTATGGATTCAATGAATTCCAAGAGATCCTGAGAACTTATCTACATTCAGGAGTGAGAGCATGCATATTTGCACTGAATTG
Source organism: Muscardinus avellanarius (assembly GCF_963383645.1). Lineage (NCBI taxonomy): Eukaryota > Metazoa > Chordata > Mammalia > Rodentia > Gliridae > Muscardinus > Muscardinus avellanarius. The sequence goes on along the minus strand of NC_137801.1, from coordinate 8,597,643 downwards.
CATACAATCTCCCAGGATCTTATTATAGAAGTCCCTATAATTGAGATGTTCCATCAAACTGCATTGTGCTTCTGCATTTAATAAACTTGGACTTGCCAGTTGTTGTAATAAACACTTTTCAATAAGATATTGGAGAGATTAAAACCAATTATTAGCCGGCCGTGGTGGCGCACGCTCGTAATCCCCGCGCTTGGGAGGCGGAGACAGGAGGATCGCGCAGGTTCGAAGCCAGACGCACTGGCTTAAGAGACCCTGTTTCCAAATAAAAAGCATAAAAATATGTAGCTCGGAGTGTAGCCCGGAGGTAGAAGGGCTTCCAGGAACCCCAGTACCACCAAAAAAATTATTGTTTTTCCTTATTAAGATATTCAAAAATTGTCATAATATACAGTATTTTAGTATGATGATCTAACACTTTGATATAATTGACAACCCGGTATTTGCAAATTAAGTAATTAATTAATTAACAAATTAATTAATTTGTGTGCAAATTAACAGCTTCAAGTAACTCTCTAAGTTTATAAAGGTCTATAAAATAAAAGTAGTACCGCCTCACAGTATGTGTACAGATATATATACACGCATATAGACACACGTGTGTATTTATATTTCTAAAACATAAGGAATGTGACAATCTCATCACAGAGAGAATCACAAAAAGACGTTTTTCCTTTTTGATTGAAAATAGTTCCAGAATAGTGATCGAAGCTTTATATTTAAATATAAGATATGAAATCTGCCCACATTTCACAAGTGGGAAAATAACTGAGTGATAGTAAGAACTCACTGTTCGTTATTGCTGCTGTATGTTAGACATGCGACCGTGTATTGGTGCTAAGTTACTTTTTTTTAATTGGTGCATTGTAGTCATACATCTTAATGGGATACAAAATGATGGAGACAAACATGTGCACATCACCCAGTTAGCCCTTACCCAATCTCCACCCATCCCCTCCCCTCCCTCCTTCTCATGTTTGGCTTGGTAATTGACATTGATATGTTTAAGTACATCATGTGAGCCAGGCCTGGTGGCGCACGCTTGTAATCATCCGCTTGGGAGGCGGAGGCAGGAAGATCGCGCAAGTTGGAAGCCAGCCACGCTGGCTTAGGAGCCCCATTTTCCAAAAATAAAGTAGGTCTGGAAGTGTAGCCCGGAGGTACAAGGGCTTCCAGGAACCCCAGTATCACCAAAAAAAAAAAAAAAGTACATCATGTGCTCGTGATGTATGTGCAGTTCATGCTTGTAATCCCAGCATTTGGGAAGCTGAGACAGGAGGATCCAGGGTTGTGGACAGCCTCAGCTACTTAGTGAGGCCCTTTGCAACTCATTGAAACCCTGTTTCAAAATGAAGATAAAAAATAGGACTGAGGATGTAGCTCGAAGGTAGAATGCCCCTGGGTTCCATCCCCAGTACTGCAAAAAAATAAATAAATAAACAAGTAAAAAAATAAAGTTCATCATGTGCAAAAATGCTGCCAAGTTTTGAAAAATTCTTGGAAAATTATAGAACTTCATTTATTTAAAAAAAAAAACCTAATACCAATATTTGTTCCCCCTTTAGAGATGAAAGATTCTGGTCTGTGGAGGGTAACCAGGTTCCTCAGGCTTTGCGTTTTATATCCATTATTCTTTCCTATATAACATGTACAATTTGCATTGGAACCCATCAATGACATAATGAAAAGATTTTATTAAGAAAAGCATCAAATAGCCAGACACAGTGGCTCATGTCAGCAATCCCAAGACTTGGAAGGCAGAGACGAGAGGATCACAGGTTCAAGGTCAGCCTTGCCAATGTAGTGAGACTCTTCAGCAACCTAGCAAGACTCTGTTTCAAAAGAAAATCTTATAAGGGCAAGTAGTGTATCTCAGAGACAGAATGCCCTCAACTTCAATCCCTGGGGCCAAAAAAAATAATAATAATAAGCATTACATATTTAATTGTAAGACTGTGAGTAGTTTTGATGTAGCAGGCACCATGGTCTCTTTTTGTCTCCAGTGTTTGTAGAGCAAGAAGTGGGTTAGTTCGGCAAGTGCAGTGCACACACCTGATTCTCTCATACATCATTTACATATTCATGCCTAATAATATTGTTCTGCACTCTATCTTGAATGCATATAATTTCTTGTGGTTATCTGGTCTGTTTCTACACCCTGCAGAGTAGGTCTGTGAGCAGTTTGGAATCTGGGTTTGCCTGAGTCCTTTCCTGTGCACATGTGCCTCTCACACAGCCTAAAGCATGACGCTCTAGCCTCTTTTTAATAATCCATGCTTCAGAGTCCAGCTGCTCACCTGCTGAAATTTGAACAGGAGGTAAATAAGGCCAGGATGGGATTTATGAATCATCTGTTCCACCACCCATAACAGGCAAATCGAGCTGAAAACCAAACCCATTTGGCCTTGACTAAGAGTGGAACTCCCAGAAACAGAGAAAGGAAAGGGGAAAGGAAAAGGGAAACGATTTAAAGTCGAGTCTTCTAGAATTGCACATTACCGCAGTGAACTTACTTCAGGGTAGCAGGCAACCCAGCATTCAGTTCAGGCCATAGAGAGAGAGAGAGAGAGAGAGAGAGAGAGAGAGAGAGAGAGAGAGAGAGAGTGTGTGTGTGTGTGTGTGTGTGTGTGTGTGTGTGTGTGTGTAAAATCAAAGATACAGGATTGGCGCACTGGTTCATTACTAATTTAGGGGTTATTTTTATTTATTTTTATATTTTGTCCACATTCAAATTCAAATAAATCTTACTCACTGAAATATCAATTGGTCCTTTTCTCCAGCAGGCCTCACTTTGGGAAGGAACGTCCACTGATTCACTCAATTGATTCACAATCTGTCTGTAAGTGTTTACTGGGACGGTCACTACATATTTAATTTTACATAATCATATTTTCTCCTCCTTCTTCTTCTTCTTCTTCTTCTTCTTCTCCTTCTTCTTCTTCTTCTCCTTCTTCTTCTTCTTCTTCTTCTTTTTCTTCTTCTTCTTCTCCTTCTTCTTCTTCTTCTTCTTCCTCTTCTTCTTCTCCTTCTTCTTCTTCTTCTCCTTCTTCTTCTTCCTCTTCTTCTTCTTCTTCTTCTTCTTCCTCTTCTTTTTCTCCTTCTCCTTCTTCTTCTTCCTCTTCTCCTTCTTCTTCTTCTTCCTCTTCTCCTCCTCCTTCTTCTTTCTCTCCTTCTTTATTGTGAAGGCAGATTGAATTCAGGGGCATTCTACCTACAGGCTACAGCCCCAGCCCTTCTTTTGAAGCTGAGGTTCTTACTGTAGTTCTCCTGTCTCAACTTCCCAAGTACTGAGTTTATAGTCATGTGCCACGAAGTCTGTCTGTATGACTTGAAGCACAGCTCAAAATAGCCAAAATATGGAACCAACCTAGGTGTCTGTCAGTAAATGAATAGACACAGAAAATGTTGTATAGACTCAGTGGAATTTTACTAAGCCATAAAGAAGGACAAAAATTAGATCATTTGCAGAAAAATAGAACCAGAGAATATTATGCTGAGTGAGGTCAGTCTCAGAAGAGTCATATGTTTTCTCTCATGTGATAACTAGAGAAAAAATAGGAAACATAAGAGACTTCAGAAAAATGAGGAGAGAGATCAGAAGAATAGTAGAAGAGAGTTTGAGGGGAAGAAAATGGAGGATTGATGAAAGAAACAGTTTAAATAATGAATGCTATGTCCATATATAAAGGTATATACCAACCTCACTTACATGTACAGGGAGGAGGGACTGGGAGAGGGATGGGATGTGGCAGTATGCACTCATGTTTCTAAGCCTTGGAACCTCACTAGGATGTATGAGTACAAAGCATTTCCCCCCGCTCAAACCTGCCATCACAGCCTTCGCTTCTAAAAGAAGCCTTTTCTGAATCCAGGCTGGGTTGGATGACCCATCTTTGGACTTTAACCTCTCCATGGTAAACACTAGTGGGACTTCTTCATCAGGGAATCACCCCCACATGAAAGGCTTTGTGCCTTCATTCCTGCTTCCCAATGCCCACAGCACAACACATGGCCTTTGGTAGGCAGTCATTTTTAATATCTCATGGAGAAATGTAATGGGATGATTGAGGCAATGCATGCACATCCTGCTAGTGGGGGGAACACAGAGGAAGGGACTAAATACATTTACCAGTAGAGGCACTGGTGAAGTTTCAGAGATGTTGTGATTCCCCGATCGTCATAAAGGGTGATGAAAGTCTTCAGGGAGTAAAGTAATAAAAGTATTGAACTAACAGAGGAAGAACCATAAACAAAAATCTCAAACTAAGAGCAAGCATAGGAGGAAAAACCCAAATACCCTAGAATGCGGGAACAGTTAGGTGTGAAGTGGGACGAGGACAATGCATCAGAATGAGAAGGCAGATTCAGTCCTCCAGGACATTGTCATGCTAAAGAAATGCATATGCAATGAGAGACATATAACTGAATTCGTTGGCTTGGGCTGCCACACAGGTTGCCATAAACCGGCCAGTGTGCACAATAGAAATGTGCTATCTTTCTCGTAGTTCTGAAATCTAGACGTTCACGGTCAAGGTTAAGCAAGTTTCCTTTCTTCTGAGGCCTCTTCGTGACTCACAAGAGGGTCACCTCTCGCTGTGATCTCAAGTACTCTTTCCTCTGTGTGAACACATGTATAAATTCAAACTTCCTCCTCTGATAAGGACGCCTGTTATACCGAATTAAGATCCACCCTGAAGACTTCATTTTAACTTATTTTCTCTTTATATATTTTATATAATTACATGCTGGGGGGCTGGACATCATTAAGGCTTAAGCCCATGAATTTAAGGGGAAAGAGAAATACAGTTCAGTCCCTAACAATAACCAAGTGGCCAAGAGTAATCTAGTCTCTTAGAGTTCAAATCCTGCTTCCTTATTCAGCAGCTATATTACCTCGAAGGAGTTACGTAAGCTATTTGTTCTTCGGTTTCCCCATGTCTTAACCCATGTATGGTTATCATAGAATGCCATAGACTAGGTCATTTATAAAGAAAAAATTCATTTCTTATAGTTCTAGAGGTTGGGAATTTCATTGTCAAGAGGCTGCATCTTCTAAGGGCCATCCTGCTTCATTGTAGTATGGTAGAAGGTACCACGAGAAGAGACAGAGTAAGCATCCCAGCTCATTTACTCTCTTCTTCTTCTAAAGTCGCCAATCCCATCATGAGGTCCCATCTTTTTGCCTCATCAAGTTCTAATTACCTCCCAGTAACTCCGTCTCCAAATATCTCAAGCGCAGGACATTGGGGCTAAAGTTTCCCAAACATAAAATTTGAAGGGCACAGATATTTAAACAATAGCATTCTATCAGCGAAATGTATTAGTAACTACCCTTTGGGTTGTTATCAGTGAGAACAGTGTTGGGCATAATAAAAAGAAAAGAAAAATGAGCCAGTGGGTAAAGCACTGACAGGCGTCACTCGAGAGACACGGTAGAATAGGTCAGTGCAGAAAGGCTGGAGGCAGGGGACCAACTGTGCAGACAAAGTTTTGTAGCCTCGTTTATTTATCCTCTCAGAGAAAGGAGCAGAATGAGTCCAATATAAATGGAAATACAGACATCAGCTGTAAGTGAGAAATCCATAGGGAAAACACGTTTGGGGTGGAGGGAACGGAGTTCATTTACACATATTTCAACTTCAGGATGCTTGGGATTCACACAAGATTTGAGTATGACAGACTTAGGTCTGAAGCTTTGGACATATTCTGAGCTTTAATAAAGTTGATAGCTGGGGTGTGATGGTGCATATTTGTGTGTGTGTGTGTGGTACTGGGGGTGGAACCCAGAGGCTTTCTACCTCTGGGCTATACTCCCAGACCTGTTTTTTTTCATATTTTATTTGGAAACAGGGTCTCACCAAGTTGTTGAGAGCCTCACTAAGTAGCTGAGGGCGGCTTCGAACTTGTGTGATCCTCCTGTCTCAGCCTCCCAAGCGTGGGGATTACAACGTGCGCCACCACGCCCGGCGATGGTGTATATTTTTTAATCCCAGTTCTTGGGAGACTAAGACAGGAGGATCACAGGTTCATGGCCAGCCTCAGCTACTTTGGGAGGCCCTCCACAACTTAGTGAGACCCTGTTTAAAAATTAAGAATAAAAAAATAGGGCTGGAAATGTAGCTCGAAGGTAGAATGTACCTGGGTTCAACCCCCTGTTCCATTAAATAAATAATAATAATAAAGTTGAAAATTATAGGTGAAAATGTAGTAGTTCTGCTAAGAATCTGTGGAGGAACTTGTGTACCAGAAACCAAACTTCTGTATGACTTGGAGACTTGCACTGTAATTTGGGAACATGGTCACCATAGAATATAGAGCCAACCCCCACATCTTTAAAGCGCCAGTTCTACTGATGGGGCCTTTCCTACTTAAGAACAAAGCCAGGGCTCGATTCTGTATAATTTGCCAACCTCTAGTTTCCAGGAACTAAGTGTCAGAAAAGTCAAGATGTTCAGGGACTCGGAATTCAATCTTCTTTTCAATATATCTTATTATGCTACTGTGCTCTGACTGAGTAAAATGTAGAGATCAAAAGTATCATTGCTTTTGTTCATAATTTTCTTGTAGGCCCCTGCAGCTGAAGAGGCTAATCAAACCGATCTCCTTCCTCAGAAGCCAACATCACACTGGTACATGATTGGGAATTTTGGCAGACAATCACATCATCATGAGCCCAATACTCTTTTCTACAAAATTTCAATAAAATCACACTAGCCTTGTCCTTCCTCCAGGATCAGAGCAATGATATCTAATATAATGGTGGTTTATAATTCCCCAACTTTTATGCGTAGGGGGTACTTTTGTGGTGTTATTGTTAAGCACAGACATAATCCCTAGTCAGTGACATTTCACTGTAATGAAATTCATTGGGCCATACCTCTGTCTGCATTATAGACTCTAAATTATAGTGCTGCCAGGAGCACCATTTGTTAATGCTCAAAGCAGTGGTCTGGTGACTGCGAATAGACTGTGTGCGAAGAAACTGTTTCATCATGAACCATGTGAGAAGTCACTTGAGAAAGATACCCCCACCCTAAGCATCCTGTGATGAAGTATAACATTCATTTCAGTGTTATTCAGTCATGGGACACAGCAACTGGGCAGGAAGTGGAGCCTCATCTTACAGATGGTTGATTCAGTCTCCAAACCATCTGCTGATGAGTATTAAGGACCTGTCTCATTAGTCAAGCAGGAAATATCCTAGGATGCTGGTAAGAAGAAAGGTGGCCTGGTTTAATAAAAAGTCCACCAGGCTGGAAATCAAGAGACTTATCCCCCCCCCCCTCAAAAAAAAAAAAAAAAGGATTACCTGCCTGAACACCATCAAGATGTTTTTTTCTTCTCTAAAATTCAGGCTCGTCCTCCAGATTCTCTCTTTGGGAAGGTAACTTCTCTTTAATGGGCATATAATGTTTTCCAGTAGTCTACATACATTACTAAAATTTAATGTACAATTGGCAAAGATGAGGTCTATCACCACTTCACAGATGGAGATGGTAATGCTCAGATAAGGTCCTTTTCGTCTCTGTCTTCTTTCTCTTCACCCCTTTGCTACATTTCTACTATTGCCGCTGAGGACCAACCCAAGGAGTACCCAAATGTGAATGAGCCCTCTCTCTGCTTTAATGCTCTATATCTAGGTCTTCAAATTAGTAATAGTTTTTGGAAGAAGGGTCTCAGTTTTTAATCTTTTACTGGGCCTCCAAAATTATGTAGCTAATCCTGCCTTGATTTTATGGTCGTTGGCAACTGAACCTCACAGTAATAGGTTCTCAGAACAATAGACAGTTTTGTCTTGCAGAGCGCACAGTACCCATCCCATGGAGTCACGGTGATATTGGAGGTTTGAAGGGAACAGAATGGGAGATAATTAAAGTGACTTAAATATTTGCAGGGCAAGATGCAGGGATAATACTTATGAGAAAAGACAAAGCTCATGATCTAGGGAGGATTGGGAACTTATTGGCCTTCAGTAATTTCATCCTACTGGGGAAAAGTTCTCTTTATTATTGATTCAAGAACTCCGAACTATATATGCATGCAATTTGGGGTGAACACATGGAAGGGTGAAACTTCCTTCAAACTCTGGATTTCCCTGAGACCTACTGATCACCGTAAGATCCAAGTAGCAGCAGGAAAGGAAGACAAAGACTTTGTCCAAATGGTCACGATAGCCAGGATGGCACATGCTTATAATCCCAGTACTTGGGAGGCTGAGATAGGGGGATCACATGTTTGCAGCCAACCTGAGCTACTTAGTGAAGTACTCTGGAACTTAGTGAGACTCTATGCTTCAAAATACAGAATAAAAAAATAAATAGGGCTGGGGGTGTAGCTCAGAAGTAGAATGCACCTTGGTTCAATCCCCAGTAGTGCAAATGGTCGCAATAAACCCCAGTTCTCTGAATGCCACTGAAGCTGTTCCAGTGTGCGGGTCTGATGTGGATCCCAGGGTTCCAACAGACATGCCGTTCCACACACTGTCCAAACGGATAGTTGGAAGGGGAGCCCCGGGGTGAAAGTAGTCAGATCCAACTGTCCGCAGCCCTCTGGTACCTCAAGCAAGCTTCATGACTCACAGGCCACATGAGTGCCAGCCAGAACAATGAGCCAGGCAAAATACAAGGGAAATAGAGGGACACCCTGAGGGAGAATGAAATGGGAGTTCAGAACCTTCTTTGAATGATCTAGTCTCTGCTGTATGTGTCAGCAAATCCCTGTCTCTACTCTTTCTGTCCTCATCTAAAAATGAGGCTTGGACAGCAGGGGCAATTCAGTGTCATGAATGGAGTGTGCCACATACCGTGGAGTAGTTCTGAGTTCTGATTCTGGCTCCACCACAGCCATAGCCATGTGATCATAGGCACCTTACTCATTTCTCAAAGTCATGCTTTCCTAATTAACACTTTAAAATAGAGTGTGTAATGTCTTTCATGGGGTTTCTGAGTGAGGTTAATGGGATCCTGAGAGGAAATCTGAGTGTCTATGTCTCACACAGGCAGACATTCAATCTCTGAAAACTATTTTGACTTACAGAGGTTCTGAGGTTTCCCAGGGCTCTGTGTCTCTGCAGATCAGATGAGGGCTGTTTTGTGTTTGGAAATTGTCAGCAACAGGACTCTCCTAAGCATGCCTGGCCCCGGTACATATTTGGAGGTAGGGCAATGCAGCCAGCAAGGCCTGCCACCTCCATGGGAAGTGGCAAGCACTGAACATTCAAGGGGAATGGAAGCCCCATCTCTCCAGCCTAGATCCTGTGCTCCAAAACTCACCACCCCCCTGTCAGCCAAGAGTGAGTGGGCCTGGATCACAGCGTTCAGTACCTCACAGGTCCAATCTGTGCTCTGTCTAGACAGACAGCTGGAGACTGGCAGCACAGGACGCCAAACACTCCAGGAAAGAGGGGGTACAAATGCTAGCATGTTCTCTTCTTGTCTCCGCTGACTTCTGCCTTCTAGAAGACAGTTGGGAGGAGCCGAGTAGTGTGGCTCCCCTGAGATGCTGGGGTCAAAGACTATAAATCAAGGGAACTGTCTGGCTACTAGTGATTTCTGTGCACTTTTCCCCCGGGCAGCAGACAACTCTGTCTCAGCTGTGTCAGGTCAGATGACTGTGGTTACATGTCATTCAGGGGCCCCAAGAGAAGGGCTCTGCTCTTCCCAACTCTTCCTCTTGTATTCACCAGTCCATCCATATACCAAGCATCAGGAACCCTTGTAACTCAGCTCCTGTGGGATTTGGGCCTATGTCGAAACTGGGTGGAGACTGAGAAGATTGGCCTGACCCCTTCCTTTCCCTTTGCTTCCTACTTTACACTTCAGTAATATCAATTTCACTTCGGCTCCTCCTAGGGAAGCATGTGCCTCTGTCTTTAGAGCATCCTCAGCTCTCACCAGTTGTGCAGGATCTTCCTCTTTCCCCAGATTTGGGGGAGGGGGGGTTGGTCTTACATCCCCCATGCTGCCTACCTGAGTGTCCCTCTTTTGTGGTGCTTTTTCAGAATCCACAACTTCCTAGCCCCCTCTAGGCTTGAAGATAAGATATGAGCCTTCTTCCCTGCAATCTCATTTCTGAATGCATAGTTGAAGCTCATTACACACACACACACACACACACACACACACACACACACACACACACACAATACTGGGGATTGAACACAGGAATATTCTACCTCTGAACTACTCCCCCAGCCTTTATTTTTATTTTGATACAGGGTCTCACTAATTTGGTGAAGTTCTCATGAAGTTTCTGATGCTGGTCTCAAACCTCAGATCCTCTAATCTCTGCTTCTGTGTGTGTGTGTGGGGGGGGATACTGTGAATGGAACCCAGGTGCATTCTACCTCTAACCACACCCCCAGCCCTATTTTTTATTCTCAGGGTCTCACTGAGTTGCAAAGGGCCTAAGTAACTGAGGTTGGCCAAGAACTGCCATCTTCCTGTCTCAACCTCTCAAATACAGGAATCACAAGCATGTGCTATCACACCCAGCTTGTTAAGTGTTGGGATTACAAGTATAAACCACCATGAGCAGCTTCTGTATACATATTTAACAGGAAAGAAAAGAAAAGACTTGCAACCTATTGTGTGATTCATTCTCAACCCTGCTCAGTAACCCTAGCATGGCTTTCTGAAATTTGCTTCAAGCAAAAACAGAAAGACATCCCAGGTGACAGTTAACCATGCTTGCTATATCTGGTCTAGAATGGCCTCGGAGGGAGACTGGTTCCCCCTCCGTGTGATCTCTCATTCTGCATCAGGCTAGCCTGCTCTTGATCAGATGGCAGCAGTAGGTTTTAAGAGAAACTCAGAAGCACACTCTGCCTTGCAAGTCTTGGGCTCTTCGTCCTCATTGTATTGGCCCAAATGGGTCACAAGGCCAGCCTAGATTCAAAGAAAAAAGAAAGACTCCATTTCTCTTGGGATGAGCAGCAAAATCATATCACAAAGGTAATGAGTTATGGAAAAAGTGAAAACCATGGCCATTTTTGCAATCAGTCTACCAGAGCTTCCATTCCTGGAGATTTAGATTTAAGAATTAGGAATGAGGATCAGACATTTTTAATTCTGGGCATGCATTCCAGATAATTCTGCCAATGTCATGCAGATCAGCCTTTTCCTCAAGCTAAGCCATTTTCCTCGGTCCCTGAGTGTGTTCTGCTGTTTCTAGTGATCTGAACAGGGTTCAAGCCACCCGGAACCTCTCTCTCTAGAGTGATCAGTCCTGCCTCATGCTCCAGATTTCAACCTTTTTTGACTTTTCATACTAAGTTAGTCATACCCACTTATCCTTTTTGACTTCTATAACACCCTTTGTTTTTCTTTCAAATATGCTTCACAGGTTGTCTGCCATTTTACAAGAACAATTGTAATTATCATGAAGGCCTTGGACAGGTCTAATTTGCTCACCATCTTATCCACAAAACCTTTTTTAAAGTCTAGCACCTAAGAGGGTCTCAACAAATATTTAAAAGGAGCAGAAAGAAGCTGCTTTGAACCATACATTAGCATTACTGTCAACTGATAAATCTCAGAAGACGTTTCAGGAATCGCTGCGCTGAAATAGTCCAGAGTCACTGGTATTTTCTAGGCTGAGGGAGGACCACAGTAAAGTAGATTCAGTACTTGCAAGATGGCTTGTACGCTCCCTTTAGGAGTCTGAGAACCCTGGGAAGAGGGAGGAGTAAAGAGCTGCAGCTGTAGCTCAGTGGTAGAGTGCTTACCTAGCTCGCACAAGGTCCTGCATTCAATCTCCAGTACTTCAGAAACAAAGTAAAACAAGGCAAAAATGAAATAAAAATAGTTTTTACAAAAAGAGGAAGGAGTGTTCTCTGTGTGAAGATGCCACGGCAGTAGAGCTTGAGCCACTTTGGAAAAAATTCAAATGGCAAGCAAGTGGTTCCACGGGTAGGGCATCAAAAAGGTGAGGGTAGTGAAGGGGTGGGACACAGATGGGAGAGCAGAGACCTAGAAAGGTCGCCATAAACATGTGCCCATTGAATGAACAGTGGCTACCAGTAATCAGAAGGATTGGGAGCAACAGAGAGGGCCGGGAGCAAGAACAGCAAGGTAAAATCAAGGGCACTCGAGTCCCCCTCTCTGCTTGGGGTATGAGGTTCATTGGTGGATACCGTGAGAACCTGGGAGTAAGCAGAGCAGCCAGGATCCAGATTTTCACAGGCTTTTGATCTCAGCTCTTCTCAGACCTGCCTCTTCCTGCCATCCTTTGGGATTTCGCTAAAGCTGAAAGAGCACAGGTCGGTCCCACACATGACATGTCTCTTCAAAGGCAGCAAGCCCTCTCCTGTACCCCATCTTCTCCTGATCTGATCACTGCTTGGCACAGTTTCCTGTGTGATGAGAAGGAATGTCTGCTCTCAGTGCAACTCAAGGTAAGAGCAGACATCTAATAGCAATGTGCTTCTCCTCACAAGTGAAACTTTGACATGTTTAGGGCAGATGAGGGGAAATCTCTATTCCCTGTCCCAGGAGACTGCACTTGCCCGGTTTCTCTTTGTAACATTAAAGAAAGAAAGGAGCAAATCCCTTCCCAAATCCTTCAGTCCCAGAACCACAATCCATATATTCAGAAAGCAAAAGCGGTGACTGTTTCTGCACCCAACACGTCACTCTCCCGCTCCTGAGACTTGAAAGATCGGGACACATTTGATTTTTACTGTTCCTTTATGAAGGGGCATCTTCATTGCCTATCACACTCACTCAGCTGGAATGCTTTGCACATGTTCCTTCTTTTCAAGTTCACTTTCATCTCCCAAAATAGCCACATCAATGATGAATTTTTCCTCTGTGTGTGTGTGTGTGTGTGTGTGTGTGTGTGTGTGTGTGTGTGTTTTAGATAAGTTGGGGTATTGTTAGGATTTCATTACCTGAATAGAGGGCTGAGTCATATGGAATTCACATGGCATTATTCTGGCTGTGTCTCCAGGCAGTCTGACATCCACCCCCCTCCCATTCAAGCTGACCTCCTTCTTCACCACTGACCCGGTGGGCTCTCTCCTCCTCCCTGATAAGCTGAGTTGTCAGCAACAGTGCAGCCCCAGCAAGAACCAGAGCTAAGTGCCCTGCTGGTCTCTAGATCAGACATGGAGGAGGAGGAGGAAGAGCAGGAGGAGGATTCTTTCTTAGCTTGATGTCTGCTACCTTCATGCCCTGGATTTAGGAAGAGGAAACATCCACTTGTCGAGACCCTTTGTCCTCGTTAGAAAGAAAGGATTTTAAAGGCTGGTGTCTGAGTTATCCTCAGCATGTCCGGAACTGGGCTGAGATGTAACTCGATGTATAATGCTAGTGGAAGGAGTGTCACAAAATCTACTTCCAAAAGAAGTAGAAGAAGAAAAAATGGTCATTTCACCCAATTTTCGCAATCAAGTAGACCCTCAAGTCTAAATGGCCTGAGGTCCTAGAACCAGGAGGCAGGAAACCTTGGTGCATAGGTTGGCTCACACAGCCCTTCATTTGGCCAAGATTTATCCTGAGCCTCCAATGTGTTCAACTTGGAAAATGGAGACAGTAGCATTTCCCCCAGTGAGTTATTGTCGGGATTAAATAATGCCACATATCCAAAGCACCCAACATGGTGTCTGCTTGATAAACCTTAATTGAATGTGGCTGTAAGTTGAGGTGGGAGATGTGTGAGGAGGGAATTGGTGAAGCTCTGAGCCTTCCTGTGGCAGATACTGCCAGAGCTGAGGACACAGACGTGCCTTGAAAAGTCCTGAGATTAAATTTTCAGCGCATGGAATGACGAAGCAATTCAGTGCTGGAGATCATTTGTGTCCAAAAAAAGAGGAGAATAATAATGCTCAAAAGGATGAGAGAATTAATGATAAGTCCCATAGGAACAGACTGGTTCAGCTCACAGTGGAGGATACAGTGCATTCTGGGAAGAGATTCACCTGCTGTGATTGTGAGGGCTTAATAATTATAAATAAGCTCCAGAAGCTCACAGTGGAATAACCTAAATGAAACACTTATCAAGAAGGCAGGACACAGAGAGTCTTGATAGTTAACACAGATCTAAGACGTGCACATGACATAGGAAGAAGACTCCGAGAAGAGCAACAGGATAATTGGGGTCCCAGTTCTAAATTATTGCTTTATCTGAAAATAGCCCTTTCTTTTTCCCAGGGTCTGATTTGCCTGTTTTATAAATGTCAGAGTTGAAATGAGTGTATTTATAGTCCTCTTTCAGTGTGCCTTTCTCCGACCCTCTCAGAATAATCCTAGTGAGTTGATAATGAAGACCTCATGAGCCAGAATGATTAAAGGTGACAGACAGCAAGACCTTCATGAGCAAAAAGGCATTGGGAAGTCTACTGGAGGTCTGTTGGGCAACTGGGATGAGACTAATCAGGGGGCAGGGAATGAGGACCTGACAGCTTCCAAAGAAGCAGGGTGGCTTTGTGGCTCAGTAGCCCAGGCATAGTTTTCTAGAATTTTCTTCAAACAAAAAAAAAAAAAAAAAAGAGATTCCTTAAGGATGGCTAACCATGGGGGGAAACTTTGGAAGGAGTTCTTCATAGGGTCTTTGGATATTTGAGTTTGCTTTCTCTGGAATACATTCAACTTCTCAAGTCTAAGAGGCCAAAAGACTTTCAAGTGTCAAGTTAATTGATAAAGGGCCTTTTGAAGAGTGAAAAGGGACGATTTAAACACATGAGTTGAATTTCTTTGCAAATACATTTGTTCATTCAACAATTGCTCAGTATCTGCAAGGCACTAAGCTAAGGATGCCAAGGTAAGAGAACCACCACCAGATTCAAGGTACCCACAACTCCGATGGCCCCAAACAGTACTTTGGTGCAGAGGTCATTTCTGGTATCTCATGAAAAACCCCACAGGTCCATGTCTCATGGAGCAACCACATTTCTTTAATCACTTAAACTCACCCCTTGGTTCATGATCTATATGCCCATTGATTCTCTTACCCATTCTTTACCCCTCTCTCAAGCAGTCAAGATCTTTTTTGTTATAAATTAAGATGCAGCTCAAGTGTCACCCATGATAAAAAATGTATCCAAGACTTTGGCATAAATTAACCACCCATAACTAGCACATTGATTTGAACACAACAATAAAACTTATTCCAACTCCTCCAAAGGAGTTAAGACTGTATGAGTTTCATGTTTGGAAACATCTTTCTCTCTATGTGAACTTCTTATAGAAAATATCATTGGTTGTCTACCTAAAGTTCCCTGGCCTCCCATTTTCCAGGCAGACATGCACTCCAGAGAAGTAAGTATCAAGCCCTCCCTGGAGTTTAGCACATTTATCTGCCAATCACTGTGCAGTCTCTTGAAGGTATTATCTTAGCATGGTTTGAACACCTGGAAAAAGTTTTCTTCACTGATTAAAAGACAGGCAATTATCCCTAGAAATGGTAGTTCCTGGGTGTCATTTGTAGAACTGTTTCAGGCACCTTTTGACTCAGGAAGGTCATTAGCCTACATTTGGAGATACTAGAGAAGACATTTGGAAAGAGCCTGGGTTCTTGATAATGTCACTGAGCAATTAAATCAATTGATTTTAGAAGCTGGGACAAACTTTTCCAGTATGTATTTAATTGAGTTAATTCTGCATACCCAGTTACTTAAGTTCGAAAATTTAGTGGCCAAATGGCATGGACTATGACATGTTTGTTTGTAGTAATGATTACTATGCATTAAACAAAATGATGATCAATAAATGTTGACCAATAAATACTTGATGAGTCAATTAATGAAAAAAATTCCCTGAGGGTCTACTGCTTTGGCTATTCTGGCTCTTTTCTTTCTTCATATGAAATTCATGAATGATTTTCTAGGTCTATGAAGAATGTTGGTATTTTGATAGGAATTATGTTGAATCTGTAGATCACTTTTGGCAGGATGGCCATTTTAATTATATTTATTCTGCCTATGTATGAGCAAGGGAGATCTTTCCATCTTCCAAGGAATTCTTAAATTTCTTTCTTTAATGTTTTATCATTTTCATTGTAGAGGTCTTTTATGTCTTTGCTTAGGTTTATTTCCAGGTATTTTATTGGCTTTGAGGTTATTGCAAATGGAATTGTGTTCCCTGTTTCTTTCTGTGTGAATTCATTGTTGACATACAGAATGGTAACTGATTTCCTTTAGGTTGATTTTGTATCCTGCCACTTTGCTTAATTGGTTAATCAGCTCCAGTAGTTATTTGGATGAGTTTCTTGAGTCTTCTAGATATAGAATCATGTCATCTGCAAACAAGGATAAGTTTAATTCCTCTTTTCCTATTTGAATTATTTTGATATTCTTCTCTTGTCTTATTTCTGTGACAAGAGTCTTGAGGACTATATTGAAAAGCAGTGGTGATAGTGGGCATCCTTGTCTTGTTCCTGATTTTAGGGAAAATTCTTGCAGTTTTTCCCCATTCAATATGATGTTGGCTTTGGGTTTATTGTTTAGAATTTTTGCATCTATGTTCATCAAAGATATTGGTCTATAATTTTCTTTTCTTGAGGTATCTTTATTTGGTATTGGCATTAATGTGATACAGGCCTCATAAAAGAAGTTTGGACTGGGTGTGGTGGTGCACGCTTGTAATCCCAGCATTCGGGAGGCTGAGACCAGAGGATCGCTTTTTGCTGACAGCCTCAGCTACATAGTGAGGCCCTCCACAACTCAGTGAGACCCTGTTTCAAAATGAAGAATAAAAATTAAAAAAAAAGAATACAAACAATAACAAATGCTGGTGGGGATTTGGGAAAATAGGAACTGTTGGTGGAACTATAAATTTGGTACAGCCACTATGGAGATCAGTATGATTAGGAATGAGACTACCATATGACTACCAAAAGAATTAAAGTCAGAATACTATAGTGATACATGTATATCCATGTTTATAACAGTACAATTTGCAATAGTGAAGTTATGGAACTAACCTAGGTGTCCATCAATAGATGAATGGGTGAAGAAAATGTCACTTAGACACACAATGGACGTCTACTTAGCCATATAGAAGAACAAAATTATGTCATTTGCAGAAAAATGGATGGAAGAAGAGAATATTATGCTACCTGAGGTCAGCCAGCATCAGAAAGTCAAATATTATATGTTTTCTCTAGTATATGGAAGTTATAAAAATAGGAAACATAGGGACTTTAAATAATGTGGAGAGAGAACTGTGGAATAGGGGGAGGGGATTAAGGAGGAAGTAAGGGAAAAGAGGGAGGGTTGAAGACAGGAACACTTTAAATAATAGTATGGCAATATATGAAAATATTACTATTAACTTCATTAACGGGTGAGGAGCGAGAAGGGGAAAGCAGAATGGGATGTGGTAGGAAATATACCAAAAGCGGTGAGCACGTATATTATTATCACATTGAATTTCATGATGATGTAAAATTGCCATGCACTAATAAAATAATTTAAAAGTACATCATTGCAGAGGAAAAAAATAAAATAAAGAATTAAAAAATGGGCAGGGGGTATATCTCAGAGGTTGAATGCCTCTGGGTCCCATCTCCAGACCCACAAAAAATAAAAATAAAAATAAAAGAAGTTTGGAAGAATTCCATCTTTCAATTTCCCAGAACAAATTGTGAAGCATTGTGATTAGTTCTTTTCAAAAGGTTTTGTAGAATTCAGCTGGAAACCTGTCTGGACCAGGGTTCTTCTTTGACAGCAGAATTTTTATTGCTATTTCTACTTCTCTGCTTGCTATTGGTCAGTTTAGGCTTGCTATTTCCTCTTAATTCAATTTAGATTGGTTATATGTGTTTAGAATTCTACCAATTTCTTCCATGTTTTCCAGTTTATGGGAGTATAAATTTTCAAAATAGTTTCTGATAATTCTTTCAATTTCCCCACTGTCTGTGGTGTTGTCTCCTGTTTCATTTCTGATTTTAATTATTTGATTTGATTCTCTTTCTTTTGGTTAGGTTGGCCAGAAGTTTGTCAATCTTATTAATCTCTTCAAAGAACCAGCTTTTGTTTTGTTGATCCTTCATATTATATTTTTTATTCTCTATTTATTTCTTCTTTTGTTTTAATTATTTCCTGCATTCTGCTAGCTTTGGGATTAGACTGATGTTTTTTTAGGTCCTTGAGATGGGTCATTAGATTTTTTTTAGTTGACAAATCTCTTGTTTTTCTTCTGTAGGCAACTCAATGTTATAAACTTTCCTCTTAACACCACCTTCAAAGTGTTCCATAGATTTTGATACTTTGTGTCTCTATTTTCATTTAATTCCTGGGATTTCTTTATTTCTCCTCTTATTTCTGATCTTACCCATTCCTCATTCAATAGTGTATCATTTAATCTTCATGCATTTAAATGCTTTCTTTTAGTCTTCCTGTGGTTGATTTGTACTTTCATTCCACTGTGATCTGAAAAGATGCAGGGAATTATGCAAGTTTCGAATTTGCTGGTGCTTACTTTGTGTCCTGTGATCTATTTCAGGAAGGTTCCATGGACTGCTGAGAAGAATGTATATTCTGCTGTTCCTGGTTGAAATATTCTGTTTATGTTTATTAGGTCCATTTGGTTTAGTTTCCTTTAGTTCTGAAGAGTCTTTACTCATCTTTTGCCTTGAAGATCAATCTAGTGGTGTGAGTGGTGTGTTCAAGTCTCCCAATATTACTGTAGCTTGGTCTCTTTGAGATCTCATGTCCTGAAGGGTTTGTTTTACAAATGTGGGTGCACCCACATTTGGGGCATAAACATTTATAATTATATCTTCTTGCTGAATTTTTCTTTTAAAAAACAAAAAAAAAGAATTATTCTGCTTTGTCTCTTCTGATGTATTTTAGCTTAAAGACTGTTTAATTGGATATCAGCATTGCTACCCCTGCTCGATTTTTGTCTCCATTAGCATGATATATCTTTTTCTATCCTTTCACTTTTAGTCTATGAATATCTTTGGCTGTTAGGTGAGTTTCCTGCAAGCAGCATATATTTGGATTATGGTTTTTAATCCACATAGCCAGTCTATGTCTTTTAATTGGTGAGTTAAGTCCTTTGACTTTCAGTGTTATTATTGAGATCAGATTTTTGTTTTCTGTCATTTTGTGTTCTATTTTCCACTTGATATATTATTTCTTCTTTGCTTAGTTGTTCCACTGATCAAATTCCTCTCTTCTCTTATTCTAAAATTTGCTTCTTTTTTTTCTTTATGATTTATTTCTTTAAATATTTTTTTCTAGTGTTGGCTTAATACTCATGAATTTTTGAGATTTTGCTTATCTTGAAACTCTTGTATTTTTCCATCAATTTTGAATAATAACCTTGCTGGATATAGCAGTTTGGGTTAAAAGTTGTTTTCTTCCAGTGTCTGGATTACTTCATCCCAGTCTCTCTTGGCATTCATGACTTGGGTTGTAAAGTCCGAGGTGATTTATATTGTTTTGCCCATGAATGTCACTGATTCTTTTGTTCTCACTGTTTTTAAAACTCTTTTCTTAGCTTCTATGTTGGTCATTTTGATTATTACATGGCATGGGTAGGTACTTCTTTGTTCTTGTCTTAATGGTGTTCTGTATGTCTCTTGCACATGGATGTCTAAGTCTCTTCCCATGTTTGGAAAATTCTCTGAAATTATTTCTCTGAAGAGATTACAAATACCCTTTGTCTCTGCCTCTATCCCTTCTTCAATTCCTTTTATCTGTACATTAGAATGTTTCATATTTTCCCGTAGTTGTTGGATGTTTAGATTCTGTTGTTGTGATGTCTTCTCTATACTGTCGACTATGCTTTCAGTTTTGAATGGTCTTCTAACAGTGGTATTCTGTTTTCCATTTTATCTAATCTTCCAGTATTCTTTATATTCTGTCTTTATTTATTGACTCTTATTTCATCCCAGGCCTCTTTTTGATTCTTTCTTTACATCTCAATTTCCTCTTTCATTTTCTGTATACTTACTGTAAGATCTTTCATCATATTGAAGATCAGGATTCGGAATTCTCCTTCTTGCATTTCTTATAGGTCAATATTTGTGATTTCCCTTATTTCCTCATTGATTTATGTTCTCATAGTTTTAGAATTCTTGGGTTTATGTTTCTGTTGTCTTGGTATCTTCTTTCTTTTTATGTGTGAGTCTGTGGATAACTTGTCTGATACAAACTTAGCAGTAGGGATTTAGAGATATAAGCAGGTTCATGCACAAGTAAGTAGTGCTTTTTTCAATGGTGAGAGGTGAGGAGGGAGGAGCTGGGATGATGGGTACAGGAATCAGGTAATGTAGAGGATATAATTAAATTGAATAAGAATTTAAGTATAATAAGGTAGTGTCTGGTTGAGAATGAGAGATGCTGATATATTAGGATTCTTGTGGTTAGTATGAGTATTTTGATATGGAGATATGAAATAGCTTGAGTATAAAACAAGGAGATACAGTAATGGAAAAAGTTTTGAGAGAAGAATAGATAGGATAGAGGGAGGAAGCTTATAAGAGGAATGGGGGAGGGAGCAAACAAACATGCATATAATAACAAAAGAAGTAATAGAATAAATGAAAGACAAAAACTAACTAAAAAAGTAGTACTGCTAATTTATATATACAGGATCCATAAAATGTCACTTTAATGTAGTAGATTCTGGAGTATGTTCTAATATCTCTCATTTGCTCCATAACTTATTGTCAGCTTTTGGACCCACTTTATGAGTGTTTGCACCCCTCTCTCTCATCTCTAACTGCTTTGTGTTCAGATGACAAGGCAGCGGTTGTCACTGTAAATTAGTTCCATGTAGGCACAGGGTTCTGAGTTTTCTAGCCCTGGTCTCTGCAATCTCCAGCCATGGGCTCCGTGCTTTCAGGTTCTGGGCTCCATGCACTCCAGACCTGGTCTCTGCATTCTCCAACCTGGGCTCTGCCCTTTCTGGGCATAGATTCTGTGTCTTCTGGCCCTGGGCTCTGTGCCTTCCAACCCTGGACCTGCACCTCCCTACACTGGTGGAGGGTGTCCAGTATAATCCCAGATCAAACTCCTATGACTCTGCTGGTACTGCTCCCTGTGGACTATGGGCCTTTCTTGTATCTGTAGGGTCTAACCTGACCACCTCAGGGATTGGCTGCCATATCTTAGCCTGCAGGGGGCCCTGCAGCTTCTCTGGACAGTGATTACCTTACTGTCTTGCAGGCCCTAGTCTCTGGAGTGCACAGTGCACCACTGTGGTTGGCGGCCTCTGTTGAGCACACAGGCTTTCAGATCTTTGCCTTTGAGCTTGAAGTGTTGTGCTAGTCGCTTAAGATGTTGGAGTTTTGCCATCACTTTCTGCACTTCAAGTCCTTCGTTTACTTGCCTGAATTTTGGGGGCTGCAGAGCCAGCAGTCACAGTTTGGGTGGTGACCCGAGATGGCACCAGCCACCACATCAGGTCAGTTGTGCTCTCGGGCTTTTTGCTGAGATGTGCTGCATCCCACAGTAGCCATTTTCTCCCTGCTCTGAAATGAACACTTTTATGCTTCAAAAGGTAACTATCATTTCTGTGATTTGGTTACAATATTCAAATTCATTTATGCATTGCAACTATTATAGTCCTGGAAGCCAGTCTGGCCAGGGTGAAGGACAGTAGGTTTGGTTTCCCCTCTCAGATTAGCCACATAGTTCTTTGAATTTAATTTTATTGCAAAATAAGAATAAGAACTCTCTCATTGCTTAGTATAAAGACTGAGGTAATACTGCAAAAAGGAAAAACAAAACATTGATTATTATCAATTATTACAGCTTTGTGCTCTGGGAATTAAGGGGTGGACATGAGAGGGCTTTCCAGGTGGTAAGAGTGGCCAATACTCTATGCATACATTCTGGAAACAAATTGCTATATAATCAAATCATATATAATCAAATCAAGGTGTTTTGTTTTGACTTCAAGAAAGAGCTTTGTTTTATGAAGAGACTGTGAGGGTTTCTCAGCTTATCAATGAGACTTGAAGGGCAAACTGATATTCTCCAGGTAAACAAGGTGGGGCTATAAACAAGAAAAGGGGGAGGGAAGTTGGCACCACCAGGATAAATACAGTGACTCAGCCATGTTGCATCTCAGGGAGTTGGTGACCTGTGAGGCCAGCACTGAGTTAAGACTGACTGTGAAGATATGCTCATTATTTCAATGTGATTTTTTTCTTTAAGATTGTATCAATAGTCAAATTATGGAAATGACCAATATGTCCATCAACAGATGAATGAATAAAGAAAATGGGGTATATATACACAGAGGAGTTTAGCCACAAAGAAAGAGCAAAATTATATCATTTGCAGGAAAATAGATGGAACTGGAGAGCATCTTCTACATAAAATAAGCCAGACCAATATCACACATTTCTCCTCAGATGTGAAAGCTATGGGGAAAATCTTTAAAAAGGGGGGAAGGTCATGAAAGTAGAAGCAAAACCCTAGGTAGAGAAAGGAAGGAGGAGAAGGTAACAGGAGTTATGGGGAGTGAAAGTTGATCAAATAATATTATATTCACATGCCAATGTACCACAAGAAAACCCATCATTCAGTATATTAATATGCACCAATTTAAATGTTAGAAAGGTTATGAGTATCTATTGAGAGTTTGGTCTCTCCAATTGTTCACACTGTTGCTTGGTTGAAGTGTCCCACTTTTTCTATGATTATTTTTATAAAGGGGAACTTGTTCCCTTGGTCATTACAGACCTTTTTTTTTTTAACAGTCCTTTCCTCCTTTCTTTACTGGCAGAACAGACTCCCTGCTCTATTCTGGGCAGAGCTGTAAACAGCTTTCTCGGGGAAATGGTAGCAGGTAGTGGAAGCT
The DNA here is from genome assembly GCF_963383645.1 of Muscardinus avellanarius. Classification (NCBI taxonomy): domain Eukaryota; kingdom Metazoa; phylum Chordata; class Mammalia; order Rodentia; family Gliridae; genus Muscardinus; species Muscardinus avellanarius. The sequence goes on along the minus strand of NC_137801.1, from coordinate 8,574,886 downwards.
CACCACCATTGTTCAGAGTTCCCCTGAGAGTCTGCCCCAGGAGGGGGAGCAGCACCACTTCATTTCTCCCTGCCTACCTCTCCAGGTTCATTTCTTCTTTCTGTCCTCACTACCTCTGCATATTATCATATTGAGCCCATTCCATGTCATTCCCACCCATTCCCACTCCCTCACACCCAGGCTCCCTCCCTCTCATATCTTCCCCTCTATCCTTTTACTCCAGATCACTGCCTAAGGAGAGGACTTACCTCTCCTCTCTTTTGGGAAGCTTTTCTGGTCTGTCTAAGCCAGGGAAGCTGCTTTCTCCCTTCACTGTTTTTATAACACCCTCTAGCTTTTTTTATTTTAGTACTAAGAATGAAACCCAGCGGTATTCTACCACTGAGCTACGCACCCAATCCGATTCTTTTATTTTTAATTTGAAACAGCATCTCACTGAGTTGCAAAGGACCTCACTAAGTAGCTGAAGCTGTCCACAATTTGCGATCCTCCCATCTCAGCCTCCCAAATGCTGGGATTACAAGCATGCACCACCATACCTGGCTGTCCTCTGGCTTTTTGTCTAAATTTCCTTGAAACTGTAAGCACAGTGAGGACAGCCACCAAGTATAGCACCAATTTCTCAGTATCCAGCAGCATGTCTAGCATACATCCTGTCCTTGAGCTATCCACATGTGTGTGCATGCATGCACATGCACATATATGTGCACATGGCCTTGCTTCTTGCCTGGCTTCTCTTTTCCTGCCTTGCATCCTTCCTGTCTTGTCCATTTCCAATGCATATTCCCTCATTCATGTCTTTATAATTGTTGAGCTAGATTATTTCTAGATTTCTTTGAGCCTGCCCTCCCTCCTTCCGATGTTTCTCTTTACTCACTTTCAGGTGACTTATCAAAACATTGATAAATGCTAATTTTCATAATGACCTTCAGATTGATAGAAAAATTTCCATCTCTTTAATCTAGTTTTCAAGGCTTTTTATCATCTGATCTCAACTACCTTTCCAGCTTCTCCTCCCAGAAGCCCAGTGACTCACCAGCACCAGACCTCTGCTACTTCCTGAGTGCCCAGCCACCATCACACAGCTGGGCCTGCAGCAGACCTTTTTGATCTGCCCAGATCACCTTTTTTCTGCCTTGAAAAATTCCCTGGCCCCTATATATTGCTCTCCTCTCCTAGAAACCATCTCATGGATATGACAATGACATCAATGCCTCTTCCCTAAGTGATGGTGGAATGTCTTTTCCCTAGTCCTCTTATGGCATGGGTTGGAATGCTTACATGGCACCACATGGAATCGGCCCCAAAAAGCATTCATAGCATATAGAAATATCCATGCACATCGACAATCCCATGTCCCATCATCAGACAAAATTTAGAAATGAACTGTAGAACTAAAGTTTCTTGTGAACCTACGCTAAGTCATAGGCCTGTATAACAACATGGAACTAGCTGCATGGTTGGTTGTTCTCAACTTGTCTGCACCATTAGAATCTCCTGGGATAATTTTTTTAAGCCCTTGATATGCAAGTTCCATTTTGTATTTGCAATTTTTTGATGACTCTCTACTAAGTAAACACATATCCCTGGCAGTGAAAACCAGGCAACAGTAATTTCAAAGACCCCTAGGAAATTAGAGTGCCACCAAGGAGAATCTGCAACTTAGTAGAACTGTAGAAACCAAGAAGCTGAGAGGAAAAGAGAGTTCATTTGATTCAGGCAGAGTGGGGAGAGCCCATATGTCAGATCAGGTCATATTTCTTGGCTCTGAAAACCCTGGTTCTAGATAAGTGGTCCTCTACCATGACTGTATGAGAGGAGCATTATTAAAAAATAATACTCTTGGTGGTTGATTTTGTGTGTTGATTTGGTGAGGCCATAGTGTCCAGGTATTTGGTTAAACATCAGTCTGAATGTTTTTATGAATGGTTTTTTTTCTTGTTTTTTTAGTGGTACTGGAGATCCTGGAAACCCTTCTACCTCCAGGCTACACTCTCAGACCTATTTTATATTTTTATTTGGAAACAGGGTCTCTTAAGCCAGAAAGGCTGGCTTCGAAACTGTGAGATCCTCCTGTCTCTGCCTCCAAAGCGGGGTATGGGGGTGGGAGGATTACAAGCGTGCGCCATCACGCCCGGCAGTGAATGTATTTTTTAGGTATAATTAACACTTAAATCACTAGATTCTAAGTAAAGCAGCTTCACCTCCAAAATATCCTTGTCCAATCTTATGAAAGCCTTAATAAAAATCAGCTTGACTTCTCCCAGGAGGGCCTGCCTTCAGCTGGCTTTCAAACTCATGATACAACATCACCTCTTTGATCTATCTTTTGAATGCTATCTACCCACAGATTTGGGACTTTTGAACCCCTTTAATCATGTGAGCTAATTTCTCAAGTCTCTCTTGATTTATGCACACTTGCGTGCGCGCGCGCGCGCACACACACACACACACACACACACACACACACATTCATTTGATTCCATTCTCTGTAGAACTCTAACAGATGAGTGCATGAGTTTCTTTCTGTTCTGAGTTGGGACCCAGACACTGGTATTTTTAGAAATCTCCCTAAGTGGTTCCATATGTAGACAGCATTAAAAACTACTTTTATAAGTATTTCTAAGTGACATCACATTGCAAACTACTGACCTCATGACTTTTCCATTTAAATACATTTGCAATAGATATGCCACTATAATATCATTCTTCCTTTTATGGACTGAATTACTATTTCTGCAAATTTGTATGCCGCAGCCCTTACTTGCAATGTTACAGTATTCCAAGATAAAGCATTGAAAAGGTAAGTAGGCCGGGCGTGGTGGCGCACGCTTGTAATCCCCATGCTTGGGAGGCGGAGACAGGAGGATCGTGCAGGTTCGAAGCCAGCTGCGCTCGCTGGCTTAGGAGACCCTGTTTCCAAATAAAAAGTATAAAATAGGTTTGGTAGTGTAGCCCGGAGGAAGGAGGGCTTCCAGGAACCCCAGTACCACCAAAAAAAAAAAGAAAGAAAGAAAAGGTAAGTAGGCTTAACTAAGGCTAAAAGTGAGGCCCTAGTCTAATACAACTGCTGTCATTTTAAGAAGAGAGATAACTAGTCTATATGCAGAGAAAAGGCTACATAAACACCTAGCAAAAAGGAGAAGTCAAACCTGCTGGTTCCTTGTCCTTGTCCAACTTTCCAATGTGAGAAAAAAATTCCTCCTATTATGGAAGATAAATTTCTATTGCTTATTCTACCCAGTCTGTGGTATTTTGTTATGGCATGCTGAGTGGACTATTGGCCTATCTAAGTTTGCTCAGATAAGAAGACAGCAAACTTTCGCTTGCATGAACTTGCTCAGCCTGAATCTGAATTAGCTACATGTGGCTTCCTCTCAAGTGGCTAGTCCTTAAAAAAAGTTAAATCCAAGAGGGTTTCTGGTGTGGGGCTTTATTGACCAGGCTGAAGTGGAGCCAGTCCAGGATGACATTGATGGGAGCAGCCTAGGAGTGATAAGAGGTGGCAACTGCCTGAGTGTGGGCACCGCTCACTCAGCCCCCATCGTACCCACTGCTCAAGTGTCCCAGATAGCTGGAGTCTATGAGCCACTCCAGCAGAACAGACCGTGTGATGTTGCACTTCTGTGCCCAGAAGCCCAGTTAGGAAACACTTAGCCTCCACACTTTCCATCTTGCCCCCCCCATTCCATTAGCATCCTCTTGACTCTGCAGGGCCGATCACTCTGGTACTCAGTCCACTACAGAGCACTTAAGCAACTTTGTTTTAGGATGGTGGTGTGGAATGAAAAGAGAAGGAATATGGCAACCCCTCTGACCTGCACCCAAACCTGGCCTCTCTCCTAGAATTATTGTGGGAACTTGATAAAACTTTCCTGAATCTTATTTCACTCATATGCAAGGTGGGAGTGAAGGTGATTTCTATGAAGTTGATGTAAGGGTTAACTGAAGGTACTTAAGAATGTAGTGTGATGTCTAGCATGTTTGAGCTACCTAATATTCCCTTCTTAGGTGATCTCTTTAATCTACACATTTTAATGTATATCTTAACATTTAGTCTGATGCTAAGCCCTTGCTAACATTGAGAGATTGCTTGTGTATTAGAGCAGAAGTGTTCTGTAGTCTCAGAGTCCAACTTTTCTAATTTTATGAGAAAGCCATTGCCCATACTTGCACACCATGTTGTTTTCAAGCAGGAACAAGATGCCAGTCTTTTTGACTCCAGCTCACCCCTCTTTCTAGAGGACTTTCCACCTGAAAGGCCACACAGCATTGGATTTTTCTTCAGGCAGAATTACTAGCTAGTTTCATTCTTTCCTGGACAGTCTCCAGTTCACTGACTAGGTTCCTTGCTCAGATGTGCCACCTTCAACATTTCTAACATGAACTGTTGAGTAAGCCTCTGCTTGTTTCTGATCAAACATGTCTACTTTGTTTGCCTTCCTAGTCCCAGGCACCAAAATGTGCTTTTGGGGTTGAACATTCCAAATCGTCAGCATTTTTATGGTAATGATCTGAAAGGACTGACCACACAACCTAATGCAAGGAAGACATCTGCTCACAGTTTTCTGGAGATTCTTGGGTCAGTCCATGTGAGGCCATTTGAAGGCCCTGAGGTCCACCTGAAGTTTGGGGCATGATGGCTGGAAGAAGAGAGAAAAAGAAAGAGAGAGGAAGAGAGAGAGAAGATGATTGATAGATAGATAGATAGATGATAGATAGATAGATAGATAGATAGATAGATAGATATTACATCATCATAAAGGCCAGACCAGAGCACACAATTAGGGGAAAAAGACTATATAATCCCCAATGCTACACCCCCAGATACCCCTCCTTACAAACCAAGCACCAATTCGACATTGTGACTTTGTTTCACATTCTAAATCCAAGCCATCACACCAGTCCTGTGAGGCTGTCATTATACAGAAAATTTTGAATTTTGTTCCTTTGAATGAGTGCAGTTAGAAAATATTTCACCATAAGATCTTCAGAGACAATTCATTGTATGAAACATTAGAAATTTGATCCTAGAGAAAAAGCTCTTTCCATATTCTGATATTTACTTGAGTCACTGCTGTGGCATGGGGGATCTGGGGATCTGATGATCCCTTTTCTCATTATTTCTGTTGTTCTTCACACTCACTTCCATGCTTTGTGGGAAACAACATTGTTCCTGAAGACTTTATGTTTCTGAACAAGCTTTCCTCTTGGCCTGGCATGTCCTTTCCTACGTCTTCTGTCTGAAACATTTTCCTTCATCTTTTAAAACCTATTGACCATATCAGCTTTCTAGAGGAGCCTTCTGATTCTCCAACTTCCTTCTCTGCTACATTACTATCATTGGTTATCTTTAAGTGTCAAATTTGTCTGGCAAAGGATAATTTTGAGTCTATTCCAAGCTCTTATTTCCTGAAGTTGCTACGGAAAATCATTTGGGAGTAAAATGAGGAGAGGTGGCTTACTTGTCATTAAAATTTTGAGGGAACTGACCATATATTGTGTATCTCCATGAAGAATGACAGGAAATTCAGCATGGCATGATGGTTCACACTTGTAATCTCAGAAACTGAGAGGTTGAGATGGGAGGATCACAGATTCTAGTCCAGCCTTAGCATCTTAGCAAGACCCTCAGTCTATTAGTGAGACCCTGTTTCAAAAACCAAACAGGGCTGAGGTATAGCTTATAAATGGAATGCCTGTGAATTCAATCCCAAGTACAAAGAAAAATCAAAGAGTAAATGATAGGGAATTCAACATTTCCCAAAACTTTTAGATGAGACACTATTAATAGTTCATCTCTGGAAACTGAATTTCCAGAGCACAGCCTGGAGCATTTTGCACTAATCTGTATGCTTGACTCACATTTATGTATATTCTCCCAGAGCTTCACATTGAACCTACTACTGAATAGAAATGAAGAAAACATACATGCGATTGGATAAAATGAACTGAATTCCTTCAGATTCCCAATTTTCCAACCCAAGGCCAAGAGGAGGATCTGGAAGTGGGTGGCAGGGCCAGTCGAGCGCTTTCCTCTTTCCAAGAATTGACTAATTCTCATCAGCAACGGGCAAGATGCTCAACAGCTACTCTCTGCTACCACCCCCACGCTGCTGACTCACTGCAGGCTCCTGGTCCTCCCCCAGGAGCAAAAATGCAGAATGTTTTGGCTGGAACTCAACAGCCATGAATCTTACCACCTGCTGTACTCTTTTAGAGAGTGCTTTTCATTGGACAATGGTCCTTTTTTGTTGTTGTTGTTGTTTGGGGGGGTTTGTCCTTAAGCTGACTGTCTGGAATGGGAAGAGGCTGGCCCCAGCAGAAGGAAGCGGGGCTTTGGCACATACTTGACAACATGGAACCTTTTCTGAGCCTGGCATATCCCACAGGACTGTCTCTCGAAGTAACCCAAAGCAGATATGCTAAGAGACTCCAGCATTTCCAAATTGTACTCTTGGCTCAGAGGACCAGCTGGAAGCCCTTGCACATATCTCCGGGGCTGAGATTGGCAGACATCCCCCTCAGAAGATGCTGAGGTCTCTGTTTCATTTGGCCAGGATTATTGACTTGAAGTGGAGCTGCTACAGATTGAGAGTCCAGCGGCTTCGTGTTTTGGCAAAGTCTGTGGCAGAATTTCTTAAATATTCTGGTTTCATAGAAGTCAAATTATCTTTTTGAAGGATGTATCCTTTTTATACCCAAACTCATGCATTTTATGGGAAATTCGATCCATATGTTTCCAGCCTAACTCTAATGCACTCAATGCCGTCCTGTAAGAAAAAGTTGATTTCAGGAAAGCATGTGATCCGTCTAACATACCACTTTCCTTGAGTAAAAAAATTAGGCTTTTTTTTTTTTGGAAATTCACTCAAATTTCCTATGTAAAAAAGTCAAGTTTGATTCCAAACTCTTGATGCAGATATTTCCAGACAGGATATTTTGAATTCAGCTCTTCTAAAGTCTTGGTCCTTTCTGCTATCTAAATTCACTACAGTAAATTATAGACACAGAGTGGCCCTGCCAAAAGAAGCCAAATGGATATAGAAATGTTGATCTGGTGCCAGTGATGTAAGGATAGTCAATTTTTTGTTTTGCTTCTTTCTGATTTTGACAAATATCATTTCACTGCTTATTCCATCTTCTTCATAGAAATGGCAATGCTTTTTGAGTATAAATTAAATTTTTGTTTAGAATAGCGCTTATTTTCCTGATTTGATCTTCTAGAAATCTCTGATTTTCTGTTTTATCGGGTTCTGATGTTGTGGGGTTGTGGGCATTCATTGCTCCAGTATTATTCCTCTTTCCCATGATTTTGGAAGTTTGTGCCTTCTCTGGGTTCTTCCCTGGGTCACTACAACTTCACTTAAGGTGCTCTGGATCTCGAGTCTGTGGTATCTCAGGCCCCACTACTCCTTTACTGGGTTGTATCACAGAGTCTCCGACCCAGAGAGTTGATAGAGGCTGCTTTAGACTGTGGGGGGTGCCAGGTTGCACGTTCTCCTATGGTGTGATATCTCTGCCACCGCCCCTCCCCCACTGGGTCAAGTCCCAGGGAGTACAGTACTGGGATTTCTTCTCTGTGACCCGCAATTTGACTCACTGTTCTTGAGTTCGCAGATGTAGCTGTACTGGACTCGGTGAATTCACAGCTGCTGCCGCCGGTGGCAATATAGCGCCGCTGCCACGCCCTCGGCCGTGAGGCTGGCATATTTTTTCTTCTCTGGTTTTGAGTTCCACTCTGAGTCCCTGCAGCGTGTGCTGAGCTCAGCCACTGGGAGCTATAGATGTTCCCTGCGCCGAAAGATCCCACCTGGCTGTTCCGCAGCGGCTCACCTCAGCTTGCTGTAGCCGTCCCGTGAAATCGCCGCTGCCGCCGGCAGTATGGCGCTGCTGCCGCATCCTCGGGCGTGAGGCCGGTGTATCTCCTCTGTGGCTCTGAGCTCTGTTCTCAGTCCGCTTTCTCTCTGGAGCCTGGTGATTTTTTTGTTTCTCTGGTGATGGTGTTTTCTGGCTATGAAAGGCGCTGATTTTGTGGTAATGGAGATTGGTTGTTAGCGGGGCTCTTAAGCCCCGCTTTTCTCGGTCACCATCTTCCCGGAAGTCTCAGGAAAATAACTGTAGAAATAATAGAGGTGCTTCGAAAAGAACTCAGAGAGAGCCAAAAAGAGATAAAAGATGCAATTAATGAAGTAAAGGCCTCAATTCAAAGTACAAACAACCGATTAGACCACATGGAGAACAGAATCTCACTCTTAGAAGATGATCATTCCAAAAATGAACGCATAGTTTCTAATCTAGAAAAAAATATCCGACAGCAGGAATCCGACATTGAAGAAATATGGGCCCATTTTAAGAGAGCTAACCTAAGAATAATTGGAATAGAGGAGGGAAAAGAAAGTGAAACCAAAGGGATCAACAATCTCTTCAAGGAAGTAATAGCAGAAAATTTTCCAAACATAGAGCAAGAGGTTGATACACAGGTCCAGGAAACTTATAGAACTCCATTTAGACAGGATCGGAGAAGAGGATCCCCACGCCACATAATTGTCAAAATGACCAATGTGGAAGCCAAGCATAGAATCTTAAAGGCAACAAAAACAAAGGGCCAAGTGACATTCAGAGGCAAACCAATTAGAATCACTCCAGACTTCCCAAACCAAGTCATGAGAGCCAGAAGGACTTGGAGTAACATATTCCAAACTCTGAAAGAAAACAACTTCCAGCCAAAAATTTCCTACCCAACAAAACTTTCTATCAAATTAGATGGAAAAATAAGAAGCTTCCATGACAAACAGAAACTGAAGAAATTTATGTCTTCAAAACCAGCTCTAGAGAAAATACTCAAAGAGATTAACTACAAAGAAGAAATAGGTAACACACACCAGAACCAAAGAAACAAGATTTTCCATCCAACAGACAACTAAGATTGGTTATTTGTGGAGATTCATTATTTATGTTAGTCTTTTACCTATCTCTAAATGGTATTGTTTGCCTTTATTGTTGTTAATTTTTAGGATTTCTAGTTGGAATATTAATATACCTTCAGATATAGCATTTGGAAATATTTTATCCCATTCTATTAGTAACTTTTAACTCTGTTTACATTGTCTTTGGATATACAATATTTTTTTTATTTTTTAGGGAGTTTGTATACTCTCTGTTGCCTGTGCCATTGAAATCATATCCAAGAAATCACTGCCAATTTCAATGTTGTGAGGTTTTATGACCCAGATTTTCTTCTAAAAGTTTATAGTCTTAAGATTTATATTTAGGTCTTTTATCTATTTTGAGTTAATATTTGTATATGGGATTAGGTAAGGGTCCAATTTTATTCTTTTCCATGTAATTATTATTTTTCAACAATATTTAGTTAAAAGATTATTATTTCCACCACCAAATGTTCGTGGAAACCTTGTCAAAAATAACTTGACAATATAGGGAAGAATTTAGCTCTAGGCTTTTATTTAACTCCAATGGTTTATATATCTGCCTTTAGAACAGTACTACACTGTTTCAATTATTGTAGCTTTATATGGTTTGAAATCAGAAAATATATATCTTCTAGCTTTGTTCTTTTTCAAGATTGTTTTGGGTATCTAGAGTCCATATTCCATATTAGGATAGATTTTTTTCTGAAAAAAAAATATAAATATATGATAGTTTCACCTAAAAAAATAGAAAAATAATATTCTCTGGTAAGAAAGAAAGCAAAAAGAAATATTGAAGTATTATCTTTATGTCATCAAAAGCTTGGTATCAGACAAATGAAACTGTTATGTGAAATTATTATTTTTAATTATGGATAGATTGCTATAATACTAGATGTCAACCACTAAGCCAAGCATGGGAAGGAGGGATGGGGAGAGAATGGGGTGGGGATTGGGTGGGGGCTGACTGGTTGATGTGTGCATGTATGTCTACAAAAGTTTGTATCCCACTATGATGTATGAATACAGTGCACCAATAAAAATAAATAAATAAATAAAATAATCGATGGGATCTGATATTCATAATATATGATTAAGATATTTTGTAATAACAATCAGAAAATAAAAAGTTCTTGGAAATATAAAAAAAAATAGAATAGCGCTTATATTGAAGTGGTGGAGAGCTTTGTAATTCCATGCATTTCAAAACTAAGCACTTGCCATGAACGTATTACGTGCTTCTAGCCACATGCATGAGATGTGGCCACTTGTGTGAGAAAGCATGCAAGAATGGGGGCTGAGCTTCTAGGAGGCAGTTAGGAACATGTGATGATGACGGGAATAAATATATGAACATCAGACTGATTTACAGAGAGTATATATGTTTATGAATTGCATAGAGATTCCATAACTGCTCAAAAGTAGAAACCAACAGAGATAAGCAAACCTATCATAGGCTCAAAGAAGACATTTGCAGTACAGTCACACTCCCTTTTAATCAAAGTTATCAGGAAATTACCAAGGGTATGAGCTTGTTTTAGTTAGCTTTTCATCCCTATGACCAAAATATCTGAGAACCACAACTTAGACAAAGAAAGGTTTATTTAGGGCTTATGATTTCAGAAGCTTAGGAGGTTTCAGAGGTCAGTCCCTGGTCAGCTGTCTCTCTTAGCAGCAGAACTGCTTGAGAGCAAATCTTTCGGGCATAGCAGAAGACACAGAGCTATCTCAGCTCATGGTGGTAGAGTCAGAGAAACAGGACACAGCCAGAGACAGATACAGCATCTGGCCATGCACCCAGGCATCCACCTCCTCTAGTTTTGTCCTGTCTTGGAACCCAACTACATTCTCCACACAAAAGGTTTTGGGGGAGATTTTAAATCCAAACCATAATAGAGTTCTAGAACCAATGAATCCAAGTCTGAGTCCTAACTTAAACACTTGGTAAGTGACAATAAAAATATTGTGGCAAGACTCCTCCAAGTTTCAGTTTCTTATTTATAAAAATCACTTTATTAGACAATAGTTTGATATAAGTGGGAAAAATATATAACACTGTGGTTTTTCATAAATATTTAATTCTCATAATAACTCCAAAAACAAAAATAGGTATATATTTGATGGAAAAACAAATGTAGAAAGCATAATTTTGGAGGCACATGACCTCCATACACAAAGAAAAGGTGATTTACATTTTATGTTCATCATAATAAAAGAATAAATCTTCTTTTGTCATAAACGTTCTAGAGGAGAGTGCAGGTTGTTGAAATTTTGAAGCCTAAAGAGATACCAGAGATACTCCAGCTCCCTGCTTGCTTCTTATTTAAAAATAAGGAAAGGTATCTGGGAAATAAAGCAGCAAGTCAGAGAGCCAAGCCAAGCCTGGAACCTGGGAGCCCTGACTCTTGAGGTCGGACTTCTCTGACAATAGCAAACTACATTCACCACAGTCCCCTCCAATTTCTTCATCTTCTGATCTGCACAAGACTTCTTTATAGTACTGATGGCAGTTACTGCAGGGACATCCACTGTGACGTTCCTTAGAACCAACAAAGCTTAGAACAAGTTCAAGAGCAACTCCCCCACACAACCCATCCATAGCAGAGACATTCTAAGACTCCTGTGGATCCCGGAAGCTATGGATACTATGAAACTTTGTTTGTACTACGTTTTCCCTTTACATACATGTTTATGATAAGATTTAATTTACAAATGGAGGGCAGTGAAGAATTAGCAACAATAAAAGTAAAAGAGAACAGTTATAGTGATATACTCTAGTAAAAGTTATTTAAAACTTAGGAATTGTTTATTTGTGAAATTTTCCATTCAGTGTTGGACTACTGGTAACAGGGACTACATAAATTGAAACTGTGGATAAGGAAGGGGTGGGGCTACTATAAATATTTTCCTAGACTTTACTTATTAAGACAAGTTGAAAATTTACCCATGGTAACTTTATCTACAAAGACTGGCCCTTACTTAGTCATCCAGAAAAGAAATAGCAACAAATCTTCAAGCAGGCTTGTCAAGAACATGCTGTCTTCTGCTCAGCTTGAATGCGCTCCTCGAATCAGAGTAGTGCCAATCCTAGGGTTTGCATCAGGGTACTAAGGCTTATGAGAAGCCAAGAACAAATGTGACACCTTTTCTAGAAGGGTTGATTCAGCTGGAAATTGTGAAGAAAGCATTATTTTGCCTTAAAATAGAGACAGACACAGAAGAGAATGCAGTGCGGCCTGAATTAAAATGAAGCAGAGAACTTAACAAATTTGCTTATAAACAATAGCTCATTTCCTGAGCCCCTATACACAGGAACTATGCTGAAGGCTGGCTCACTTAACCCTCAGCCTAACCCTGAAAGGAAGACAATCATCAGCTCTGACAAGAATTAAAACTGATAGAGGCAAAGGAAATGATCCAAGCCCCACAGCCCCTAAATGCATCAGGATTCCAGGATTCTAACACAAGACTGCCTAGCACCAGAGTGTATAAATTTCCCTTCTATGTTATATTGCCTCTCACTCTGATATTTACTGGAGAAGGCAGAGGAGCAAGGGAGTATTCATTCATTCTCTTCTGTTGGCTTTGAGCACTCGGTGGAAAATTTTGAGAAGCCTTGGATTCTAACTTCCCCCGTGGCTGGCGGAGGTTATGTAACAGGCACATCAGTAAAAGAGCTGAATTGCAAATAGTCTACTAACCTGGAAGGAATGTCTGAATGACTCCCACACCACACTGGTGCCAATTCAGTCAGGAGAGTCTTGTGGGTTTGCTGTGATTTTAGTGCAAGACAGGGTTTGGCTAGCATCGTACCTCCAGTGTGTCTTTTGATTCATGTAGAAATTGCTCATCTAAATGACATTTACATGTTCTTCTTAACTGCCTGTGGAATCAGATAATCCTTTCCCCAGAAGGATGCCGGCAGCCTCCATAATTTGTGAAGGAGGAGCATCCGGGAAGGAACACGGTGTCAGCCGTGCCTCGAGGCAAGATTTCTGGGTTGATGATTCATATACTTTTAAAGCTGTGGTGTTCACAGTCTTTGTTTTTAAAAAGCAATTTGAATGTACATGGGCTTGATGATAGTGTGTATTCTGACACACATTTGAGAGTCATTTTCTCCACGTAGGTAGGACCTCTGAAGACAGAAGGTGATGTGGTTTTAACACTCTGGTGTTAAGAGTGTCCATGTGATTGAATAGAGTGGAAAATCCTGCCTCAGTATGCTTGTCCTAATGGTGCCAAAGATGAACAGACCAGAAAAAAAATATTGTGTCATGAGCTCAGACCTTGAATTCTCACCAAAGTGTCACCAAATGGTCTAGGGCTGAGTTTTGGGGTCAGTGTTTGGTGTAGAATGAGAATATTCAGAGTGGAGGAACTCCCAAACTGTATGACTCTTCTGAAGTCAGAGGAAAAGTGCCACCATGCTGGCTTAGATTCATGAAGCACTTGGGGACCTGTTTGCAAAGTCAGTGGGAGATACTCAGAATTAAAGATGAATGAGTTAGACTCAGGTGTCCAGGGAGGTGCCCACAATGGCCATGACAGTGGTGAGGAGCTATTAAGCCTGCCAGAGACATTGCAGGCCCTCAGAAGCTTCTCCCTCACCTGTGTGTTGACTTGAGACCCACTTGCTCTGCAGGTCATCTCCCTTGCTCAGAAGCCTATGTCCACCTGATGACTGCCTAGCCCACCCTTTTGATATTTCTCAGGCCCAGTTGTTCCCCTCACCCCTGCAGTTTTGCACTATTCACAGAGATTCATCATTTTCTTCCAGGATAACTGGGATATTGTGCCACCTGAGTCCCTGGTTGCCTGCCACAAGCCTCATCTAAAGATAGCCTTAGACCCAGCCTCTACCATCATCTTTCCGAAACAAAACTCTCATTGTGTCCTATGCCATCTCTAAAGTGTTCCATAACATTGAGTGAAAATATTTTGCTTAATAATCTCCCCAGAGTAAGATTTTATCAATGCAATGGAAATACCAGTGCATAAAATATGGAGCAGCAGATTAACCCTGGGACTATGCAGCACTGCCAGAGGACAGATAGGGAGAACACAGTACCTAGGCTTTGGTACCGTCTATCTGTGGTCTCAAGTATCCACTGAGATGTGTCCTACATAGACAAGGAGAGGCTAGTATATCCTAAAACCCCCCACCCATGCTGCATCTGCGTTCTTCACGTCTCAGCTGTCATTGGTGCCCTGTGAAGCGTTCCTGATTTTTCCCAGTGTTAAGGTTTGGGTTTGGTTCTGAATATCCCCACAAAGCTCATGTGTTAGGCAATGCGGCAACGTCCAGAGATGGGAATCATGAAGACTCTGACCTCTTCAGTGGCATGGACTATCGAGAGATGAAACTGAGAGGGAGGAAGCAAGTCACTCGGGGTGTGCCCCGGAAGAGTTGATATTTGCCACGTCCCTTCATACCCGTGTGTGTGTACGCACACGCATGTACACTTCCCAGCTGCTACAAGCTGAGCTCCAATCTTTTCTCCAATATCCCTTCCACTATTATGGTCTGACTCGCCTTAGTCCCAGAGAAATGGAGTTGGCCAGCCATGGATGAGACCTCTAAAATCATAAGCCCCAAATACATTTTTCCTTCTCTAAGCTGTTCTTGTCAGGTATTTTGATTACACCTGACTGACAGGTGCACAGTCTTGGCACATCCTTCCTGGCCACCTGAGCTGTCCTGTCACTGCTGTGGGACTGTGGCTATTCTCCTCATATTCTCTGCCCATTGTCATTTTTACTCAACTCCCTTACCCTCCAGATTGTAAGCTCCTCAAAGTCTAAGGAAGTATCTAATTTTCTCTTATTTCCACAAACCTTCTATTGGGCTCAGCCCCAAGTAATGTCTCAATAAACCTTGGCTAAATTAAGTGGAAATTGAATTTGCTTTATGTAAAAAATGAGGGCAGGAGAGGTTTTAACAAATTATTTCCCTTCTCAACCACATGCCTGGATTATTGAAAAAGGTAAAGGAATCTATATTTTGTGAGCACTCACAATTGAGCTCCTGAAGGGCCATGCTGGGTCACTGCCGCATAATATTTCCACAGTTGTGCTTTCCAGAAGAAAGCCCTGCAGGCAGTCTTGGTACAGCCAGCCACCAACTCAATGAATATTTCAAAGAGCCTCTGGACCATTTAGGATAGATCAGGATAATTAGGGTGCCCTTTGTGGCAACTTTTATGATCACATGAACCAATTCCATTTTCTTTCAAAATGTCGGCTATTTATTTGCTCTTCTTTAAAATTAGGAGGTTTTTGTACACAAATCCTTAAGCAAGGTTTAGAGAGTGAAAAGGACAGACTCCCTGTGCTCACCCCTCTACTCTGTGGACAAGCAAATACTTGGAGGAGAAGGTAGTTGATCTAAATTCTCTCTGTGGCCAAATTCAGCCTTAGGATAGTCTACCTGAACAAGGGCATATATGTAATTTCATCTCTGTTCACCTGGCTTCTCTCAAAAAAAATTGGGATTTCCACTTGTATAAAGACCTGCTCATCATTTTGAAAGAAAATTATTAAAGTAGCTTTGAGATGGATTCTAGGGAGAAAAATGAACGAGTGTATCTGCAGACAGTACCCCAGGCAGGTAAAGAAAAAATTTTGAGGTTAGTGACCACGGTAAACTTTGAAGCTGACCATCACTAAGTAGAAGCACGTTAGTAACCTGCTGGATAGTCCATAGGAACACCCTTGTCTTAGTTCATTTTTGTTGCTATAACAAAAAACACCTATAGATTGGAAAAATTGCAAATTATAAAAATTTATGTCTCACATTTCTGGAGATTAACAAGTCCAAGATCACCTATTACTATGCCCATGGATTCACTGTCTTCTGAGGAACTCACATGGCAAAATAACAAAGAGGTAAAAAGAAAAAGCACTGTGGGAATACATTTATAAGGGCATTAATCCCATCCATAGGGGATGAAAACTCATGACCAAAGGCTCTACCCCTTAATACTATCACACTGGGGAGTAAATTTCAGCATATGGTACTGGTGTTGTGAGGTAAATTCTGACCATAGCAATCTTCTAATACAGCCCTAGAAGAACATGCACCAATTTCCTTTTGTTTTGTTTTCAGATAATGTAAATAGAAATTGTTGATGTCATGGAAAGAAAATGTTTGTATCCTCCCCTTCAAATTTATATACTGAAACCTTAACACTAACACTGATATGATGGCGTTTGGAGGTAGGACTTATGGGATTTAATTAAGTTTAGATTAGGTTGTCTGAGTGAGACTCTCTTGATGGAATTAGTGTCTTTATAAGAAAAGGGGGAGAGAGGGAGAGAGAGAGAGAGAGAAAGAGAGAGAGAGAGAGAGAGAGAGAGAGAGAGAGAGAGAGAGAGAGAAGGGAGAGAGAATTTTTTTCTCCATGAGCACACCCAAGAGGAAAGTTCACATGAGGAACAGTTAAAAAAAAAAAAAGAACTGACCACAACCCAGAAAGAGAGCCCTGGTCAAGAACAAAAGCTGCTAGTACCCTGATCTCAGAATTTTAGTTTCCAGAACTGTGAAAAAAATGTCTGTTGTATAAGTCACCAAGTTGCGGGTATTGTGTTATAGCAGCCCGAGCTCACTTAGACAGTTGTGCTAACTTTTGGCACAGAATAAAGAATAACAAACTTAAAGGCACATCCAGATTTGGCAGGAGACACACGGAGAGTATTTGTAAACCATAAGACGACTCCGTTTCTCCCACCATGCAGCCCTGAGCAATTTGTTCATGGCCTTTGTTTCCAGTTCTTCTCGATACAAGGGCAGCGATGTTGTGATGCCCACCCCATCGGGACGTTGTGCGTGTTCAAAATGGCAGTGTCGGGAATGGGATGAATGGGCTTCTGGTGAGCGAAGACAACTGCAATGACAAAAAGGGAAAATAAAAAGCAGAGTGAGAAGGGAGAAGGAAAAGCAAAGAGGGAGAGACAGCTGAAGCTGCAGAAGGGACTTGGAAGAACTGCAGGCAGCAGCCAGAGCAGGGAAGATTCAAAAGCTCCCCAGGTAGAGAGCGAACCACCTGAGACCAACAGGAAGGAGAGGGGAGCTGGAGAGGCTAGAATCAGGGTCGGTGACTACCTTACCTGAGGCTTGAGACCAGAGCACACAGAGAATGCCATAGGTGCATTTTCTCTGTCCTCCTCCCTCCCCTGGCAGGATAAAGTAAGACTATACATTTTTTTCTTGCAGAAAGGCATTTCAGAGGTCTCCCCACCAACACTGGGGGGATGGTAGGGTCTGTCTCTCTCTCTGCAAGGACTCAATGGTTCCTTGTTTTGCCTTCTATAGAGCTGAGTGGGAGATTTAGGCTGATGTTTTATGTAAGGGAAAAGGACTATGAAGACGATATAATGCAAATGGGTATTCCATACATAGCCACTTCCTCCCTCCAGGAAGCCGAAGAAAGCTGGGCTCCTGAGGAACAGAAGAGCTAAACAAAGAACTCCCGCATCCTGTCGGTTCTGACTTGTGCGATTCCAATTTGAATCATGCTGCCACAAATGTAAAATGACTTCATTTTCCTGTGCCAGATCCCCTGGGGATTTCAGACTTGTTTATGCCTCTCTGAAATGAAGCTCGGCCCAGCCCAGGCAAAGGAAAACACTTCTATAAGCTGGAGGATGCCGGAGCCAAACATGAGCAGAGTCTATTCATACTCCTTTGACAAAGCTCATCCTCTCAGAACAAGGGAACTTCAGTCCCCAGTGGCTGGGGCTTGGCAACACAGTGAGGGATGGTTTCATGCTGGGGTTTAGAAGCCAGTGCTCAGATATAGCACTTGATGCTGGGAGCCTAGAAACATCACCTTACTTTCACCAGGAACTCTGCTCCCAACCAAGCACTACCCTATGAGCACCGATAGCTCCACCCTTTGACTATTTATAAATAACCAGGCTGGAGTGGAGACTCCCACATACTGAGATGTTAAATTTCACGAGCAGCACATGGTCTTATGTTCATAAGACCGTGCTCTCCCACCCTTGCTCCTTTACCAATGTAGATGTGCACAGGTAGGTATTTATGACCACCCACCAAGTGAGATGAGACATCAAGGGAACAGTCAGCCAAACGTGACTGTAGTTCCAGATTTGAAAAGCTTCTTGGTACAGGTTTGGGATCAAGTCTTGCTTCTCCTCTGTGTGCCATTTCCTAATCTACAGAAATGATTTTCAAGGGTGATCCCTAGGGCCCCAGTTGGGGAGATTCCTTGAAACAATGGCCATCAAGAGACCACAGAAAACAGACCCAGAATTCTACTCAGTAACAAAGAAGAACAAAATCATTTCCTTTTCGAGAAGATGGGAAGACCTGGAGAATATTATGTTAAGTGAGATTAGCAAAGCACTAAAAGAGAAGGGACATACAATATCTTTAATATGCTCAAGCTAGGGAGTATTAGGGATACACGAGGGAATTCATATAATGGAGGGGAAAAACTCAGCAAAGCCAGAAAGTAAGGGTAGGGGAGGAAGAAGGCTGAGGTTTATTAATGTAAAAGCTACATTAGAATATGTATATACATGTGAATATAACATTGCTAACCTGGACACTCAGTATTGGGATGGAGGGAAAAGAGGAAGTGGGGAGGGGGCACCAATACAGTGTGAATACATGCCCTTGTCAGCGTGATCCACATTACGATGGATACTTATGATGTGACGCTCTAAGTGCACCAAAAAATAAATAAAATGCCACCAAAATGGCATTTATCCCATCACTCTGGCCTCATTCCTATTGGATTAGCTTTGGGAGGTGAGTTCTTCACAGTCCCTGCATTCCATGTTCCCGTCCTCCAGGAATTAACTGGAACAGCGATTGGAAGCACAGCTCTCTGAGCCCGTCAGAGGGAATTGAGTGCTCCAGACCCCTCAACACTAATGAAGTCAGGTCAGCATGTGACGTGTGAGGTAAATGGATATAGTGAATATTCCAAACCCCAAAGAAAGATGCTTTACATGTGGGAGGTATTCTCTAGAAAGAGAGAATTGTTTTCATACAGTTAACTAAGTAATTGAAGTGCCCCACCCCCCCAAATCTTGTGAATGTAAATAGACCCATGTTAATTTTCTACACAAAAGACTTCATGGAAAAGCTTATGGAAAACAGTAGGGTTAGAACTATCAGGAAGACTGTATAAAAGATCACCTCCGGAGAGAAATTGCCACATGTGCCCAAGCAGCAAGAGAATTAGAGGAGGTTTTAGAAGCAGATAGGAGAATTTATTTAATCAGACTCATAATAAAAGAAAAAAAATGTCAAGGCCCTTCTGTCTCTAAATTCTTGCACACCAGCTTGTTCTCACTCTAATGAGTTTTGGGGGTTGAGGAGCTGCATTTGCCTCTTATTATACAGTCAGTTCAAATGTGTTTATTTAATCTCTGTGCAAAAAATAAAAAATTGAGTGAAAAAAATGTGTTTGTAAAGGACAGGGCCTCCTCAATTGGGTGTTCCCAGGCCACATCTGACTACATGGCCCTCAAGGGAGACAAAGCAGGGAGAATTCCTCTGTGCTTGTTATTCCAAACAAGGGCCCAGTATTTCCAGGCATGCATGGGAGGGGTGAGGGAAAGGTTGGCTTGCAGGAGTGCAGCATGGATCCTACAGCCAACATTTACTCATCCGTCCAAGAACCTGCCCCGAGACGTAGAAGTGTGTGGGCTCCCCTTGTATCCGGTCTTAGAGCACTTAGTGAGCAGACATTAATAGCTTCATTTTGTAGATCAAGAAACCCAGGATCAGAGATGAAGTAACTTTCCAAAGGTCACACCAAAAGTATGACTTCAGACTCACAGACCTTTTCTATTGCCAGCCTCTCTGCCAGCCAAGTCTTATCTCTTGTCAGCCCTAAGCTTTCCAAACTGAACCAGCAGGGTGGACCATGCTGCTGTCTCGCTGATTCTTCCAGCTTTAAAAGAAGTTAAGTAAGAGGATTGTCAATAATTTACAAATTTTTCCCTAGAAAGATGCAGGAAAGAAATAAAATGCTGGTAAAGCATTCTTAAAACAAGAAGTTTTTGGAGACGGAGCCAGGTGAAAGCCCACCAAGAGCTGTGTGTATGTGTTTCTCTAACACTGTGAACGGCGTTATGATGTGAGACTATCAGGCACCAATAAAAGCATATAAATGTTTAAAACTTAAAAAAGTAAAAGCTCAAGCTGGGGAAAAATATAAAGAACTTAAATACAAGGCACACAAAGGAAAAAGTTAATGGTTAATTGTGAGTTTTTACTTATTAAAACTATGAACAGTGGACTGCAGACTACTCATTTGTCTAAGTATGCACTAAACAGAGGCTTAGAAGAAGCAGAAACTAAACAAAGGGAGGTAATGTTATAGAACCTTGCTCTTAGATTTATCTTCTGAAAGTACTTCATTGCCCTGAAATCCAGAGAAAAATAGGCACATATTAGCTTTTAAGAAGTTACTGAATATAAACAATACTAATTGCGAGGAGAGGAACTAGAAAGATTATCATTGCTTTTATTTAATCTGGCATTTATAGTTTATCAATAAAGTTCATTTCCAAAGTATCATGGGATATTCATGAAAGGCTCTTCAGATGCACAAGGCAATCATGTCTTCAACAGATAAAAGTACGCTCACTAAATTTAAGTGACTTTTCCAAGTTTAAATAGCTGCCTACACTCTGATATCTGTCTCCCCAGTGCCTAGTCTTGTATATGACAAACAGTTGGCACTTAGCAAAGATTTTAATGAATGAATAAATTTCAAATTAGAAAATCCACCCTCGTAAAGATGCTAAAATCGCTCTTGTCTTCATACATAGGTGGAATAAGCATCTGCCTGCCAATTTTGCTAAAATAAAAGGTTAAGGTTTCCTAAGAAAGCTGCTTTTCGTGGTACAGCTACTATGCCATTAGAAAGACTTAAGAAATAGTCTCTTATATATGTCTATAGATGATAGAATAAAGTTGCCAATGTTCCCCAATGTTGTAAATAAATCAAATAACTCACCCTCATTCATAAGAAGATTTAGTGAACAGATCCTGTGTATAAGTTCTTGAAAAGCCACAGGAACCCTCTGGTAAATGAAACTCAGTTGCTGCTGTCAGGCATTCCCAACCTCAGCTTGCCAGAGAGTCAAGGAAACAGGCAATTATAAAGGAGCATGAGTCAGGAAACCAGAACAGGGAATCCTGAGACTTGATGGAAGACAAGGGTCACCTTGCAGATCCTTTGGACCATCTTAGCATAACTGTAGGACTTGTCCTTTCTTGAAGCTGAAAGTAGCTGTGAGATCAATTCTGATTGAATCTCATTTAAGTAAAAGACCTGACACACCCTGAGAGAGGCACAGAGATGTACAAGAGCAGGTGGATGGAGGTCAATGTCAGTGATAGAACAGAGGGTGAGTGAGGTAGACGTGGCAGTAGTTCTCTGATGGCATGTATGGTACACTAACAAGGACAAAGACTGCTGTCTCCACTGTGCTTAGACTGACAGCCTCCCACTCTCCACAAAGGCAGTGTGAAGCGTGCTTTAGCCCCTTCCCTCATTATATAGAATAGAGTAAATACAGCCAATCATACAGCAACGTACCTAGAGTTAGAACCCAGACCTTCCTGCCTCTAAACCTCAGGAGTGGAAACAAGTCCATGAGCATAGGGGACTGAGCCTGGAGGCCACTGGGAAATCCCAGCTCTTCTCTCTCTTTCATAGATGGATGTACCATTGTGGGCATATTACAGTGACCTCAGAGGCATGGTCTCCTAAGAGCAGTGAGGTCATCTGCCATCACACTCAGGACTGACTAGACACTTGCATGTGACTTGGTCCCGTTTAAGATAAGACTTGAAGGAGGAGGCAAATCACAAGTCATCCTTTGGAGAGTAATGGAAGTGATGGCCGTGCTCTGGTTGCCCAGAGCCATTAACAGGCCTGGGTAAACGATGATTTCATTACAGTTCTGTCTGAAGTAAAGGAATGTATGAGCTGACCTTGCCTGGCTTCTCCATCCCAGGGCCCCTGGGACTGCTGTTCCTGGGCTGAGGTGCTGGGAACTGCGACATCCATCTCATCTGGGGTGATTTGTTTTGTATATCTCTCAAGATTCAGGGAACAGATTGTTAGAACAGATTTTTTTATTTTCCTTTTTGTTATGTTTTAATACTATAGTGTATGCAATGGCATAGAAAGAACTGTTTGAAATCTGCTATATTCTTTCTTATTTTAAATGTCGCCCATGTACACATATCTACATATGGTGCTTGAGACACTGACATAAGTAAGAAGGAACCACAAATCCTCCAGGAGGGATGTTTCCCTCTGCACTGTGGCCAAGTATCTCTCCTGCTTGCTATGTGGGAAAATGGACAGATATGTTCTATTCTTGGTGCTCATAATTAATAGCCAAACTTAAAGTTCTCTTTCACAGAAGATTGGAAGAATCAGTCAACCTTGCCTGTCTGTTGCATCCAAAGCTTGCTCATTGCAGTCTAATGTTATAAAAATCAGCAGGGATGCTGTAGATGGCTATTGACTTACGTTTAGGCTCTTGACCTTGAGTCTCTGAATCAATTCAATGAGGATGATTTTTGTAAGTTGCTGCCTAAATGTACCTACTAGTGAAAAATGGCTGCACAAGGGTCACATGTGATCATAGGTGCATCTCTGTCCTACGGAAGATCCAACACTGGTGGTAAATATGTTCAGAAGGATGGAAGATTGAACATAGAGAGATACATGTCTTAGTCTTGGTGTTTCTCTCTTTTGTGCTGCTGAGAAAGAATGCCCAAGACTGGGTACATTTTAAAGACCAGAAGTTGATTTCCTTGTACCTTTAAAGGATATGGAGTCCGAGGTCAGAGAGGCAGCACTTAGCCAGGCCCTTCTTGTTGTTTTCTTATAGTGGACATTGAAAGAGCAAGGGCAAAGAGGATGAGAGACGAGAGACGTGGAAGGAGGCAAAAGTGACTGAACTCATCTTTGCATAGGCGCCCGCTCCCACCATAATGTGCCCACTGCTGAGATAACTCCTGAGATAACGCACTGATTCACTGAGGAGGGAACTGTCATCTCCCACCATCCAATATCCTCTCTCAGTACCATCTCCCAACACTTACATTTGGGAGCAAGTTTCCAACACGTGCTTTTCAAGGGACATATTCAAGCCACAGCATCACCATGAAACGAAAAGCTATAAAACGCACGCTCTTCACATCAAAGTGGCCACATTAGCCACTCAAAAGAGGAATGCTGGATAGAGGATGCGTGTGCTTTTAATTTTAAAGGAATGATCAGACACCATTCTGGAGAAATTTGAATAACATTGTAGATCAAGGAAAAGGATCCAAAGCTATTCCTTCAAGTTCAGTGTCCAAGTTGTTACACCTGTTCCCCCCCATCCCAAGAATTTCAGGAAGATTGAAGCCATGGAACCCAGCCCTGCAGCACACACAGGAGTCAACCGTGCCATAACTATGAGCCCTCCATATTTCAACAGTTTCAGAACAGAGAAAATTAAGTGGAAAAACAAAGACAATATGAGACCAGTGCAAAAAATATTTTTGAAAGATAAAACAGAATAAAAAGGACAGAAATTATGAGTATTCCTTGGGAAGGAGATATTTTCCAGGGAAACAGGAGCAAATTTTGGACAATCACTGCTTTTATTTTTCAAGAAAATGAAAGAAAATGTGAAGGTTAGAAAGACCAGAAGAGCGCCACATGTTGACATGATGAATGCTAAGTATTGTTATCAGTGATAGAGAAAAGAGCAAGGGGAAAATAGCATCACTGAGGGATTTTTCAAAGGGCTTCAGAAGCATTCAAACGATATAGAGCTGACATGACACTATGACGTCTAAGGCAGTGATACAGAAAATAGAAAAAGGAAAAGTTCATAGGACGAAGAGATGGATATATCTCTGAAGTAGACAATACAGACATTACTTTGAGATAATTGCTGTTGCTAATATAGTGACGAAAATGTATTAAGCAAAACAAGTATGTAAATATGTAAATGGGCAATTTCAGGAAATGAGGACAGATCTGCAGTCTTGAAGGGTTCAGTGTATTCCAGGAAGAATTCGTGGAGAATGACTAGCATTATGCCATGCTTGCACAGATATTATCTAATCTGAAGTGATAAAGAGGGATACCAGTGTCCAGGCAAAAACCATTGACTTAAAAACACACAAAGCACGTATAGACTCCTAAATTAACACAGCAACATTAAATGATAGAAAAAAATGAAGCAATCACGTGTGGGCTTTTAAACAAAATGACATGTGACCTAAGATTTCTTTATGCAACAATATTCTCAGATATATAAGGATAAAAGGAAAATGTTAATATATGCTCTTCCTGAAAATTCTAATTTAAGACATACCCTACCCAACTAAGAAATAATATTCATGATAACCATTGCAACAATTCACATGAAAATAATATATAGAGTGAAAAGGTTGATCGGAATATTTAATTCATTAAAAGAAAATATGACCATGGGAGGCTGAGACAGAAGAATAGTAGATTGGAAGTCAGTTTCAGCAACTTACTGAGACTGTATCAAAATTTTAAAAAAAAGAAAGAAATGGGGATAAGGATATAGTTCAGAGTTAGAAATACCCTAGGTTCAATCTCTAGTACCAAAGAAAAGAAAGGAATTATGTTCAAGATTTCTAAGATTGTCAATACACACTTAGTAAAACATTTTTAAAGTTCTATCAGTGTTTATTCCCACCAATAGTGTGTGTATTCTGCTCAACTTTAAACTAAAAACAATTACTTGTTTGCTAGTGTTCCAGAAAAAAAAACCCTGTTTAGGTTTTGTTATATTCCTGACTCACTAATAAATCACATGTGTTTATTATCTTCCTTTTGGCTTTTTAAGGGTCATTTTCTTCATCTTCTGTCTATGAATATGAGGAGTCCACCCTGTCAAACCTAGAGGGGAGAGGGTGAAAGAGAGGTATGACTCTCTTTTGGGGTTTTTCACTGCCAAAAGAGAGGGGTTTCTTGACCACTGGGTGCCAGGAGGCATATCCATGCACCTGCTTCAGAGACTCCCAGGACAGAGGTACCGATACGGACCATCCCACCATTGACTTATACAACTGCTGTATTATACATTTATACAACTACTGTATTGTACATCTTAGGTAGGTGTGTTACTTCATTTTTATTGCTACAACAGAATATACAAGACTGTGTAATTTCAAGGGAAAATAGTTTATTTATCTGACATTTAATAAGTTTGAGAAGTCCTAAGAGCATATTGGGACTTCTCCACTATTTGTTGGTTTCTGGGAAGCGACCCATGGTTGAAGAGCAAGGAGACATACGTGGGAGAGGCAAACATTAGAGAGGTGAACTCATTTTAGAATACCTACTGCTGTGGTAACTAATCAGTCCCAGAAAAGAGCTGTGTTAATCCCCCTTCATGACCTAATTACCTCTCGAACCCCACTTTCCCAGTAGAGACACAACGACAATCACATGTCAATAGGAGTTTCAGAGGGGAAAAAACAGATTCAAACTGTTGCAGTGGGTGATTCCCAAATTAAGTACAAGACACAAACTCATGCATGGGTTCCAGCCCTGAGCAACACATCTCCAAACCACAGCTCATTCAAAGGACTCCCAGGGAAGCTGGGAAAGAAGAGATAAAAGACAAGAAAAAAAAGAAAGAAAAGGAAAGGAAAAAATAGCCATCAATTGACAACCAAGAGATAATTTTTACTGTGGTTCACTGGTTGCCTGCAGCGGAGTGTGTATCTGTCTTTAGAATATTCTACACACAATTGTATTCACAGATATATGAAGATAAAAAATTGCAGCAGCGTATTATATGAACACTGCAGAAATGTTTTCAGGAGCAGGTGTCTGTCTGGATCTGTTGCTCTAGTGTTTGACCTGCCTGTGTATTTCCAGGAGGGCTTGGCCAGGTAGCCCAGGAAGAGACACCCAGAAGGGCAGCTGGGACTTGGTGAAAGTTGCTTCTGGTCCCAATTTGGTTTTTATTTGGTATCAATATTCTTGAAAGGCACACTCCATCTGGAACTGATCACAGATTATTCAATCCCATTATCAGAGACAAGGCCATGCTGATACTAGAAATATGAAAAGCATTCTCAAATTATTTTCTTTTTCTTGTATAATGAAAATTCCATGAGGGCAAATGATTCCTAGTACTCTATGAGAGGTAGAGGAGTTCTTCTCACCCAACAATTTTTAGCTTCTTTGAATATCTAATAAGCTAAGCTGGAAGGACTTGGATGGTCCAGCTATGAGGACTAAAAGGCTGCTATTTACAGAGAGGAAATAGAGGCTCAGAAGAGGAAGAAACTTGTCCCCTGAGCTGGGGCAGGAGTTAGAACTGTCACTTTGGATTCCTGAAGCAGGAGATTTTCTTTTAGCTATTATTTTATGTGAAATAAATGAATTTTGTTCTGCACATTTTACTTTAATGAGAAATTACAGTAAAATAAGACTTCTCAAGGGCATGTGAAAGACAGCATCTATTTGGGTCTTTTTTTTTTTTTCAGTTATAGACTGGGCAAAGAATAGGTAACTAATTTCTGTGCCTGTTGAATCTCCTGTAAGACTGAGCCCCTCAGCAGCCCCTTGTGACCATGTTAGCTGTGATTGTTCTTCTCCCCTTTGCATGGTACATGCCTCTTCTCTGCACCACCCTGCAGCACCACAAACCACAAGTCAATAAGGCAGTGTGTGGGGGTGATGCTAAGCCAGTGGGGGAGGCGTGATGGTATGTCAGTGTAGACACATTAAAAGACCCCCAGGGCCAGGCGTGGTGGCACACACGCTTGTAATCTCCGCACTAGGGAGACAGAGACAGGAGGATCGCGCAGGTTCGAAGCCAGCCTCGCTGGCTTGAGACCCTGTTTCCAAATAAAAATATAAAATAGGTCCGGGAGTATAGCCCAGTGGTAGAAGGGTTTCCAGGAACCCCAGTACCACCAAAAAAAAAAAAAAAAAAACAAAGACCCCCCCCAGGTCTGTTTGCTTTTATCTGGCAAAACTTGACAAGAGCTTCAATCTATTTATCTTGAAAACCCTCAAAGATAATACCAACAGTTCACAAAAGGAGAATTAGTCATAGGCAAACATGTTTTCCCGATATTACCCCAAGAAAAATAATCCCCTTCAACGTTCCCTGATTTCAGCATCACCTAATTTATGGAACATTAGGCTGGGCCCCTGAGATTCTCATTTCATCACAAATGATGCTGTAAAGGCTGCTGGGCTGGCAGGGTCTCCCCAGACCTCGCAGGATCCCTGAGGATCCCCCTGCTTTTCCATCTTATATGTCCGAAAAGGTCAAATATCCTGCTTCTCCCTCTACTGCCTCTGTTATTATAAAGAAATTAATGTTTGAATAACTAAATTTCCACCGTGGTTTTTTACAACTTTGTTGTGGAACATAAATGAGAGCCCTTGAATACAGACACATGGAAATAGTGGTTGTATGCCAGAGAGCAGTCCTTTCCATTCACCTTATAAGTGTTTACTGAACATTTATGATGTGCAGGCACTGGAGATGGTGTGACAAAGAAGATATAATCTCATAAAACAAATGTGACTTGGCAGCCTGAGCTATGGCAGAGGGGACTGAGGATGCCCCACACGTCTCAGCACGGTGAGGAGGGACCTGCTACCAAGGCTGGACCTAGGCTTCTCACAGGACACTAAGCCTGAATGGTGTTCAAAGGAGGAAGGGAGTTGGCTAAGAGACTAGAGAATGGAGGATCATTATTATTCAAGACGTCATTTCTTCTTATCATAAGCTTTTGTATCTTCTTATTAAAATAGGAATAACATAAAATTGCATAGTTTAGACATGTTAGATCTGGGAACCCAGCATTTCATCTAGCAGGATTCTAACTCTACAAAAGTTAAGCAACCTGTCCAATGTAGGTGACAGGGCACAGAGAAAAAAAGATAGTAGCCATGAAAGTCGTGCCACCTTTAGCATCTCAGTCCTCCACAAAGGCCCTGTGCTAGAGGTGGGGCTGGGAAGCTCATAGGTACAGAACCAGCCAGAACCGTGTGCTCCGAGCACTCACCATCATCCCAGGCCAGTGATGAGCTGTGCAGGGTGTTCATGTGCAGCCCCACCAGAACTCGGCCTGTCCAGCACTGTGGCTGTGATCTTCATGATGCTGCAAAGTAGACCTACTGTTCTCATTCCACAGTGAGGAGCTGAGGCCCACAGTGCCCAGGACCTGCAATAGTCACACAGTGAGGCTGGAACCTGAGCCTGTATGACTCCAAAGCCAGTGCTCAACCCATAGCCACCCGTATCCCTTATCCATGTACTACAAGAGTAAAAAAATATGACCCCGAGGGGGCTTTAACATTCCTCCCACCCCCAACTCATTACTCCACTAGCCTTTCCACAGTGCCAAAACTGTTTGTGTGTGTGTGTGTGTGTGTGTGTGTGTGTGTGTGTAAACAACTAATGGTGTTGGTTAGAACTAATAGTAACTAATAGTGGAGACACTGAAATACTAAACTTTCAAAGATGTAGATTCTTATGTTTAAATTCTCTTGTTTAAAGGTCTGTACCTACATACAACAAGTACTGAGTGCATGCATATTTCTGTCACTCAGAACCTCACTAAAATGTATAATTACAATTCACAAATAAATTATATAAAAAGTCTATACCTATTTTCCACCATGATCAGTGGATAATATAACTTTTCCAGAGGCATGAGCAAGCCATCCGATTCCAGCAGACATCAAGTCCTCTTTGTGTGGTGTGTGATCTAGCAGGACATAGAAAGCCATGGAAGGTTTCTGAGTGGGACAGATCGTCTTTGTTCATAAGAAATAGCAAGGTAAAGGAAGGCTCTGCTGGGGGCACTGATGCCAAGGAGACACACAGGATAAGACATGGAAGGCATGAGGAGGCAGAGGAAGAAACATGGTGACACGATATCTGCCCAAGAATGTAGGCTTTAAGAGGACAGAAACACATAAAGCTTCCTCACTGCTTTAAAAAGCTCCCAGAATAATGCTTTGAAAAAATAGTCAGTGCTCAACAAATATTATAAATGGTGCCGCGACTGTGATGGAGGACTTGTGGTAGAGTGCTTTAGTCAGGAGGTGGCAGTCAGCAAACCCAAGGATCCTTTGGA
This sequence comes from Muscardinus avellanarius, assembly GCF_963383645.1. NCBI lineage: Eukaryota > Metazoa > Chordata > Mammalia > Rodentia > Gliridae > Muscardinus > Muscardinus avellanarius. The sequence continues at coordinate 8,545,804 of NC_137801.1, read as the reverse complement.
AAGAACTGTCTTCCTTGATTGAATGGATTTGAGAGACCACAGAACAAGGAGTGGTTCATAAAGGAAGAGCCCACACCCAGCAGGACCAGCCAGTGAGTCATGCCCAGGGAATGAGGGAAAAATTGGGAAGTCAAACAAAAACAAAGATGTTCACACTGCCCAGGCGGTGATGGGCATCAGATACTCTCTTGCCTGCTTGAATTACCCACTGGAAACCTGGCATTCAGAGCTCCAGGAGAGGCAGGACACTTCCAGGCATCCAGGTAGAAAGCGCCACAAGGCATCTCATCTGTCCCTTGTCCTCCTGGTTGACAATCACCCAAGTGTAAATGCCCATCATGACCTACCCCTGCCCCTCATGTCCACTGTCCCTGCCCTGGATCTCCATCCTTGCCTTTCTCCTGGACCACTGATACCATGTGCCCCAGACATGGCCCTTCCTAAACATCACTGACAGATTATTTTCTTGATACAGCTGTACTTATGGTAACCACCGGCCATAACCCCCCTGGCTTTCCCTTGGCCTGGAAAAGCTGTATTTTATGACTTGACACCAGCGAAGACCCACCATTCACATCCTTAGTCTTGCCTGCCAGTCTTCTTTCTACCAGTGACCTTTTATTTTCTCTTTCACATCATTCTCAGTTTTCATACATTGTCCATGTCCTTAACTGGTCTGTCTTGTTGGTCACCTTTTCTGCAAAAAATGTTCTCACTCTTTTTTGACTACTTAAAGGAACTTACTTGACATTTTTTTTACACTAATAATCAATTTCTGCTTGGAGTTGTGATCCTCTATGCACATATCTTCCTTTTTCTATTAGACTATAAGTCCTTTGAGAGTAGGATGTGTTATTTGTAGCCCCCCAGGCACCTAGGCTTTTGTTTCACCTCATTTGCAATTCAGTACAAGGAAATAAATGAATGAATATCTGAGTTTAATTATTATATACAATAGGCCCAACATGGCCATCACTCAAGTGTCCCCGGAAGTACATGGTGAGGGCTTATGAGCAGGTTATATCTTCTTCTATCCTCAATAGTGGCTCTACTGTGGGGTCACAGGAGCAGGTACCACATGGCTTGCTCCTGGCCAAGTCTGCCCAAGCTTACAGCCCATTCTCCCATGCTCTGGGTGTGGCTGGAGCTGATATAAGAGGACATTGGTTGGGCGTGGTGGCGCACGCTTTTAATCCCCGCACTTGAGAGGCGGAGACAGGAGGATCGCGCAGGTTTGGAGCCAGCCGCACTGGCTTAAGAGACCCTGTTTCCAAATAAAAATATAAAATATAAAAATAGGTCTAGGAGTGTAGCCCAGAGGTAGAAGGGCTTCCAGGAACCCCAGTACCACCAACCAACCAACCAACAAACAAACAAACAAACAAACAAACAAACAAAAAAAGCAAATGAAGACATGTCCGTTTTCTGTAGCTTCTGGTGCTTTCTCACCCTTTATCATGTCCTACTCACAGTCCCTCACCTGTCCCTTCTAGTGCCCTACCTGCTATAGCTCAGATTTAGACATTCTCTTCTCTAGAGAAAGAAAGGATGAGTTAATCTTAACTCTTCACTCAGAACCAGGAGCATTCATTGAGTTCATCCAGGTATTATAGCATTTCCTTCCGGAAAAAATAATTCCCTTCAGTTTGTTTGTTTACTTTCCTCAGGCCTCTTTAAACACCAGAAAATGAAGTCACAAGAACTAACAAGGATTCTTATTTTGGAGGTTTAGTTTCAGGATTAGTATTTCCTCAGGGATTTCCAATCATTTCATCACCATCACACAGAGGAAGGAGCAGAGGCATTCTAGCCTACGATAGGTAAAGTTTACAATTACCCTAGAGGGTAGAAAGCAGGCCCTTGTTCCCTCTGTTTCCTCAAATCAGAAAACCAACAACAATAATTATAATGTAATAGCTTTTTAACAGCCAAAATTTGAAATTTGGCAATACAAACTGATTTCTTAATAATAATGTACATTTAGCTTCGATGGGATGGCATATATATCCATTTTAACTCCAACTCTCTGAGATAGAATTGAATATGTAATTATTTATATGACTAAGGAAACTGAGGCTTAGAGGCATTTTATGCCAAATACAAGGTCACAGAAGCAGTAATAGTCATTGATGTGATGTTGGCCAAGATCTGCTTGGCTCTAATCAAGAATAGCCACCAAGAACAAAGGAGGGAAGAGACAGAGTTACTGCGTGCTCATCTTATGGCTCAGTGCTGCACTAACCAGCTTTGTACAGTCACATAGAGCCTGGTAGGTAGTTTGGTTCTAGTTTGGCCCTAACACCAAAAAAAAAAAAAAATCCAGATCCTGGAGTAACTCTTACATATATTTATAAGTCAGCCTGATTTTTTTATGGTCCAAAGAAACTGACATATAGCATAAGAAGATGGCTGGAAGAAGAAGGTATGGTCCTGTTTTAATTTTTGTCCAAGACTTTTGATGTTGAGGATCAGCCTGGGTAAAGAGACTTGAGCCCAAGTCCATCACTCCAGGTAACTGCCCTTGTCACTGGGCCTGTAACCTCCTCAACTTTCAGTTGTTTTGTTTTGTTTTGTTGTTTTGCAGTACTGGGGATGAAACCCAGGGGCATTCTACCCAGCCCTATTTTTTATTCTTTTTTTGTGTGTGTGTGACACTAAAGATGGAAGCCAGGAACATTCTATATCTGAGATACACCACAGCCCTAATTTTTTATTTATTTTAAAACAGGGTCTCATTGAGTTGCAAAGAGCCTCACTAAGTAGCTGAGGCTTTCAGCAAACTGTGATTCTCCTGTCTTCAGTCTCCCAAATGCTGGGATGGCAAGCCTGTGCCACCATGCCCAGCAACTCTCAGATCTTGTTTTTTATTTGTAAAAGCGGTGTAATTGTTCTTATCTACTATCACAGTCTGTTTGGTATATTTTGGATGAGGGGATGGTAAGTCACTTCCCTTTTCTGGTCCTTAATTTACCTCCTCCCACCCAATGTGGCGAACCAGATGATCTCAATCAAGTACATCTCCTGTTGTTCTCCCTACCTGCTGAGTATGTATTGATGTTCCAATGAACAATGAAAAGAATTTAATTTCACAGAAATTAAGAGAATGTAAGCAAGGAACACAGCTAGTACAGAAAGTAGAATTTAAGCCCCAGGGCTAGGAACCCAGATCATAGACACCCATACTTTATCAGACCCACTCCACTTGAGGGAGCCTCTCCTCTTAGTGCTAGTTATACATAGTTAAGCTTTAAAAAGGAGGAAGCAGATAATGACTAAGGGATTTAAAAAGAGAGTGCCAGGGATGCCCAATGTGTTATCCAATGATGGAACAGCCAGCACAAACTGTGAAGGATGCTCAGAGGGAGAGATGTCAACCCTTTGCCACCTCCACACATTCACGACCAGTCACCCAGCCACCCGAGCCAGCTGGCTCCATCCCTACCACTCCCTGGAGTAGCCAGCTGGTCACCAGTGAGCTTCTTATTACTAAACCCCTGGACACTGTGTAGACCTAAATCTACCTTACGTATCCCTGCCTGTTCACTTCCTCATGGAAATCCTCTCTTCCCACAGCTTCAACACTGACCTCTCTTCATGTCCCTCCCTCTCTTAGAAGAACCCCTGAGGAATCGCTTCCTCAAGCTGAAATGGTAGTTACCTCTGTGATTTTTTCCTTGTCTCCCTTTTGTTCCCACTCTCTCAGATTTTGACTTGAAATTTCATCCGTCCCCGGAGCTCTGATGGCTTTCTAAGTTGAAATGATTCTTACATCTGCAATTCTAGCCCAGATGTCTTTCTTGAATTCCAGTCACCTAGAGGGCATCTCCGCTTTGATGTCTGAAAGTCATTTTAAACTCAACCCGGCAGAACTGCTTCAGTCCTAAACTTCTTCCCTCTCTATCCCAAGATAAAAGCTGCCGCATCGACAGAAAACTCTGTCTGCAAACCTGGGCATCATTCTGGACACGGCCCTCTCTTTCAGCCCCATTTCCCATGACACAGGTGGTCCTCTGACGTCTGCAGTTAATTTCTTCTGACTCTTTGTACATTTCTTCATTTTTGCTGCTTCTAATGTAGTTCACGCCGCCATTATCCCTGGTGAACTTTACAGCAGCAGCCTCTGGAAGGGCGCTTTCACATTCCTCTTGCCCCATCTCAGAATGCTCTGTGGCCACTGCTCATGCCACTTTCCTGCCGTGACTTGCTAAGGTGTCCTAATTGGAAGGAAGAATTGAGACCCCTTATATATGACAGTAGGACCCTTTTGGACCTCGTCTCTGTCTCTACCTTTCCAACGTTATCTTTTCCAAATCCTCGCCTGTAATTTAGTTTTAAGACATTCCAAACTTTTTGCAATTTAGGAACTTACCACTCTCCCACACTTTGAGGCTAGAGTTTGTCTTTTTTTTTTTTTTACGTGAACTTCCTACCCTGCATTTTATGGCTGACCCACACAGGTCCTTCTGCTCTCTGCATAGAGAATACCTCCTCTCAAAAGCCTTATTAGACTTCACCTTCTAAGAATAAGTTGTGGGCTCTTTTGCTAGGTCTGCATAGCACCTTGTTTTCACTGATCCTAGTATTTAGAAACTTTTATTTATTATTTATTGGGGATTGAATCCAGGGGCCTTCTACCTACCAGCTACATCCCTAATGCTTTTTATTTTTTATTTTGAAGTAGGGTCTCGCTAAGTTGATGGTGGTCTTGCTAACTTGTTGAGGCTGACCTCAAACCTGCTATCCTCCTTTGTTAGCATTCCAAATTTCTTATTACAGGCTTGTTCCAACACAACCAGATCTCTCTCTCTCTCTCTCTCTCTCTCCATATATATATATATATATATATATATATATATATATATATATGAATGGCTTTGAAAAACAGAGAAGAAACATTATAAAGTCAGAGAGAGAGAGAGAGAGAGATAGAGATAGATAGATAGAGAGAGAGAGAGAGAGAGAGAGAGAGAGAGAGCCAACTCGTTTCTGGAATAAAGGAGCGCGATGTGAACTCTGCACGTGTTGGCTGCACAGCCTTGCCATCTCAGTGCATTCCGTACCTGGATCATTTATGAAGTCAGGGTTCAGCAGTTCGAGATGCTCACAATTTCAGGATCACAAGAGCTGTGAGAGCCACGTGTGTTCCCATCACACGGTGACTCTGTCTCTCCCAGGTTTCACTTTACATTTTCAGACTCAAAGCAGTAAACATGTGCCCAGGGTAACTCAAGCCTCAACAAAGATTCAGTTATGCATGTTTGCATCATTTCCCCTGGCCATGATTAGCTCCTTCTCTGGTTCAACATCCTCTTCTCAAACCTGCTGCTTACGGAGGCATTTCGTGGAAGCACAGTTAACAGATAATTAACCAGTAGCCCCACTTCCCAGAAGCCTCTGATATGGAAATCACACGAGTTACTGACTTCCTTCACTACTACTCAAGATCCTCCTGAATCTACTTGTAAATATTACTGGACACTGATGCCCAAGTGCCCGGTCTATACTACAATAGCTTTTAAGGGATTTATTTTGAAAAGAAGACCTAGGTAAATAACCAGAAGTTGACTTTCTAATGTTTCTTCTCTATTTTTCAAAGCCATTCGTAGTATAGATTTTCTGCTAAATGATTTCAGTATAGTAACGACTGTACTGCACTTAGTTAATGAGCATGTACTGAGTTCTAGCATGCACCAGGCAGCGTTATAGGCACTGAAGAAGCAAAGATGAATGAGATTCAGTTCTTGCCTCAGGATGTTAACTAGAAGAAAAGAACTTGACAAACAGCAAAATATATTAAAGTGAGGTAAGTCTAGTTCTTTTAGATGATCAAATACAAATTTTTATTATAACCTAGTTAGTATTCTATTTACTTTATGTTACACCATACTGCTGGTCCCAGAACATTCAGAGTAAAGAGAAATTTTGCATATGAAGAATCCCATTTATTCTTTTCAACTATTTTGTTTTAAAGTCATAGATTTTTGTTATTGTTTATTATATAAAAGACAAAAATATTTTGACTTATGGTCCCATACTTTGATCACATTTCTTATTTACTATGTTTTTAAATTGCTTTCAGAAGTGGGCAGCACAGATATTTCTTCTATTTTCATTGTTATATCCTGCCAAAAAAAGAGCTGAGAAATTCTAAAAATATATAAAAATTAAAATTTAAAAATCTACTTACAATTTCAACATTAATCCTCTCTTCAAACCAAATTGAGAGCCAGACAATTTTCAACAAAAAATGACAAAGGAAATATTACTTCTTCCAGTCTTTTCTTTTATAGATAAAGGAGATGGCTAAAGCTCAGAGATGGCCCGTATCACATCCAGTGTAGGAATGCTGGAGGGAAAATGATAGGAAAGCCAACTAATACCTTCTTTCTTCATGCTGCTTATACACAGGAAAATAACAAAAATGATAAAAATTTAGCAGTGATTGTGTATATTTTTCAGACTGGGCCATAGGAAGATATTTTGAAGGCTCCATTTGAACGAAAGGTAAAAATTAATAAAATCTACTAAGGCATGAAGAAGATGCGTTAGGCAAGTCTGTCTTATGTGCTCTCATCTATTTGCACATGATCCTGCCGGAGCACACCCCTGCCTCCAGATTCAGGTTTTAAACTACCTATTAGTCATTTCCACCTCTAGGGTTCACACACATGTCCCAGTCTTAGCCATTTTTTCCACATCATATCACAACTACACTCTATCTCTTTCAAGAGATGGAAACATTGCTTGGCCAATAGCCAAGCCAGAAATCTACAAATCATCTTCACCCCTTCCTCCAGCATCTCTCAGATCAATCCAGTGCTCATACATCTGTCCATCGACTTTCTTTATTTTTATTTATTTATTTATTTATTTATTTATTTATTTATTTATTTATTTGGTGGTACTGGGATTCCTGGAAACCCTTCTACGTCTGGGCTACACTCCCAGACCTATTTTTATACTTTTTTATTTGGAAACAGGGTCTCTTAAGCCACGAACCTGCATGATCCTCCTGTCTCCACCTCCCAAGCACGGAGATACAAGCATGCGCCACCATGCCTGGCTGTCCATATACTTTCAAAGTAAGAATTCTACAGTGAGTTGGAATCAGAGGAAAAATGTAAAATTCTCCTGCTCATATCTTAAGGCAGAATGTCTTTCTACTGTCATAGACTTGATCTTTTTAACTTATTCCCCTTTTAACAACCATTCCCATCAATAATCCTACTGTGTGCCAGCCCAGCTCTCTCTGGGGTTTCAGGAACACTAAAACCACAAAACCAAAACATATATGCAAACAAGGAAACTGGGCACCATGATGTCAGTCGGCCAAAGCACCAAACATTATATTAAATATTGAAAAGATTCGGACACTAAAATGGGTATGATTTCACATGTATTCAAATGTGTATGTGTGTGCTAAAATAAAATAAGGAATCAAAAGTAGAATGAAATATAAATATTCATGTACCACTCTGGAATTCTAATTTTAATTCTTTTGGAAAGATACTGAGGAGTGGCTTAGCTGTCATATGGCAGTTTCAGTCCTAGGTGATTTTGGAACCTCTTTAACTGATCTCCACAGTGGTTGTTCTATTCACAATCCCATCAACCATGTATAATCTTCCCTTTTCCCCACATACTCACCAGCATTTATTGTTTGTATTTTGTCATTCTTAAGGGAGTGAGGTGAAATCTCAGAGTAGTTTTGATTTGCATTTCCCTGACAACTAAGGATATTGAAATATGTATATGTATATATACATATGTGTACATATATAGTCAACATTACATATATATATATATATATGATGGTATATATATATGTATATGGGTGGGTGTCAACAATTTTCATTTCTTCTTTCGAGAAATGTCTATTTTGCTTAATTTCTCATTCATTTATTAGGTTATTGCTTGCTTTTTTCATTTTGGTGTTTTGAACTTCTTTATAATCTGGCTATTAATCCTTGGTCAGAATAGTAGCTGGCAGAGCTTCTCCCATTCTGTAGGCTCTCTTTCTTCATGTTCTTCATTGTTTTCTCTGCTGTGCAGAAGCTTTTTAATTTGATGCCAGCCTATTTATCGATCTTTTTTGTTTTATTTCTGAGCTTTAGGGATTTTACTGAGAAAGCATCTGCCTATGCCTATTTGTTGGAGAGTTGGTCCTATATTTTCTTCTAGAAATTGCAATGTTTTGGGCCTAATTTCTAGGTCTTAGTAGTAAAACATACTACTAAGTTTTAGAACCAAACTAGGTGCCCATCAACACATGAATCAATAAAGAAATGTAGTACAGACACACAATGGACTTTTTTTTACTAGCCATAAAGAAGAACAAAATGATGTCCTTTGCAGGAAAATGGATGACACTGGAGACATCATGCTAAGTGAGATCATTCAGACTCGGAAAATAAAAAGCCGTGTTTTACCTCATTTGTGGAGGCTAGAGAGAAATTGAGAAACAGAACAAGGGACTTCAGATAAATGAGCCAAATTCCAGTCGAATGGTGGAAAGACAGTTAGGGAAGAAGATGGGGAAGGGAAAATGGAGACTTGATGAATGAAATAATCACATACTGCTGTCTATATATATGAAGTTATCATTAACAAATTCAATAATATATATGAGAAGAAGAGGGAGTGGAGAGAAATTCAGAGGGAAATATACTAAGTTCTATGTGTATATATTTTTCTATCACTCCAAACATTATTATAGTATATAACTACAATGCACCAATAAGTGTATATGAAAATAAATAAATAACAAAACCAAACATAAATAAGGATAATAATATTCACTACACACAGATACACACAGTTAACAAATTCAAAGATATATGCTTTAGAAAGAAAGAAAAGAACCCCAGGAGGAAGACCTGAGAAAAATTATGATCAAAGACAATAGTAGTAGCATATTCAAACAGAATTTGATGGTAAAAATAAGAATGATAATAAAAAAAATACCCTACTCATAGGGTTCAAAAGCACAAGAGAAACTAAGATAGTGTTCACACATCTTTAGGTAGAAAATTATGAGAATAAAAAAGTCAAGGGCTTAATACTGTTGAGGAGGAAGGTATAGCAATTAACTCTATAGTATATTGATTTAATTAGTAAAATTAAAGGTAATAATATGAAAATGTAGACTGTTTTATTTCCACATCCGTAGAAAAGATGGAATGAGAAATAGTGCTTGATCTAGTCAAAGTTAGATAAAAACTTTTAAAGAAATAAAAATAAAATATACAGAATGCAGAAAGAAACAAAATTTACAAAATAATTTGAAATACACTAGTAATAACATGAACATATAAACATGACTAAAATGTATTTGAAAAAGTGCAGATATATTTGGAACATTAATACTACTTAGGACACCAAGATACAGAAACAGTTTTATGTAAATGTGTTTACAATTAGAAAAAGGAACTGATAGTACGGACTATGGAAACCTCTGAAGGTGCTAAGGCTGATCCTGTATTCTTCAATTTTTCTGTTCAGTCATGTTTTCCCCAAAGAGAAATACTCTATGGCTTGGCGCTCTGTCTTGACGGTAATCTGTTTTTCTCTTCTGATGTCTGAGTGTGGGGCCTCGTGATTTTGCCACTATTACAACTGACATCTGTCTGTCTCACAGTGCTTTCGATAGCTCATTTCCCCACAGTAGAAATGTCACGGGCTCACTTCTTCATTGTCTCTCTGGACAGAGGTCAGCAGTCATGGCTTCTTTTATTCTTTTCTGTGAGAGACAAAAATCTGCTGTGCTGATCACCCATTTTACCAAGACACAAAATTGGCCATCAGTGTGCCCAAAGACCTTTTTATGGATTCAGCCACTGCCAATATCCAAGTCTCAGCTCTGCCCAAGGTCATGGCAATTTGTTCTAGGAAGCAAGATCAGGGTTGGAAGCCTTCAGCCAGAAGATCCACATTCTACCTTAGCTCTGGCTTTTACGTCTAAACTTTCAGAACCGAAAACTTCTAGGGAAAAAACAAGTCATTGATGACTTGATCCTATTAAACCTCCCCAAAGCCCTGTGAAACATGACTTTTTTTTAAATTCCCTATCTCCCAGGTTATGGACTTTGATTTAGCAAGGCCAGTCACTTTTTTCTAGGCTCACACAGAAGAAATCCAGAGCTGAGGTCTGAACCTGGACTCTGAGCCAAGTCTTGTGAAACTGGTTCTATCCCTAGATGTCTTGCCAAAGGTATTTTTCTATACCCTGGATCACTTATTCTGGGCAAGTAGAATACTTGCTTACACCCTAGACATTCTCACTTTGGTTCTAATAAACTCTTGGTTTTCAAATTTGGTGTACTTCTGGGTAGACACTTCCTCAATAAGACCCCAAAATCTCAGGAAATAAAACCATCAATAACTTAAAATTAAAAAGTTTCTGCAGCCGGGCATGGTGGCGCACGCTTGTAATCCCCGCGCTTGGGAGGCGGAGACAGGAGGATCGCGCAGTTTCGACGCCAGCCGCACTGGCATAAGAGACCCTGTTTCAAAAATATAAAATAGGTCTGGGAGTGTAGCCCGGAGGTAGAAGGGCTTCCAAGGAACCCCAGTACCACCAAAAAAAAATGTTTCTGCATAACAAAGGCAAAGTATATAATCAAGTGTCTAAAGAGAGAGCCTATAGGTTGGGAGAAAAATCCTTTTCCAGCTATTCACTCTGATAGAGAACTAATATCTAAAATTTATAAATAAATAAAACACTCACAAATCTTACCATCAAGAAAATAAATAAATATATAATCCAATTACTAAAATATGGGCAATTGAACTGAATAGACACGTCTCAAAAGAAGCAATACAAATGTCACACAAATATATAAAAAATGTTCAACATCATTAAAATGCATCACCAGGAAAATGCAAATCAAAATTACCCTGAGAGTACATCTAATTCAATTAGAATGGCATTCATGAACAAAATAAACAATAATAAATGCTGGCAAGGATGCAGAAAAATAGGAACTTTTACACACTGATTATAAAAGTTTATACTGATTATAAATCAGTATAACCACTATGGAGATGGAACCATCATACAACCCAGCTATACTACCCCTTAGTATTTTTCAAAAGAATTAAAGTTAGAATACTATAGTGATACATTTATACCCATACTTAGAGCAGCAAAATTCACAATAGCCAAATTATGGTACCAACTTAGGTGTCTATTAACAGATGCATGGCTGAAGAAAATATGGTACAAACACAGAATGAGATTTTACTCAGCCGTAAAGAAAAACAAAATTATGTCATTTGTAGGAAAATGGATGGAACTGGAGAACATTATGCTAAATGAGATCAGCTGGTCTCAGAAAGTCAAGGGTTATATATATATTTTTTCTCATATGTGGAAGCTAGAAAGAAAAAGAAAAGAAACAGAATTGAGTTAGATAATAAAAGAGACAAATAGAACAGGGGAGGTGGTTTGTGGAGTAAGGCAGGGGAGGAGAAATGAAGTAGGAGGGAAAGAAGAGTTCAAATAACGTCATGCCCATGTATGGCGGTGCCACTACGGATCTCACTAACTTCATGGGAATGGAATATGATATGCAGGGAAATAAACCGAGTGCGATGTGTATCACTCAGTCTCTCTATGGCATATAAATACAACGCACCAACAAAAGTATTAAAAATGAGTGTGCCTCGCCTCACATTTTAGGCTGGCAATACCGTCGAGCCAGTTGATTTGAAAGAGACTTGATTTGATTGTTGAAGAAGCACGTAGCAAGTAGTAACATTTATCAAATATGTACATAAGCCAGGCATTGTTTTGCTTAATCATGTCTTCGTTTTATCTTTACAATAAGTTTTGACAGTTAAACGCTAGTGTTGTGTCCATTCTATTGACAAGGAACCACAAGTCCAGGGAAGTTGTACAACTTTTGAGAGGCCAAGACTCACACCCAAGGTTGCCCAATCTCAAAGTGTCTATCTTCTTGACCACTGTATATAAAATCAAGGATTAGTCAGTGGTCACCAAGAGGCAACTCCTTACACTGCTAGACAGTGGCTTCCTGATTTTCTGAGTCTCATTGTTCACTGCTATAGTGTTCCAAGGGGCTGTTGGCTGCCTTGCCGGCCTGGTAGGGCTTGCTAGAGGCCGACCTCTGTGTCTGGAGACCTTCCAAATACTGCAGCCAACAGGGCAACTCCAAACTATTTCTACAGCTCAGTTTGTGTTATGGTGAGATATAGTTTGTCCCCTGAAGAGCTCATGTATTAATGTTCAGAGTTACTATAATTAAGTCATGACTTTTGTAGACAATAGCCTTGGTAGGTGGGGTGTCGCTGGAGGTATGGCCCTGGAGACTGTGCTTGTGTTTTTTAATTTCCTTGTTTGAACTCTTGCTTCCAACCTCCATGATGTGAGAGCAGCCTCTCTCCTCTCTCCTCTCTCTCTCTCTCTCTCTCTCTCTCTCTCTCTCTCTCTCTCTCTCTCTCACACACACACACACACACACACACACACACACACACACACACACACATGCTTTGAGCTCTACATACCCGGCCTTATATCTGCTGAACCTTGAAATCTCCAAAACTGTGAGCAAATTAATCTTCCTTCCTCTAGTTGTGTGTCAGTTCTTTTAGATTATAGCAATAAGGATGTTGAGTAAAGCAGTGTGCAGTATGCTTTTTTATGAAGAAGACACAGAAATGGATGACAGAAAAATATGAGTCAAAAGTTAAGAAGGCTACCAACAGGAACAAATGTAGTGTGTGTGTGTGTGTGTGTGTGTGTGTGTGTGTGTGTGTGTGTTACTGAGAAGGAACCCAGGAGCATTCTACCTTCATGCTAACCCCCCAGCCTTATTGTGTGTTCTTTATTTTGAAACAGGGTCTCACTAAGTTGCAGAAAGCCTAAGTAGCTGAGGCTGGCCATGAACTTTTGATCCTCTTGTCTCAGCCTCCCAAATACTGGGCTTACAAGTGTGCACCGCCACATTCAGCTAAGTACAAACTTTTGATGATTCATAAATAGGCAACTAAAGAGAAACAAAGAGAACAGAAAAAAAATGCCTCCCTTAATTTTCAGAGACACAAAACAAGTCGATGAGTAACAGAAAATGCTGGGAGGCTGGTGAAACGCTGAACAGGAGACTCTCAGAAATGATTTCTAGCCAGAGACTGCACTTCCCTCCACTCTGAGTTCTGAGTGTGGGGAAAAAAGTGCCTTGGTACCAAGGAACCTTTTTCCTTCCTTCCTTCCTTCCTTCCTTCCTTCCTTCCTTCCTTCCTTCCTTCCTTCCTTCTTTCCTTCTTTCTTTCTTTTTTTCTTTCTTTCTTTCTTTCTTTCTTTCTTTCTTTCTTTCTTTCTTTCTTCAGTACTGGGGATGGAACCCAGGGGCATTCTGCCTCCAAGCTATATCCCCAGCCCTATTTCTTATTCTTTATTTTGAAACAGGGTCTCACTGAGTTGCAGAGGGCCTCACTAAGTAGCTGAGGCTGTCCACGAACCGTGATCCTCCTGTCTCAGCCTCCCGAATGCTGGGATTACAAGCGTGGGCGATCATGCCCAGCCTGAAACCTCTTTTCTTAAATGACAAGGAGAAAATATCTTACAGTGGCCCAATTCCTTGACAAGTGTCCTAATGGGAAAGTCCTGTTCTTGAGTTTCTGTGTGCATACGTACTCGGCTACATCAGAATAAACACGCAACTAAGTCAAGAGCCATTTTAATATCTCAGAATAAATTTTCTGACTTAAATTAAGGCAACATCTTTGAATAGTCAGTGTGAAGGGTAAATAATATATATAAAAACTGCAAAAACTGACTTGCTATATGAAGTATTGATTTCAACAAAATTTTGCTCTTTCGTTTTGGCTTCTGTATTGAGTATAGGTTTGAATGCAGGACACAGTTTGGCAGGTAGTTATTTATGTGATTTAACTTCCTAAACAATATTATTCTAAAAAATAATATCCTAAAATCAGCCAGGCATGGTGGTACACACTGTAACCCCAGCATTTGGGAGGCTGAGACAGGAGGATCAAGGTTCGTGGACAGCCTCAGCTACTTAGTGAGGCCCTCCACAACTCAGTGAGACCCTGTTTCAAAATAAAGAATAAAAAATAGGTCTGGGGGTGTGGCTCAGAGGTAGGATGCCCCTGGGTTCTATCCCCAGTATAATAATAATAATAATAATAATAATAATAATAATAATAACAATAATAATAGTAATAGCAATAATAATAATAATATCCTAAATGGTTCACATTGTCAGCCTGGTATGCAAATATACATCTAGGTTATCAGAGGTAAGTCTCATTTGCTGAAAGATTTTCACCTGGTCATATGAGAGCAAGGAATTTGAACCAGACAAGGCAGTCATTCCTCCCTAGGCACTTTCTTTCTCTTTGAAAACATTATCCAGAAGCTGCGTCACCTCAAGGAAATATTCGAAGCCAGTTTATGAATCATACCCTGAATGAAATATACAACTTGTGATGCCTAGAAGAAAAAAGATACTGCAGAGCTCCTAGAATCAAATGCAGGATTTAAAAGAGAGAGAGAGAGAGAGAGAGAGAGAGAGAGAGAGAGAGAGAGAGAGAGAGAGAGACAGGTAAAGATAGTATATAAATGTAAAAATATTTAAACTATTTTTTTAAAAATATTTTATTAGTTATAAGATATGATTGAGCAATAGTGATACATCACTAATGACAAACTTACAAATATATATATATATATATTGTACTAGAGATTGAACCCAGGCACAGTCTACCTCCAGTCTATAACCCCAGCCCAATCTTTTTTGAAACAAGATCTCGCTAATTAGCTGAGAGCCTCACTAAGTTGCTAAGGCTGACTTTGAGCCTGCGATCCTCCTGTCTCAGCCTCCCAAGCACTGGGATTACAAGTGTGCGCCACCACAACTGGCTTCATAATTTTATATAATGCAATAAACAATGCTGTACTAATGCAAGAACTTCCTTGATAACAGTGTTTATTAGGTCTTGCTGCTCACAAATTCATTCATCATGCCATCAAAATGTATGCCTTTTGTAATTTCATCCGCAGTCTTTATAAGTGGAAGTGGTACCAGCCACTCTTGGCAAATGCAAGACCACAAATTTATTTGATCATTTTTGATTTTCATGAGAATATGCTGATACAACTATTGCTGGTGGGGCTACGGATATTTTATAGTTTGTGACAGTTCTGATTAATTATTTCAAAATATCAGTTGTATTTCTAGGACCAACGACTTTCCCAGGCACATTTTCTAAAATGATTCAACTTTTCATACAATCAGTTTCATAGAAATCCACATTAATTTAAAACATAAGATTATACAGAAATAAGTTGATCAAGATTCAAAGAAAAGCCAAGGATTCCCTTCCTACATTTTGATGTGTATTGTCCTTATAAAGCTTGAATAACATTTTTAACATGTGTTAAATGAGATCTAAACCAAATTCTCAATCACCACTTGCAAAGAATTAAACCGGACTTTAAAAGTAAACATAATAATCATACTGTTCTTACTAAAAATGGAACTAAAAATAATTTTAAAGTAGAAAAAGACATGATTTTAAAATAACCTATCTCATATATGCATACTTTAAAAACAAATAAAGCCGGGCGTGGTGGCGCATGCTTGTCATCCCCGCGCTTGGGAGGCTGAGACAGGAGGATCGTGCAGGTTCAAAGCCAGCCTCAGCTACTTAGTGAGGCTCACAGCAACTTAGTGAGACCCTGTTTCCAAATAAAATATAAAAAAGGTCTGGGAGTATAGCCCGGAGGTAGAAAGCCTCTGGGTTCCACCCCCAGTAAAAATAAATAAATAAATAAATAAATAAATAAATAAATAAATAATAAAAACAAAAATACTTCAAAATAAATATAATAGTATATCTAGGTATAGGCTCAAATATATTTTTCTACAAATGCTGAGTGATCCAAAGGCTTTAGAGACTATTTTCAGCGGCACTCATGTGCATAGTTTTCCTCTAAAACCATGTCATAAATTGAAGAAATCAGCTTTTATTTGTTTCTTTTGAAGTCGCCACAGAACACAGTTTGATACCTTGCCCATAGCAAGGGTAAATCATTACTTGTTGAACAAATTAAATAATAAAAACACATGACTATGTTTTTATTCATCTGCAAAGAACACGCAGCAGTCCACCTGCCAGCTCTTCAC
Source organism: Muscardinus avellanarius (assembly GCF_963383645.1). Classification (NCBI taxonomy): domain Eukaryota; kingdom Metazoa; phylum Chordata; class Mammalia; order Rodentia; family Gliridae; genus Muscardinus; species Muscardinus avellanarius. Next base: position 8,529,632 of record NC_137801.1, on the reverse strand, counting down.
AATCAGCATTCTTTCGCTCACGAAGCTCTTATTGTAATACAGCCAAGGGCAGGAAAGTCACATGACTTTCTTTCTAATGTCCTTGACTCCTGATAGCGTGTCTGCAGTCTTCCCTGCATGCAGAAGGTTCTAGCTAAACTTGCTAATTAAATCCAGAAATACTTCCACAGCATGTCTATAGCAAAACAAAAACCATTAAACCTATTCATTTCAAGCCTTTAATTGGTGAGCATATCAAAGAAATTGAGACAGTTGCTTCGAAATAGGTTGAGGAGCACAACCCAGAGTTTATATATATTGTACTAATTCATATTATTATGTTGTGACATAATCATAGTATCATTAAACAATCATGCTATATGTTATATAATTGTGTCACATTTTAGATACCATGTTTATGTTTTCATAGGTGTTCCACATGATGATGAGACAAAGTGTGTTAAAAATTAAATCAATACACTAAGGAAATAAGAAAAAATAAATACTTAGAAGAATTTAGTAGAGATATTACTTTTTGTCTTTCAGATTAAAAGCTTCTCAGAATAAGTCTTTTAAATGTATTTTTTAAGTTAGAAAGAATACCAAGCTGACAGCCGTTGCTGAGATACAAATTACCAGTACACACACTTGAGCCATACCATGTGGACCAAATACTAGTTCTTCTGGAGAGTGTGAAAAAAATGGCTTTGGAGAGGGAAAATAAGACTTTTTATTTCCAGTACAAATGTGTAAGCAACTCAAGGTGACTTCTCCTCAATTCTTGGGATGTCTGCTTCATGCAAAAGGAGAGAAAGGTTTTTACCAAAAAAATTATGTCTCTCCATTACTGAACCCAGAGGGAGAAGGATTCTGCTTTCAAGTAATGTTGAGATTCATGACTTAAACTGACTCTTGTGTGTACAAGACAGCTTAAAAATTAGGTAACATCCTTTAAACAGTAAATAAAGATGCCACAGAGTGATGATAGGTGTAATGGACATAAATGAGAAGATTCAGTAGAGGAGAGATACAAAGTGTCATCACTTACTGAAATCATTAAGGGTTTTATTCCATACTGGCAAAATTCCCATCCTTTCTGATAAATTGAGAAACTGTCACAGTGCTTTTTGGTCGATCTGTTCTAATACATAAAGCTGTGTGCATGTATGGCTCTGCCATCTTGTACTCCATTAGGATATATTGCTATAATGCACCAATAATTAAAAAAAAAAAAAGCTGACCGCATCACTGCCCTTTTTGATACGTTCCAGGGCCTCTCGATTTCCCTCAAGATAGAGCATGGTCTCCTCAGAATGTTTTTTCTGCCTCCTTCTCCTTCTGCCTCTTTCTTCTTCCTATCTTTTCTCTTCTTCCCTTTTCTTTCCACCTCCTTCTCCAGCCTGGCCTCACCTTCCTGTCACCCGGAAGATAAAGATAATGTGTTTTTTCTTTCGGGCATCACCACTGTCTCTTGCCTGAGACCTCCCCACTGCTGGGCGCGGGTGTCCCTCCACAGAGGCAGATTCGGGAGCCGTTCCACTGAAGTGCATGCCCTTCCTTTCAATCTACCATGGCTCTATATGCACTCCATGCTGACCAAGGAGGATGCTCTCTTGTCTTCTGTATTTGACAGTGTTCTTTCTGCATTTGTCAGCACAGTGCTGTCGCATAGAAATTGGGTAATAATTGCTGAACGGATCAATAGATAAACAAGTGAATGAATCCAAGCAGCAAAAGTATAATAGTCTGTTTATATAGACAAAGACTAGAGCCAACTCAATGCAGGAATGGAGAGAAGTGATTTTTTTTCTCTACTAAGTTAATAGTTTCACCCACTTTAAATTTTAATCCATCAAATTTATACTACCTATCCAACAAAGATTTATTTACCTGCTAGATTCCACATGTGTTATTAAACGGGGCCATTATAAAATTGCTGATATTAGACCATCTTAAGGATTTCCATATGTTTACCCTCAAGTAACTGCTGTAGGGGAAAAATGATTTTTGACCATATTCATCTTGGAAACAGAAGTGGGAAATAAAACAATTCTGATACCAGGTGGTAAAAACTCCTAGAATAATTCTCTTTATAAACATATCAAACAAAATGCCAAAGGCTCTTTAAATCAGTAGAACATTTGTCTCATTTCCATCCTGCATCAATTATTTGGTGAACAGTGGTTACTGAAGACCTAGCTGTATTCAAGGTATAGGATAGAAAATATGGCCAATATGGTCATCTCTAAGCCAATGCAGAAAACATCTGTCTGGACTTGCCTTCCAAAAAACTAGCCAGGGTATATTTTAAAATGAAAAGACTCTGAAGTGTGGTAATTACGGAAGACTGTAGTGAACACTGGCATGATGACAGCTATTTTATGTTGACTCTGAACATCCCTGATCCCTGCTTAAAGTATCCTCAGGCCAAGTTCTAAAGGCATCGCAGAGATAAAATGTACAGAGGGAAGCTGGGAGATCCTGACATCACCACCCCATGCAGCTTCTGCCACAAACAAGTCTCCAGGCACCTCTGCACTGCTTTCTGTATAAAAGAGCAGAAATGAACTTAGGTGGTTTTTTTTTTCCTATTAAAATTATACCATAATAGGTCTTCAAATTTTCTTTCAGCCTGCTACCTTATGGGTGCGGTTGGAAGCCTTGGAAACAGGTCAGTGTGCCCTTATTTGGTCCTTTATTCCCCAGCAGAGTGCTATAAAACCCGAATTGCAGGCATCAAAAAGCTATTTTCCTTCCAGGGCAAGTAGGATGTGATAGAAGCCAGACTATTGTATACTTAAGGACCCTGGAGGAATCACAGGACTAGAGCTTCCTCGTGTATACACTGGATTTGACTGGGCTCGTGCCTAGGCACATGCAACCATTCAAGAAACTATCAGACCACTGGAATATCATTGCTAGAAAGACATGTTTGTGCATTGTGACGGAAACCAGGGGAATTCTATCTCTGAGCAACACCCTCAGCTCTATTTTTATTCTTTATTTTAGAACAAGGTCTCACTGAGTTGAAAAGGGCCTCACTAAGTAGCTGCAGCTGGCTTCGAACCTGCGCAATCCTCCTGTCTCAGCCTCCCAAATGCTGGGATTACAAGCATGCGCCACCACACCCAGCAGAACTATAGTTTTAGATTCAAATTCTTATCCTGCTGTTTAATTTTTTATGGCCACTACCTTACAAGATTTCAGTTTCCTGAGCTAAAAAGTAGCAGAAAATAATTCCTATCGTGAACAATTGTGAATACTAAACACAGTAATTATTTTCGAGGCACTTGGACCTCAGGCCCAGTGTGCACTTGGTGAATACCCATAACCGTGAGCTGAATTCAAATTTACTAAAACTAAAAAACTGTATCCCCCACAAATAATGATTTGTCTTCTCATCGGCTTTAACGCATTCACTGCCCGAGCCTCAGGGAGGTGTAACAAGAGTGGCAATTACCATGAGGGAACTCCACCTGTCTTGAGTGTGAATCCTTTAATAATTGTGAAGTGTCCATTAGCCTCAAGCTGCAGTCTTTGTTGGCAGAAGGATCGCCTGATGATCTGCAAGCACTTAGATTTCCTCCTTGACTCCACCATTGTTATTACTTTCTCATTATGCAACTCTTCAAGACCAAACATAGTAATTGAAGATTGTGCTATTGTATACTTTGTGCATGGGTAATAGGAACATTTACCTCTTAACTCCTTTGTCATTTTTCATTGTTATGAAGTCCCAAACATGCCAAAACCTTTCTCAGCCTCCGTGTGTGTGTGTGTGTGTGTGTGTGTGTGTGTGTGTGTGTGTGTGTTTTCTGTCTGAGAGACAGAATTCAAAGGAAAGTACAGATAGGCGAATAAGAGGTTTGTTTAGGGACGTAAGGGCCAGTGTAAAAGAACATCACTGATGAAGGGGGGTTACTCTCCAGGGCAAATAGATCTGTAATCTCTGTTTTTGGAGTGGAAAATGGCATGGAGTACTTGCTTATTTCTATGTAGCTGTCTTGTCATAAGATAAGAAAGCCCAGGTATAGATTCTGATTGCAAAACCCCTAGCCCTATGAAACTTGCAAGGTGAAACCTGCTCTGAGCTCCTTTTACTTATCTGTAGAAATAAGATGGGACGATGCTTACTTTGTATGATTGTTATAAAGATTACAGAACAGAGAGAGAATCTCCTGGGCCTCGTAGAGAATTCTTTTGCCATTACTTTTTTTCTTCTTTTCCAGACCCTTTTTTCTGATGCTCTAAATTTATGTCCCTCCAATGTCCTTGAGAGAGGGACACAGCAAAAGGCTACTCCAAGTGGTCCCAGATCGCAGGTGCTCAGATAAGCATAAGCCATTCCCCAGGACATCAGCAGAGTCCTAGGCTCTGTGCCTTCTTATCTTAAAAGCCCAAAGAGTGTGCGAAGGGCTCACATCCCACTTATAACTGCCTCTCAGTTATTCTTCAAGTTCCCCAGGTTTGGCTCGGGGGTTATAAAATAATATTAAGTTCTGACAGTTTAAGAAGCATGCCTGGAAAAATAACCAGAGCAGGAAGGAGAGGGAAAGCATTGAAGGGTGCAGATGGGTTTTGCAGCTGGGTAGAGGAGCATTAGCATTAGACACAGCAAAACACAAAGGTCACCGTCATTTCAGTGCGAATAAAATCATGCCGAAGGTACAATGTTGTTCTGCCGTTTCTGGTTCCTCCATCCTGAAAGGTTTTCAGCTTGGCAGCGATTTCCCCTCCACGACTCCAACTCTCCTTGGAAAATGTCATTCTGCTTGAATTTTCATAGCTCTACCCTTCACATAGGCACCTGGGATTTCCGGATCAAAGCTGCCGATCCGGTGAAAAGAGGAACCGGTGGGCGGAGGAGAAGCAATTCATTACTGTGGGTGCCCAAGTGAGTTAATTCCACAGAAATGTCAAGCCGTTGCTTTTCTCCTTCTCTTCCGTGCTCTGATTTTTCTTTCTGCGTCCCTTTAAGGTAAGCAAGAAGGTTGTCTACTCTTTGTGCCAGCTTAGAAAGGAGCTCGTGGTAAGAAGGCAGTGCAGTGGGGCACACTGGGGACCCTCAGATTGATTGCCTGGCGTTATCCCTGGGGAAGGACTCAGTTGCGGATGTGCTCCGACTCCCGAGTTCCCCTCTGGGTCAAGCTCTTCACAGGCCTGAGAAGTTAAATCAACTCTCAGAAGCCAAAGAAATGAGGTCGTGCTTGGAACTAGCTCATCCCAAATCTCATTCTCTTTTGCCTGGACATTGAGTCAGGACAATGTAGGCCAGATTTGAGGGGACAGTATCCTGGTAAAAAAAACTATTC